>NW_023494791.1:34749185-35069185 GCF_904425465.1 Colossoma macropomum
TTTTTGCAGTAAAAATATAAGACCACTGTAACTGCACGGTGTAAAGCAGGCTTAAGACTTCAGCTTATACCACAAACTGCAAGTATCCCCACCCACTAACTTTGTTTCTGAGGCAAAGGGTTTAAAAGGCAGAGTGAAATAATGGAGCTGTCAAAAAGCTCAAGATAAAACAGTAAGTGGAAGTTCTGTGACAAAGAGATTAGGGATGTTCATGGGTATAGTTGTAGCTCTTTTGCCTGTAATTGTGATAAATATGTTCTGTCCCCCCAAATTTTCTCTCCAATTATGTTGTGTCTAATTACCACTTGGTAGCTAGGTCTCCCCATTACATGATGTAAACAAGCTGGGAGGGCGAAGGCTAACACATGCTTCCTCTGAGACGTGAAGTGCATCTGCATCTTTTCGAATCACTGCTAACGCAACGTCACTGGACATCTCAACACACTTGGAGTAGAACGTTATGTAAATCCTGTTATGCCGGCAAACAGGCTAGCATCATGCTGAGTGACTGGAGAGAGGGAGGATCATTCTATACACCCAGAGGAATCAAGGCCAATTATGCTGCCTCGGACTTCCAGCCAAGGATGGCAATAATGGAATGCTTACAATGGCTGCACCACTCACGTGACCTTCTGTAGCCGGTTTTGCTTGTCTTTACTGAGGGTAATAATTCTGGGCAGCACTGTGTGTGTGTTCATTCAATGCAACCAGAAGCATCTGACCAGTTCAAATCAATGTTCAGCTAACACTTCCAGCACTTACAACATAGGGATTTTGGCCTCTAAAGAAGAAATCATACAATTTTAAAGGTACGAAATTCTGATGACCAACAATATTTAAACATGAAATGTGAAAATCTGTCGTTTTGATTCGTTCAGCAAACGTGTTCAGTTGCATGGGAGGGACTCCTTTCCTTAGAACAAACAACAAAAATCAAGCAACAAACAAGTAAATAAACTATAAACAAATGTGAAAAGCCAAAGCCTGTATAATTTTGCCTGTGGAAATTAGTCTTAATGTTCTGATTAAGCAAAACAGAAAAGTGCTGGTTTATTTACTTTGTTTACTTTGGTTTATTACATACAGCTGGGAAAATTAAACACGCTTGAACATTTCATATAGCAGCTTCAGTTTATGACCTGAATGTATATTTAATGTACCATTAAAAAATGGTTAAGAATAAACACTGTCAGTCTCAGTTTTATTGAGGATGGAGCTGCAATGTCTAAGAACGCTCTAAGTCTGGGGTGGGCATTCCTCCTCCTGGAATGCCCCAGGGCATGTAGGTTTTGTTTCTTTTTTTGCCACAGCAAACATGTAACCCCCTTAGGCCACGGAGGTACTGATATGTGTTTGGTTAGGATTAGAACCAGCCCGGGATGATGCTCTAGTTCTGCACTGGGTTATTTTGCCTAAAATGAGGTGATCCATCTTTCCAGAGCAAAAAAAAAAAAAAGTTGAAAAAAGTTCTACAACGGTCTTACCGTGAGCGTGCTGACTTGTTACTTGGTTGGCTCTGCTGGAGAAAAAGCAATTTCTAGTGTGCCAGCTGGCCCATGTAAAGTTGAAAAAGGAAACAAATAAATAAATTTATAAGTGTTATTTATTAGCAGAATAGTAGTAGTAGTTGTAAGAAATATTGTAAAAGTGCACAGCTGAAAAGCATAGAGACATATTTACTAACGTTTTAATCACAGATTACGACTTTAATTGCAGATTTGTTCAAATTAAGTGGCGCAACAAAACTCAACAAAATAAAACAAAACCCAGGGTAACAAATCTTTGATTAGCTGTAAACCATGCTTAATTTAATCTTTGCTCATGCAGCCCACCCTAAGAACTAAGAATTAGTAATACATACACAAAGGTACAATTTCACAATTAAATTTGTGCATGTCCTTTTTGTATGGAAATCCATTTTTACTAGCAAGGGGAAAATGTGTTGTTTGTTTTTCTGGCAGCATGTCCATGCTTTTTTTTAAGCTTAGAACTTTGATGCAAATGAAACATCTGATCAGCCCAATATACTGTTTTGCTCATGTAAAATGATTTATGTCAATAAAATAGAGTTTATATATATATATATATATATATATATATATATATATATTATATATATATATAATTGCTTTAGTTTATCTAAACAAAAATGTTGCTTTGACTTGTTTAAATTCAAAGTAATGTTTAAATTCAAAGTAATTATATGTAGATAAAACTAGTTCAACTGAAGTAATTCAGTTCAATTAATAAAGTAGTTTTTTAGAATAACAAATAACAAATAAGTCAAATTTTTGAGAAAATAAGTCACTATTTCATTATAACTTGCAAAACGGAATTTTTTTCCCCTGATGAGATTTGTGATTTTAATCCAGCAAAACGCATAGTTTTTACAAGTGCTAAGGGATAATTCTGGAGTGAATTACCTTTTATAATTTGCTGAACATGGAACTCCCTCAGTAACAGCAGTCCTGTTCAAACTGACATTACAGTAGTGTAATAACAAAACCAGGTAACAGAAAACAGCGCCTATTTTTTTTTTTCTTTTTTGTGACCTGAACACAAGGCTAACAGCTAAAATGGAGCTTGATTTGACCCAGTTCCTTAGTCCTTAAGCTACAGAAATCCACAACATTTTTGGTGATGAAATTACCAAATTACAAGGAGAGGGAAAATGAAATATCTTGAAAGAACCACTCGCAAGACAATGTCTGGTTGGGCAGCATTAGGTAAACTAAATGAACCCACTTTACTAGCCTAAGGCTAGTCTATATGCTATTTAATTGCACAACATGTTATTGTTTGGATGTGTGGCA
Source organism: Colossoma macropomum (assembly GCF_904425465.1). Lineage (NCBI taxonomy): Eukaryota > Metazoa > Chordata > Actinopteri > Characiformes > Serrasalmidae > Colossoma > Colossoma macropomum. The sequence goes on from NW_023494791.1 coordinate 34,751,999, forward strand.
CCTGCCGCGTAATGCTGATGTAAAGGTCCGCGCAATGATGTTTCGATCTGGGCTATTTGGGGTAATTTAGGGAAATGACACAGACCCTTTCTCCTGTATGAATTGGCCAGTGAAATCATGCACAAATTACAATACCAGACCTCCTCTGGTAAAACTAACCCAGCTCGAATAGGGCTCCTAATCTCCTCCCAGGAAACTCTGCAATAAGGCAAGCTTAAAAATAGCAGCGACCAAACCTTTGATCTTACGATGGCTGCTAAAGGACAGCTGCACCTATTTAGTAAATTGTGAAAGGCCCTGTTTAACACCTAAGTAGGTTTTGCGATGGCACAAAACATTAATAGAGTCATTAATTATAGTGATACTCGTGCCAGTGTTAATTCACATTCTTAAAAAAGATGATTCTTCAAGGGCTCGTTAGTAAAGGGAATGAATTTATTTAGAATCATGAGTTCCACATAGAACGATTTCATGCTTAAATGGTTCTTTGCATGGTAAAATGGTTCTTCAGCTTGACTGAAAATGTGCTGCATAAGGTTCTATACAGAACTTTTTTTGGAGATGGTTCTATACAGCACCAAAAGTTCTATATACAACACATTCTCCAACAGTCTGAAGAACCAGTTCACCATGCAAAGAAACACTTAAGCATGAAATGGTTCTATATAGAACTCATGGTTCTAAATCCCCTTTACAAAAGAACCCTTGCAGAACCATCTTTTATAAGAGTGTATCTCTAAGTGAGATATGAGAGGCTGGTGGCATTATTATGATTGTGTGTTCTTGGTGTTTATTTGTTTACCTTCATAGGTTCTGGCCTTCTATGCTGCATTGTGGGTGTGAAGGATAATGTCTTAAGTGTATTTAAGTGGGTGATGAAGTCTATTAACATGATTTAAATTCAGCCCAGTCTTCGATAGTCTGATGTACATTTCTCATGTTGGAATGTAACCAGATCTGTCAAATAGTTAACCTCTTTCAGATGGCACACTTTGTGGGGGAAAACAGGAAGCCACTGATAACTCCAATTAATCACCTTGCAAATCCAATTTCAGATAGCAGGGTGGAAATTTTGGCTGTTTCTTTCAGTCTGTAAGCAGTGTGTTTCAGAGCCAGCTCTGGGGAGTGTGTGAGCGAACAGGCCGGATTGAGGAGGAATTTCATGGCGGATAACCCAAATTTCATTTCCAATGGTGCGTCCACTGGCACAGATTCCAGCTCTATATTTTGACGGAGACGAGGCTGCCCGGTGGCTTGATCGCTGGGAGGGAAAGAGATTATGTACTTATCTTCAATTTGCTCCCATTTAGATTATATAAAAATTCTGGGCATGGAGAAAAGCCTTGTAATGTTAGCTAACGTTATTTAGAAGTATCTTATAGTATATAATCGCTCAGAAGGCCCTGTTACGTAACAATGATCTGTTTTAGAAAAGAGAGGATGAGGTTAATCCTTAGAATAAAAAAGTAGGGCTTAATCTAGATCATGGCACTTTTGTTGTTTTTGTTTATATGAGATGAGTGTGTGTGTGCAGCTGGAGAAGTGGGCTGCTGCTTTGCTCTTCTCTCAGCTGTCTGCCTATGTGTGCCGTTGCCTTGGTGACAGAGGTAAGGCTACAGAAAGCCAAAGGTCTTTATGCTGGTGTAGTGTGTGTGTGTCTTGGACCCATGTAGGGTTAACGCGTGTTTGTGTAAGTGTGTGATATATGTGTGGAGAGGGAGGAAAAAAAGGAAAGTGATGGAGATTCAATGAGAAAGATAGGGCTTTAGGGTGAAATAACGTGTGAATTCAAGAGAAAGATACTGCAGTGAAAAAGAGAGGGCAGGAAACAGTGTTTTCCCTCAGTGTGGGAAAAGAGGGAAGAGAGCAAGAAAGAGAGGAAGGGAAAAAGAGGGAAGGAAAAAGTGAGAGAGAACAAGAATATGGGTGACGAGAGGAAACACACAGAATAGAGACAGAGGTTCTAGGCAATGTTGATAAAATTCAACATCACAGTAATCTACAAGTATATCACTGTATTTAATGAAAATTTTGGTCCCATCATCGCTACTTAGTATTCTTTAGTCAGTTATTACATCTGCTTCAGTTATATCTAAAAACATGTTTAAAATGGTACACTATTAAAGGCTATTAGAATCAGTTTGTGCCAGACAATCACAATTCACAGCCATACCACGCCTACTAACCAAGGAACAGGAACATGTCTCCATGTGCAGGTGGACAGCTAGCAAAATGGACAAGGTTCTGGTAAAACATAGTCCTTGTTCATTAATTGACAGTAATGACTAAGGATGGGGGGTGGTGAGAAGGTGAGGGCTGCACATTGACACATACTATCCAAAACACGAGCCTTGTGTTGAGAACCGCAGCTCTATGCTTACAAACCTGACAAAGTTTTTGCTCTGTTTTACATCTATTAAAATTACACCAAAGGCAGCCTTATGCAGCATTATGATTCGAATCCAGACACAAAGTAAATTTCCAGAAATTTTAGGAATCTTACTATTTGTTTAGCTTTGATGCATTTCGAACTGTTCTGTGAACCCAGCACAGAATTAACTCTGATAGATAATAATGTATGTGTCAAAACCACTGAAAACAAAAACTAATACTGCTGTCTGACACCATATGCACAACATATAATGAGAGAAAAGAGTAAGAGAAAAAAGTAGAGTGAGGCCATAGAATGGTTGAGTAGCAGAGAACGAGAAAGAGAAGGAGAAGTAGAAACGTGCAGTCACTCACTTGGCCAGGTGTTTGGTAACCAGACTCAACACCTCTCTGTTTCTCTCAGGCAGTTTGTGCACTAAACAGTGAATGGCCTGAACACGAGCCTCCGGACTGCCACTTTCTGTTCACACACACAAACACAGGTTACATTATTCAGTCCCCCTGAGGGGATTCAGACACCATGTACATACACATGTGCATGTAAATACACTCAGCATCCTCACTTACATAAAACACAAGCTCTTCACCACTAACCATGTTAGCCAGGTGACACCTTTAAATGGCCCATGTTCTACACTTTCCTTTTAAAGGGCCCACATGCTGGAAAACTGAATTTTTGTCACTTATTTTAAATAAAAGAGTTTATTGCCTACAGTATTTTAGCCCTACTCATTTGACACTGAAGTTAACAGGAGTGTTCATGCTCATATGAACATGGACATCAGGGGAAAAAGAATAAAAACACAAATATGAAAAATGCAGGATATGGGTTTAGTTAACTTTAGTTTATTCATTCATTATTCCTTTCCGCTTGTAACATTTAGGAAGTTTTATTCCTAAATCATTTTAGCATGACCACTTTCTAACCTCTCTTTATCCTTTAGAATTAAGCAGGTTGTTTTTGTTACTGTTCCTACTGATCTATGAAGATGAGCATACATTTTATATTATAACAATGACATACAGATGTTACTGTTCTGATTGGCTGCACGGTATTGTCTCATTCAAAAAGCTGTCCGGATGAAACATACAAAACAAACTGTGCTAAGTTCATATTGAAATCATCTGAAGAACAAAACAAAATAAGAAAAAAAAAGAAAGAAAGAAAGAAAAAATTAAAACCTAACTGCTTCTTTTGGATATGTGGCTCATTTGGAAAACTGTAATAAATCATCTGTTTCCACTTCAATAACTGTTATAGACTGTCAGCAGTAACAACACTCCACATCACTTCAAGGGTGAGGCTAAACTACTGTAGACTGAATGTAATTGTTTTCTCAAAACTAGCTTAGATGTTTAGATGCAGCAACAAAAATTAAAATGCCCATATAATAGAAAAACAACCCCTCCCCTTTTAAATGTAGTATGTAAACACTACCAAAATATACTATTCACTTCACGGTCCATACAGTCTATATGTAAAAACCGAGCTGCAAAAACTGGATGTTTTGAACTCGTTGTTTTCGTGACGTTACTAATGCATATATCCACCGTTACATCCTACAGCAGTTTAGCCACGCCCACTTCCATTGAAGCTAGTGAAATGTTTCGCCCCTTTAAAACAACATGTGATTTCCCATGATATGAGCTTCTAAAACAAAAGCAACTGAGGGCTGTCAGATGCGTGCTGAGCGAGAGGGTGCTGGGGTCAGGCTGCTGATGGTCAGTGAGGTGTCTGTGGTGAAAAAAGGAGAAGAGCTCAAGTTCTGCTGTCTCTCCATCACTCTGAGATGAGTTTGTTTACCTGTCGCTCACACATACTTCACAGAACACGGCCTGGCCTTCAGCTACTGTGATTAATACCACATAGGAGTGCATTTGTGCTCTCTCCTTCTCTCTCTCTCTCTCTCTCAAACACACACACACTTACACTTGTATTAGAGTAATTAAGGAAGGTTTTGTATGGACTTCTTGTATTTCTGTAGCTGCGTAACAGTCTATAACCATGTAAACATTTTCTATTGGCTCTTTTAGTATTTAACAAAATATTCATGTATTTATTTATTTGTTTGTTATGAGTGGCATTCCTCACTGGGCCCCAGAGTCAGAGTTTTTCTTTTATCATGTGGACACATGGTCTCCATAAAGACACCAAACAAACTGCACATTTATTTTCATGTTGCAAAATTTAAATTGAATTTGATACAAGCTAAATATGACTTTGACTTCAAACATAAGCAAATAAAATGTCTTTGATAAACTTTATGCTAGATTAGACATTAGTGGAGCACTTAGAAAAAAAAACACTTACTTGCAGGAACTATGAACTCCTTGTATAGGCCATACGTCATTAGAGGCTCAGGAAGACTCCTAGAGAGGGGGGGGGAATGAAATAACGAGAGATAAAAAAGAGCAAGAGAGATAAAGAGAAAAAAGAGAGAGAAAAAAAATAAAAAAGAGAGAGAAGGACAGAGGGAGAGAAAGAGAGAGGGAGTGAGTGAACAAACACACACACAAACACGCTCACACACATACACACTTCTCTGTGATTAATGTGGCTGGACTCTGCACAGAGTTCCACAGTGAGAACCAAGTTCATCTGAAGGTAGTTTGCTCAGCGTTTGGCTGCCGGCCAACTCTGTCACCCACAGCTGGACCTAAACGAATCCACTGGAGGAGAGCAGCGGGACTCAATCACATATACACTCAAAAGACTGAAAGCCTGATGAACTAAGCCTTTTGCAGCAGTTTCAGGAGCAAAATTGATATATCCTGCTTGCATGTTATATACGAAACTGGTGCACGAGCGCAAATGTGCACTCTATGCAAGGAAATACATTAAATATGCCTCTCTTCATCATGCATATGCTGTTGAAGGAGGGTTGTGCAAAAACTTATACGAGACATTACACCTGTGACTGATATTCAATTTCATTGACTAAAGTTTGACACCTTTTAAAATCAGGAATACATTTGTATTAAGGTCTCAAAAGACGTGTCGTTGAGAGACTTTCCTTCACAATGGCAGCAGCCACAGCGGTAATATAGAGGCACAAGTCCTGAACACGTGCTGACTGAATGCTTATCATTAGAAGAACACTCTCTAAAGTCTTAATATCAGATGTACGTATGTGAGAAGATGCAGTGTTAAATACGCTGTGATGCAGCTGCAACATGTGTGCGTGCAGTGCATGTTACTGCTTCACAAACTCTGTTTTCTTAACTGGAATGATGTAAAACTCCTGTAGAATGTTTTGCTTGGAAAGAACAGCATTTATCAGTACCATTCTCTTCATCGCTGAGCTTTTATGTTCTGTTTTGTTTCAAGCTTGTTGACGACTCCATTATTTCACTGCTCCTTTTAAACCCTGTGCCTCACGAGTGAGCAGTCAGTGGGTGGGGTTATGCACAGTATGTGTGATAAGTTGTAGTCTTAGTAAAGTTAACATTAAATTCCGGCACATTGTGGGTGCACAATTTGGTCACATCAAGGCACGTTGTAATCTGCTCCTGCAATCATAAATACACCTGACCCTAAATGTTCAGAATCTGAATAAACACTTCTGGAACCTCACTGTGAGGCATGAGGCACCTTTTTACTGCGTGTGAGCATTTAAAGATATTTGTTAATGCGACTAGCATCGCATTGAGTAACGGAGGAGAGTGAGGCCAATTGTGCTCTCTTGGACTCCCGGCCACGGATGGCTGTAGCATCACTAGGAATCGAACTAACGATCTCCTGAAAATAGGGCTGATTTCAGTTTAGTTTTAGTTAGTCTTAAGTGTACATTGTTTGGTCTTAGTTTTGTTTTTATTTTCTGAAAAATAGCAGTTTTAGTTTAGATTTCATTTAGTTTTGGTCTTTAGTATTACGATGAATGCTGTGATAGTAGGTATTTGATGAGGGTAGAATAAAATTAAACAGTAGACTGAGCTTGACTCCTCAAAAATGCCCAAACACAGAAGAGATCCTATTCTAAACTCTCATACAAGCACTGAAAAAAATGAAAAATAAAGGTTTTTCTCAGTAATTCCATTTAGTTTTCCTTAATTGTGCAGTAGACATTATAGTTTAGATTCAGTGTTTGTGTTTTAGAAAACTGTTTTTTCTATTACAGCTAATAAACACATTTTGTCACTGTTTATGCTTTAGAGATAGTTTTAGCTACTTTCTATTAGGGGTGGGAATCTCTAGGCACTTCACGATTCGATTACGATTCAGAGGGCTACGATGCGATTATAAAATGATTATCGATGCATCTCGATGCATCTTTTTTTTCTATATAGCATTTATATTTTCTCACTGTGTGAGCTCAAGTTTCGAGTTCAAGTTTCAAGTTTATTCGTCACTTGCACAACATATCAGGACATTTATGCATTGCAATGCTTGTGGTGAGGCTCAGCTAATCACTCTACAGAAAGTAAATAAGTAAAAATAAAAATATAAGAAAAACCAACTGAAACATTAAATATACACAAAATATATACAGAATGTAGAGACAGTATACATTTTAAAGTGACTGAGTAACTCGGTGTTATTGTTATTTAAAGTGACTTGGTACTTTTAAAGCAAAGTATTTGTAATGATCCATAATGAATTTACTTCCAATATCTTTTTTAATAAAACAAATGGAAGTGATGTGGCAAGTGAACTAGAAGGCTCTCATTCAGTGCTCTTGTTTGGAGCAAAAGAAGCTGCTGCTACTCATCTGCGATAAAATGCGCAGTTACGGTGAAATAAGATCCAGTGGTGATGGATGTCCACGCAGCACGTTACAGCTATTCTACCCGTTTTCTTTAGTGATTTTATAACTTCGGTTTTGGTCTTGTTGTAGAGACGGGGGGGATCCCTGTGTCAGTAAAGTATCTTTGAGGCGGGACGTGTGCAACATAGCGCGAAAGCCCTGTTTCGCAACGACTGAGAACCGGCGTGCAGACTGCAGGTCACCTAGCAGCGATGCGTTATTCGCATTTATAAGCAGCGCAGTTGGTTTCCTGGTACGTTAAATCTGCAACGAGAGACTGTCACACACTAAAAAGTGGCGAAGCTGAAGTCGCTTCTCTTTCGAATTCTCCCGTTCCACCTTAAATGGTGCCGCATTTACATTCGGCGCCTCAGTTAGAATTTAAGGTGGAACGGGTAAATTCGAACAAGAAGCTGGAGAATAAGAAGCGACTTCAGCCTCGTTAAACAGTCGAATGTCGAGAGACATTTAACTGATCTACTTCTCAGGAAAAGTTTTCTGGCGGAGATGGGAGGAAAGCGGCTATAGCTGAAGCTTAAAGCAGAGCGGAGTAAATCTGCGTTTTCGTTTATATTGTTTAGCCTATACTAGGACATCATCACATACTGAGACATACTGGACATTAAATGTTGCGGCTCCCAAGGTGGTTTGACTTTGTTTAAAGGCAAAATGTCTCTTCTGAACATTTGGGTTGTGACTCCTGACCTAACCTGGCTTTAATGGAGAGGGAGCCGGTCGGATTTCTCGCTCATCCAGTTGTGTTTTTGTTATGTGCCGCCACAGACTGTCCGGGCGCTGCACTTCCGCACTTCCCAGTTCCGCCTTTTGCGTTCCGTCAACATTACAGTATAAATTAAATATTTAGAAAATCGATTTTTGACGTTTGTGAATCGATTCAGAATCGTTCTCGACCGCATTGCGATGCATCTAAGAATCAATTTTTTCCCGCACTCCTACTTTCTATTATTTTTATTTTTTAATCAGTACTCATAAGACCCAAAGACTTAATTTAATATTAACTTAAGTAATAAAAACTAAATTTTAGCCAAACTGTCTGATCAAATTTGAAAATATTCTTTCGATTTGTGCTCAGGTGAGCTCAAAGCACTAAAAGAAAACACTACTGGACATTAATGGGTTAATGAGTCTACACAGGATTTCTTCAGCATGTTTAAAATTCAAGATAAAAGCAACCAAATCGAGCTCATGCTTTTATATGAATGTTTCTAGTTCTTAGAGACGTTAGATGGAAAGAGCCTTGTATCCCATGACCTCGAGACCTCAATATCAAAGCTCTTCCTGTGTGAAGGCTCAGTCAAGAGAGGCCAATGACAACACGGCTCTCTGTGGCTTCCGGAACCTTCCTCTCTTCACCAGCGGTGGAAGGACAGGCCTGAGTGTGTGATTCTGCTCTGGCTCTCACGACGCTAAGTCAACATAACCAAACACACATCAAAAACAAAGGGCCGAACCGTGGCTCCCACGTTCTCCTCGTGCTCCATCCAGGAGCAGAAATATTTCCTTCTTCATTTCCCAGCTTTCTTCTGCTTTGTGAGAAAAGGTGAAGTGGGTTCACAGACAAAAGACGCTTATGACTCTCAAATAGGGCCCAACAGATATATCACTGATACCAAGTTTGATAATATCAGCTGATGTAGTAATTTTATGTGGTCAAAAAAATCTATTCCAACAGGTGGTGGATGAAGCTGAAAAGAAGGGGACTTATACACACTGGAACACAAACTTGAGGAGAATACATACATATACAAACACACATGAGGTGACTAGATCTTGATTTAGCCACCATGCTTACAACTTCTCCCATACACACTGACAAGTTCAGCTCAGGTCAGCTCTCATTAGTTGACGGTCTTTTAGGCATGACATTAACAAATTTCACACCACAGAACTGGCGTCCACCCCACACTACAGGATACTGATTCATAAATGTTGAACATTCACAATTCAGACAGCACCAACTGCACTGGGAGTAGATCGGAGGAGTAAAGATTTTATTTTATACAAACCCCACACCACAGGACAATCTGGGAAGATCATCATTTAGGATCACCCTGATATTGGGAGACCTTTTGCAACTGTCAGAAGGAGCAAACTGGCCTCAAAATCAGCCCAATTACCTTGTAGTGTGGGCCTGGCATTAGCCGTGAAGCAGCAGGCCACACAAGCTCACAGAACATCTATTCTCGGTTGCAACACTCACTAACGAGTTCCAAACTGCTTCTGGAAGCAATATCAACTCAACAACTGTTATTTAGGATTGGGTTTCCAGGCCTGAGCTGACAAATACAGGCCTAAGACCACCTTGTGCAATGCTAAGCGTGAATGCAGCCTGCTCGAATGCATGGTGCTAACTTTAAATACAGCTGAGGAGGAATAATGGGCCATTTTTCATGGTTTGGGCCCATTTGTTTTGGGGAACGGGAAATGTTAATGTTACAGCATACAGTGACATACTAGAGAACTGCACTTCAAGCAGTGGCAGCAGTTTGGGGAAGCCTCTTTCCTGTTTCAGCATGGCAATGTTCCCATGCACCAAGTGAGGTCCAGACAGAGATGTGGACCTAGATGGATGCGATGTTCACAGAATGTAGTGTATGTCAGCTTTCAATTGTCACATTTGTTAAACTTGTTTTTAAATGAACACCAGAAGCTCACAAAAAATTGTAAATAATATAAATAACTAGGGCTGCAAAATAAATCATATTTTTATTGTTACTGCGATATGAGTTTCTGCGATAAACACATCATTAAAAGCTGTAATGACAGAAATCAAATTTCATACACACAGCGCCAGAGAGATGTCGTATCACTGGTGCACAAACAGTTAGAAGCCTAATGAGAGGATGAGTATTGTGTTTATAGTGTGCGAGATAATGGCGACTGTCATAAGTATGTTTAATAACTAAACAAACAAACAAACAATGTCCTTGTGTGCGCTACACTCTCAGAAAAAAGGTGTAAAACTGTCACTGGGGCAGTACCCGCTTGCCACTGGGGTGGTACCCTCAAGGGTATATCTCAGTATCTTTAGCCAGGGAACATAATTGTACCATAATCCACTGAAATTATATTTTCTAAGTTGTATTGGCTCCACACACCCCGTCTCGTCTCCAGTCTTTTATTTTACTTTTTTTAAAACATTAGGTTATGAAAAGATACAAATATGTACTTCTCATCTGGGGGAAAAAAAAACTTATTTAAGGTACACATTTGGACCTTAAAACCACTGTTATATCCTTTACGTACCATAACAAACGGAAAATGTACCTGCACAGCACCTTTATTTCTAACAGTGTAATGCGACTCCAGTTTAGAAATCAAGCGACTTTTACGTCAATCCAACTCTTAACAATTTTGTGCTGCCAAGACAGAACATAACAAACATTTGTGGTGAAGTTTCTGTAACAACAAAATTACAAGACACTTATCGCAAATGCTCTGTGCTCAAAGAGATTTAGAAAAAATGGCCAAACACAGCCATAGGAGAAAGCGGCTACAGTGCCAATTTAAGTCTCAGAGCAAAATGTAAAGGAACCAAGGACGGGAACCAAAGAAGTGGCAGCAGCCATATAAACTGCCCCCTTTTTTTTTCAGCAAGCTCAAGTGCATTCTAGGTGATAAGCCCAGCTGTCAGCCACTGAAATTTCTTGATAGCTCCTGTGACGATTGCGAAGATGAAACTGAAACCTCCACTGCACATTAACATGAGCATTAACTTTAGGTGAGTGTTGTTAATGTTGACTCCATTTTGACTGCTTACCATTGGATGAGTGTGCCACGTGAAGCATTGTTCTTCTGCGCATGAGGGTCAGTTTAAGAGCGTGATCTGTTTAGACTAATGTTGACTGTAAATCACATTAAAAGATATGGTGATTAGCCTTACAAAATAGTTGGATTTGGTAAGACAACTGGACTTTTACGTGCTGTGTAAAGGTAGCCAAAAAGTGCTTGCAGTTCTGATGGAAACAGCTGTTCGTAAGTCTTTTCTTTTTATTTAGCACAATAGTGAACGGTGCTTTTGTAATTTTATATTTTTCTATTTGAACAAAGTAAAGGTTACTTAGATTTCTATTTACACATATAAAAAAAGCTATTCTTGCCTAACTTTCAGTCAAAAACACAGTAATAATTTATCATGAGTGATATCCAACAGCTTTATCAAACATTGAATTTTATGTCAATATCGCACAGCTCTTCAAATAACGTAGTGATCTAAGCGGAGCTTCCCTTTTGTTGTGTTATAATATGTAGTCCTGATGCTAGAGATTCGGTTTGGTTCCATTTTACATGTCGTTATTCCAACCATGAAGGTGTTGTGTTTACTAGGTCAAACTGTACTCAATGTGAAAAGCTGTTTTTGGAAAGATTATCAACACTTTATCAGGTTCCATTAGGTTTATTGCTTCGTCCCCTATTGTGCAGTGTGGAAAGATTTCACCTCAGTAACTGACCTGTTACAGATGCACATTTGACCACAGTGCTACAAATCTTACCAATAAAGCAGTGATGATCTATTCAAGAAAGTGTCACATTACATAATGTGGTTATTTAGAACATGCAAACAAATGGCAGTAAGGGTTGCTAACAACACTACACTAAGTTTGTGTTATTGTACAAAACAGGGATTTATGCCAGATTCTGTGTAGCTTTAAAACAGAGTTGCAACTCCAAGAGCCACAGCAATTGAAAAATATATATATGGAAACGTTATAGTTTTGTATGCTGGAGATCAGGGCTCAAATTCCTGTTTGGATAGGAAAGCCAGTTTTGTTTTGTTTTTTTGAAACACTGTGTTTTTCTGAAACAGACTGTCTCTCTTGATATGAGTGGGTACAATATGCTGTAAATTACACTATGTTTAATAATTCACATTTCTGTTGCCCTTTATTTCTTTTGAGTCCTTGCCTCTCAGAATGGCCTGGACTTTCAGTGGCCAAAAGATTTTTCAGGAAACTACTTTCAAATAGTGAAGATTCAAGACACTTTCCACTCGACAGAGTTAGTGGTATTTGGATGTAGCACAGCTCTGTGTGTCTGCAAGTCCACAATAAACTATAAGGTAAACAATAAAGTGAAGAAGTGCAGCATAGCAATCAATATAAAATAATACTGTCTGAGTTAAAGGCCACAAATGTAGCAGAGCGATGCAGTACAGAATGTGCAAATTTACAACAGTGAAAAGTATATATACCAGTAAGTAAAATGCTTCTCAACTAGTCATGCAGTATAATATGTGCAGTCCCGACTGGAAGAATGAGATTCAGGTCTGGTGTTGAATGAAAAATTAATCTGACCAAGGTTAATGAGCTGTTTTTATCTCAAAGTAAAAGCTAATTGAAAATTAGCTTAAAAACTAAAGTCCCCAGTCAGCTTAAACTGCAAGTGTGATTTATGGTTGGGTTTATACAAACTGCCACAAAGGACAAACAATGACACTTCAGACAGCAACAACACTTACAAATAACCACTGCATCCACTCAAACGCCTGTAATTACAAGAGAAGAACTCAGCACTTGTTGGGTAAGACACTAAATAAACAATGACTGGCAAAAAAGACCAGAGTTGGGAGGGTTACTTTAAACATGTATTCAAGCACAGATTACAGATTACCTGTTAAAATTGTAATCTGTAACCAAAGGATTACTGTATTAAAGTAATATAATCGGATTACGTTCCATTACTTTTGTATTACTTATCTCTTTAAAGTCATATAATTGAATAAATGTACACATACATATACACAGCAAACAGGAAAACTGTACTGTTTTATAAAGCTAAATGACGGATTATACGTTTTAGACATTCCTAAAACTCTGACTGACCATCATTTGTCTTCTATCTGCTAAAAGGCCTGTACCGGCTCACATGCTTCATATCGGTGTTTTAGTTACTAAAAATGATGAATTAGCCACTTTAACATTTTTCACCCATCGTTCAAAAACTACTGAAGAACAAATTCATATATGTGAAAATGAAACCAACTCTACTGCTAACAAGACTCTTTTTACATTTATTCCTCTGTTCAATACTCTTCTTCGGATCGAAGGATTGGATCTATAGCTACACTAAGCATTTTATGTGGTAACAAACAAGAATTAAAAAGTTTACTTCTAGTTTGCTGCTGTAGAATCACACATGATGTAAATTCAGGGTAGAAGCCTGATTCACCTGTCTTTGGGAAAACTTTCAGTGATTTCAGTGACCTAAAACCCAAACGCGGAGAACGAAAGTGTGCTTTAAAAACATGTCTAAGTGGACGAGTGGGTCAGTGTGCATTAGTGCACTAGCACCGAATAAATATAATTTAGTTGTGTAGTTCAGACACAAACGCAGCTCATCCTTTCAAGCCAACTGTGTTCATTTTATTTATTTTGCTAAACCAAAACAACTTTTGACTAGTTTTACTGCAGTTTTTTGTCATTTGTCTGCTGTGAATGTGTTTCTCTTGATCCTCACGCATGACAGTTGCGCTGCTGTCAAAGTTGAGCTCAGTTTTGCAACCCTATAGTCTTTTTTTAGATAATGTTATAATTGAAATGTTTCCATATTTTTTTTTCAATCAAGTAATGTTAAAGGCACATCATAATGTCAACTGGTGATTCATTGTCAACAATTTTCTTTTATCGAAATTATCAATAACATCAATTAGTTGTTGTAGCCCTGCTTGTAATGTTCATCATTTTTAGAAAACTGAGAAAGACACCACAAGCCTGAAATAGCTCAGTCCAGTATGACTCCTACCTCAGGTAGAGTTTTAAAGTGCTGGTGATGGTCTTCACATCCCACTCCTCACACGCTGCCAAGTCCACATCATTGCTCTTTTCATCTGAGGGGGAAAAAGAAGAAAAGATGAAAGGTTAACTGGACATAAAAATGATAGACTCAGACTGAGATTACAGTACAGTAATTAACAACTCATCCAAAAAATGGCTTCACCGAAAACTAGGGCAGTAGATAGCTTGATTACTAATATAAGATAACGGTTATATTAGCAATGAAGAAATCTACTGATCATTTTCACAATTAATCAAATTTAAACTTCAATCAAAGTTTTTTAAAAGGCCAAACATTAAAAATTGACTGAACTAAACAATAACAAAACATGTACAGCCTTTTTTAAAGATCCTGAAATATTTTATTGAAAGCAGAGTGCCTAAAACTTTCTTCCTTGTAATAAAACTGCAGTAATGCTGTTTTTATAAAACAGGAGCCAACATAAAATATGATAATGATCATGTGAAATATTAAATAATTTACTATGAATAATAATAATAATAATAATAATAATAATAATAATTGACCAACACAATTATTCTGCCAAGAAATGTAGTTCCTTTAGAGTATACTATTGTTGCCAAGCAACTATGTACTACTGAAAGCAGAGAACAACGTTCATTCGCCCATCACTGCATACGGCAGTCATTTCATAAGCTTTTTAACTTTTTGTCATATAACAGCAAACATATTATAACATAGCACTGTTTAATGCAAAAACCTTCGCTTTATATGTGGTTTTTGGTCACCAAATTACCACTACGAGTCGTGTTTAGCATCAATCTAACAGTACTTCCCACACTGTGGCTGAATCTCAAACGGCTTCCTGCTTCCTACATAATGCACTATGTAGGGATTTAAATTCTACACCCAACAGCATAATACAGATAAAAAAAAGTCACTTAAGATTCAGCCACATTCATACTCAATACAAATAGTGCACTATTTGGCTATAGAAGTTCCCAAGCACACTATTTAGAGAGTACAGAGTCATTTGAGATCGAGCCTGGGTTTGATGCTACTTCTGACAGAAACACAGACTTATGAAGTATGTAATCCATTCAAAGTGAGTCTTCAGATTTTTATACAGCAGTTTTACAGTGAATCATATTGTATGTAATTTCATTCAAGCCTGTGATGTTAATGATTTGAGTTGTTTAGCGTGTTTGCTATCTTTAAGCCCGTTAGCTAGCTGACCAGCCTAGTTCTAGTTAAGAAAATGAGTTGTCAGACACTCCGTTTTAACAGACGCGGGTTCTTACTTCATCAATACACTCGGTTATCCACACGAGAAGCATCAGAGTCAAAGAGTATTCCAATAACAGCACATGAATTTTTCGCAAAGAGGCGTAGTTGTTGTGAGGCAGTCATATGTGTACAGCTTTGAACGTGGCTTAGCCAATCACATTTTTGTTGTTAAACATTACATTGATTTTATGTTCCACACGTAATGACGCCATGTCTGGCTCTCATTTAGTAGCTACCATTTTTTTTTCTTATTTGTTCTGAAAAAATAAAGATATCACCTGTATTTCATTAGTAATTAGGAGAAGTTACCTATATTGATATCTAAGTAGATTGATACAAAGAGCATTTATCCACAGAATGGGAGGAACTGGACACTTCTTTACACATGTGCTTATAGTTGGGAAAATATGTGTGCATGTGTGTTTGTGTTAAGAGTCGGCCTGAAGAGGCGTATTTGGACCAAAATGAGTTTAAAAATAGCCATGCACGTTCAGACTTGAAAGTCTCAGACTTCAGTCTCACCTCCTGTTGCACTACTCCATCCACATTCTCACAATTGCTTTTATTTGTGACCTACAAAATAGCAAATGGTCAAGAATGGGCTTGAATTAAACTAAATTTGTACAATGCAGGCATTACGCTACAAGACTGCACTTGTGTGGGTGCGAAAAATAGAGCCTCCAAGGCCACT
Source organism: Colossoma macropomum (assembly GCF_904425465.1). Classification (NCBI taxonomy): domain Eukaryota; kingdom Metazoa; phylum Chordata; class Actinopteri; order Characiformes; family Serrasalmidae; genus Colossoma; species Colossoma macropomum. The sequence goes on from NW_023494791.1 coordinate 34,767,869, forward strand.
GCACAATAGACATGTCGTGCTGCACAGTGCAGATTCGTATCACATAGCAGAGCTCTGCTGTACTGCATGGAATGCATCGTGGTGAGAGCAAGTTCGAGTTCATTTTTGCACTCTAATTTTAAACATTTAAAACAATAAAACTAATGAAATAAAAATTAACATAATTTATGACACTTGGCACTAGTTTACTACCTCTTCACAAATTGGCTTTTGTCCAGGTGAAAAAAAAAGGACTAGGTTAGTTACGTTAATTGAGGTAACTTGACATTAGCATTTGTCTGTTTATCTAAGATACTGTTTAAAGCCACATTAAAAGCCATGTGTGATCTACTGTAGCCTTGATTTAGCTTTAATTTAATGTAGTAATAGCAAAATGCTGAGTGGCACACTGTGCTGAGAAATTGCATCACATTTGATTTTTCTCAAATTTTATTCAAATTTTAAATTCTTTGCAATGTGATGGTGGCCCAGCAAAGGTGGCCTTAAATGTCAAAAAATATACACTCATATTTGGGAGGAAGATAAAGGTTACCAGGAACAATAAATGATTAAAAATTTAGACTAATATGGGCAATATTTATTGAACTACACATACAGAAGTAGTGTCTCTCAGTATGGCGTCGGGGTTCCTAATGGTGCTCTGCGATAATCCATTTCATGAAGCCTAAATATTCTCACGAAGTTCCTGTAGATTTTGTGTTAGGGATGGAGTGTGGACAGCACATCGTACGAAACTGCACCCCTCACCATGACACCAGGCCTTCTGGACGCGTTACAATAAACCGTTCATCTTGGTGCTGACCACGCTGCCTCCACACACGGATTGGTTAGTCGCCTCCACCAAGACAAAAGCAGGACTCGTCACTGAAGATGACCCGCTGCCAGTCACTCCATGACATTCTGGCACGACACCATTGCAGTCTTTGGTGGCGTTGAAGTGGTGTTAAAGGCAGTCGTCGTAACGGCCTGCTTGCATGTAGTTCTGCACCATGCAGCCGTCTGCTAATGGTGCTGGCACTGAGAGGATGATTCATAGAGGGCATCACTGTTTGCTGAATGTCCGGAAACGTGGCTGTTGGGTCACTCCGCACATGCCGGACAATCTGTCGGTTCTTCCTCTCTGTGGTTCGTGTAGATCTCCCAGATCCTTCATGTCACTGGTGCGTGCCTTCTTCTATCCACTGCCACCAACAGCATGCTATGGTAATATCCGCACGACTGGTATGGTGCGCAATACATTGATAAGACCATCCCGCTTCCAGGAGCCCTACGATGCAACTCCTCTCGAACTCTTCCAACTGCTCGAATAGCTTTCGAACGCTTGCAAAGGATGCTACCCACACAACAGCACGAGTCAGAATGGATAGCACGTGCAACGAAATGACCTTATATAGTCAGTCAGGTACAGTGATAAGGCCCGTGCTTGCTTAAGTCACATGCACGTCTGACAGTGAAACCTGAATCATTCGCATGTCTCACGATGTCAAACCTACGCACCAAGTTTCATTCCTGACGACTGATTCGAGAAGAATTCAAAATATGTATAATCATCATGTAAAAAAAACTCTGTTTTGTACATTCATGGAAAAGGTAAACAGGCAGCGCAAGGGTCTCTTATTTTTCACAACTCAGCAGGTAGTGTGAAACGGTAGAGCAAAGAGGTGAGAGGAAGTCAAGAGATTAAAAAGGAAGAGGAGGACAGGAATAAAAACAGGAAGGGAGAAGAAAAAAGAAAGTGTGAAGAAGGTGAGATAAAGAGAGAGAGAAGGATGAGAGAGAGAGAGAGGGGGAAAAGAACAAAAAGAAGAGCAAGAAAAAGACTGGCAGACAAGTACATATTGTCGCTGTTGTAACAAAATCTCATATTCCTAATGGTGTTTTCAAGCAAACAAAAAATATAAATAAAAGTACTGAAAAACATGGAGCTGTAAAGTTTTAAAATGACCACGATGATACCTCATCTAAACTGCTGAACTCATTTAAAGGCAGTTACTCAACCCAGTGTAGTTCTTCTGTGCTAGCTGCCTGGCCACGATGTTTACAGAATAGGACCACTTCTTCTCGGAGCTACTCGGCACTGCCGTTACTATGGTAATGTCAGCGCTTTCGCTCATTCATACTGGACACGGTCAGAGAAGATCATTTCTGTGTTATAAAGGTAACCTTTTAAAACCAAACATCAAATAAATTCACACCAATGAAGAAGTGTGAAAGAAAACATTTAACACTTAACCTGTGCGAAAGCTCCGAGCTCTAACAGACACGCCACGCCACTTTGCAAATCTAGAGTTACTTGATTAAGCTTTTTGGTGCAACACACAACAGCATACATGGTGCCCTCCAGTGATATTGGCATCTTTGATGAAGATGAGCAAAATGTCTCTATAACATTGTATTCATCATTTATCTTACACAAATACTGGGAAAAAATGGAAAAAAAGAAAGAAAAGAAGGAGATGAAAAGAGAAGAGGAGAAGAAGAAAATAGAGAAGTAGATGAAAAAAGAAGTAGGATATGAAGACATAAGAAAAAGGAGGACAGAGAACTCAGGATAAAAAGAAAAAGGAGACACAGATCAACAGGACGAAGAAGAAGAAAAAATTTGAGAAGGAGGAGAAAGAGGAAAAGAAGAAAAAGGAGGAAGACGAAGGAAAAGACGAAGGAGATGGGAGGTAGGGGAGAATAAGAAAGAAGTAAGGAAAAGAAGATTAAGAAGAAGAAGAAGAAGAAGAAGAAAATCTAAAAAAGTCTGCCCCCCATTACCACCCCTGTGTCCAATACTTTATACCCTTGTTTGTCTGGATAGCTGAGGAGAGGAGAACTGCAGGAACATATTCTTACTTCTAAATGCACCCTGAGGGCTGAGGGGCAGATGAGGGGTAACTTGGGTTTCTGTGCCTTGCTTAAACAGCTGTGCTCAGTGGGAAGAAATGGTCAACTCTGCAGTCTGAGGTCCATTCCCCATGATCCCCACCCAGTATCAAACCCAAAACACTGCAGTCGCTGGTCACTAGGCCTAATCTAGAGCTGTGTGATATATTGAATATAGGGCACTGATACTGGTGTCATACAACATTGTTGGCTAATTGTACTGTGTTACTGTGGAAGATTACTTAACTTGAGTATTACTGATTACATTTACATTTACAGCATTTGGCAGACGCTCTTATCCAGAGCGACTTACAATTTGATCATTTTTACACAGGTAGGCGAAGGTAGTGTTAGGAGTCTTGCCCAGGGACTCTTATTGGTAAAGCGTAGGGTGTTTGCCCAGGCGGGGATTGAACCCCAGCCCACAGCGTGGAAGGCAGAGATGTTACCCACTACGCTATACCAACCGTACTTTTACTTATAAAACATACTTTTTACTCCTTACAACTTCATTTAGACCTTCAAAGTACTCGTTACAGGAGATTTTTATCATTACTCTACTAACACACATACTGGTGCTCTTTTGTTTGGTTAAACATCAGACAGGGATACGTGCACTTTGTTACTTCACATCTGCCTTCACTAAGACCAAAAACAACCTACTACTTTTAACTTAACTTTCAACTTTTTTCTTAACTTTGACTGGCCTTTAACAGGATAAAACCCAAATCTATCAATTGGTTTAATGACAGTTTGAACTCGTGTTTCAGTAGTGACATGAAAACATGAGACAGCATTACAGACCACTATAAATGATAAATTAATATCTTAATTAATGACCAGGATTTAAATAGATCATAACATAATCCTTGTATATAACTAATATCTGAAAACTTTTATTGCTTTTAAAAATGATATTTAAATATAATTTTCCATACAACAACTAATAGGAAACATTAAGATCGTGGCAACCTTTGCATTAGGTGTTGTACAGCTCTGGTGTTTGTTAAAATAAAATAAAAGTCTTTTCCTGTCTGTTAGAAGAGTAATCGGAGAAATAAAGGGTATCCTCAAGATTGACTGGTCTGCATGTGGATGATGTATGGTGCTCCTTGGTGGGTGCTAAGCAGAAAAGTTTTGCTTAAATGCACAGCTACCTTTAGTGACCTGTTAGATGTCCTTCAATCTTAAACATCAGCAAGATTCAAAGCTGTAGCATTATGGCTGCTTTGGTGGTCAGCCGACACCATATTTGAGACTAAAGTCACTTTTTGCGAGTCTCTATGTGTGGTCTTGCGTGGACAAGGCTAATGGCTGTTAAACTCTGGAGTGGACGGATTCAGGTAACAGTAGGAGCTCAGCAGCCTGCCGATTCAACACAGCTATTAACATTCACAGCACAGAGCTGAGGGCTAGGGCTCTGTCTGCAAGAGGGAGGGAGGGAGAGAGAGAGAGAGAGAGAGAGAGAGAGAGAGAGAGAGAGAGCGCTGAGACTGAAGGAGAAAGAAAGAGATAGAAAAAACAGACAACTGAGAATGAAGGAGAGAGAAAGACAATGAAAGATAGATCGAAATAGAGAGGGAGAAGAGGGAGTAAGGGAAAAATAAAAAACTGAAAGCATGAAAGCAAGGAGGAGACTACAAACACGGACAGCGCAAGAGGGATGGGGTGAGGGCTCAGAAAAGAAGGAGTCAGTGGGATAGAGGAGAAATGGAGAAATAAGAAATAGAGGGAGCGGCGGAGAGCGGATGGAAATCTGATTGCGAGCCTGCAGCAATAGAGCCAAGTGTCACCTGCAAGGACAGGACACAGGGACAGAGAGCGAGAGAGAGAGAGAAAGAGAGAGAGGCACAGACAGGAGAAGTGTCTGAATGCCAATGAGCACCATTCAAACTTTACTTCTTCAACTTCAGTCTAATACTGATAACATTATTTTTTAAATTAATTATGCAAGGGTTTAACATGATGATGAGTACCAGTATTGGTAGCTTTTATGTTACAGATTTTATATTTCGTATTGATAAGTTTTGTGTTACAGCATTGTTAGCTTTTACATTATAGATTTTTTGTTATATTTTGTATTGACGGCTTTTATGTCATAGATTGTCATTATATTTTGCATGTTCTAGATTTTATATTTTGTATCGATAACTTTCATACTGTAGATTTTATATTTTGTATTAATAGCTTCTATGTTATAGATTTTCTGTCATATTTTGTATTGATATCTTTTATATTATAGATTTGGTTTTTCATTTTTACACTGATGGCTTTTGTTACAGACATTCTTATAATTTCAGCAGTGTTTTTTCTGACAGTGTCCTGTAATGCTTGCCCAACCCAGCAACAGCACCCACAAAAGTGGGTGGAGCATGAGTTTTCTTGATAAATAAAGATTAGACGCAGCAAATAAGAGCTTAACTTACCAATCATTAAACTGAGCAGCTTCTGAACTTTTGAACTGACCCCAACCACTCTGTACAAGCCCTGGTCATTGATACCTGTAAGGAGATTAAAATTTGTTATAAGCACACTGATTAACAGCAACTTTAGTAACAGAACCTGTCAGAAAGTCAAGTCCAAATCAGCACTGTATCATTCTCCAATCTATCACAGCGAAGCGTGTTTTACTGTGAATCGAGCACAACAGGTTGACAGTTAAGACAGAATTATGAGCTGATTCTGCCCTCTAGTGGCAAATCACACAATTACAAGTTTGAGTATAGAGTTAAAGGAGAAGTCCAACAATTCTTAAGATTTCTGCACAGTTCAATCCCTGGGACATAAAGTAATTTTGCTGTGAAACAGTTCACTGTAGAAAAGCTAACTTAACAACCTACATTTGTTTACAACAGTGGCCACAGAAACCAGGGGTCACAGTGACTGCAACCCTAATCTATCGTAAATGACCAGTGAACCTATACTTGTTCACTGGATATATAAATAATGTCTCAGGCATCAGGCAACACATTTATTATAACTGTCTGTGATGCATCATTTAGTGTAAGATTCTCTACAATGGAAGCTGTATACAGAAATTCAACTGAATCAGTGGAAGTCCTTCCATTTTCCTGGAAAAATGTTAATTTATAATTAAAATATAGAGCAATTATAATATAAAGCAATATAAAGGAATGTTCTCGAATCAAACTGTTTAAGGAAGGTAATACGCTCCACTAATGTGTATGGATCCAGCCACTGGACAGCTCAGCTACAGTTACACAGCAGATGTGCTTGAGTTCCTCATCAAAATACCAAGAGCAGTGCTGCACAGTTAAAGTACGTGTATTTGTAAAGAAAAAATAATTCTTTGATCTGTTCTGTGTAGGAGCTGTACTGTTTTTGACAACTTGAATGTGAGTAAGATCGTCTTCTAGAAACAGGGAGAGAATTTAGGCAAGTCAGTGGCCCATTTTCCAAGCGGTATCTGATTAGCCACTGCAAGTGTTTGGATAAACAATGTGAATAATAGTGGAGAGGGTGGTCATTCTTGCCTGGCACAATGAGAAAGTAAGGTAAGCAATTTTGCTAGTGATGATTCTGGAACTTCTCAAAACTAAATTACTATAATATGCTAAAAAATAAGTTTCAATTTACTTTACAAAATGCTTTTTCACACAAACAAAAATAAAAAAGAGCCAACACAACAAAAGAGGGCAGAATACAAAAACAGTATTTGTATTGCTTTGTTTGAAAAAGGGAACGAAGCTGACGACATAGCACGTGTTATTTCTGGAGTATCTACATTTAATAAACTATTTGCTGATGCTTTACTGATGATTCTGAGTGTGTACTGACTCATGATATGGGGTGAAAACTTGACTATATATTTTTGGCTTTAGCAGTACTGAGTGCTCTGTTTATTCTAATGAAAAGTGACATGGCAATAAGCCTGATTAGTTTAGTGCATAATGTACAGACGGCTGACAAATTAAAGGAAAAAGTGAATAAATAAGTGGAGTCAAATAATAAGAGTGGATGCTTCCAGGCAGGTGTACTGCTTGATACAATCAACCAATTAACATGTAAAATGTATAAAATGCTAAGTATGCCCAGCTGAGCTTTATTTTGGATCAACATGACAAGAGGAAAAGATTTAAGCGATTTTGAAAGAGGGTTTATTATTGAGGCATGGATGGCAGGAACTTCACAAACACTGCTTGACTGGTGAATGTTTCAACAGGAACAGTGACTAAAGTCACGTCTGTGGTAAGATTTACGGAAACATATCAGTAAATAGGGTTGAAAACTGTGGTTGAAGGCGCACATTCCATGACTATGGTGCTCAGGCATCAGCGTGATATGTAAGGAAAAACAAAAGAACAACTGTTCCTCAGGTGACTGAGAATGTTAATGCAGGATGTGACCAGACTGCGTCAGCAAGAACAGTCCATCCACAACTACACAGAGAGGGATATTATAGTAGGGTGGTAGTGCATAAACTCTTTATTACAAAGACTAATGCACATTGTAAGTTCAGTGCTGTAAAAATCATACAGGCTTACAGAGATGTTGAAAATAGTGATATGGTCAGATGAGTCATCCTTCATGATATTCTCCACAAGTGGGTGAATGCATGTGTGGGGTACACCAAGAGAATGGTACAGGCCATGTTCCCTTAGAGGGAAGGGTCACTGCAAATTCATGCAAAGTTATTCTGACCGATCAACTTATGATTAAACATTTCTATACTGATGGTAGGAGTCTCTTCCAGGATTACAGCACCCCAACCACAGGGCATGAGAGGTCACTGAATGGTGTGATGAGTATGAAATGATGTAAATCATTTGATATGGCCTTCACAGGATCTCAACCCAGTTGAAGACCTATGTGAGATTTTGGGGTAACTTCTTAGATAGCACTTCCACAATCATCATCAGAACATCAACTGAGATGATATCTACTGGAAGAAGAGTTCCACCTCTCCAGTACGGTTCCAGAGACATGTAGATTCTATGCCCAGGAGCACTGAAGCTTTTCTGGTGGCTTCCAGTGGCCCAACACCTGATTAAGAAACTCTTTGTTGTTTTTTCTTTCATTTGTCATCCGTCTCCATGTGCACAGTGCATGTATGTAATGTATATATATATATATATATATATATATATATATATATATATATATATATATATATATATATATATATATTTATATGCATAATATATTTCAAGCACATTTGTCATAGTTAGGTACAAATGACTCTAAATGGCTAAATGTATCTTATCCAGCAAATGGCCTTTGAATTAATTGAGCTTAATACTTGACAAGTAATGTTTAACATCACATCTGCATAATCCTATAAGCAAACAGCTGCTGCATTTGTACTTTATACTGAGTTACCTTGTGCTAGAAACCAAACTGAGGCAGAAAAAAAAAACTATTTCAGTGTGAAATACTCCAGAACAGACAGAAGCTCACTGAGGTGGTTTTGTGTGTGACTGATTTGTCAATTTACAATTCTCTTTTTTTTCCCCTTTTGTTGGATCCTTGAATCCTGTTTACAAATGCCAAAGCTGAGCTCCTCCTGAGACAATGCAAACTGGAAACTTGTTTTAAGAGATTTTTTGGGGATAAAATTAAGCAAAAAGATGACTCAGAGACCCAAGTTTCAGTTTCAGCCAGAAGAATACAGTCTTATGCAAAAGTTTGGGCACCCTTGGTTATTACATGCTTTGTTAAAATAAAACAATGCCACATTTTATGTTTTTAAGTGCCCATGTCATGGAAAACCAAATTCTCCTTACTTTTGTGAAGTAGTACATAACCACTGTAAATGTTCCAAAAAGCACCATTCACTACCCTAGTCCAAACAGTCTATACATATATATCTATATCTAGCTGAAAAAAAAATTATATATATATATATATATATATATATATATATATATATATATATATATATATATATATATATATATATATGCTACAGAACTACCCATTTCGAATTCATTGTTTTTGTGATGTCATGGAAAGAACAGATCATTTACATGTATCTGCCTATCCCGCCTATATCCATTTAGCTCCAGCCAGCCATACTGACATTATAAGGACTGGTTCAGTCCGGTCTGCTTTTTGAATAAGGAACAATATAAGACAGCCAACTGGAACAGAGCTCATTTACATACATCGGTCTCCAAAGCACAGTAACAAGAACAGCCTGTTTAATTCCAAATGATAAAGAAAGTTTGGAAAATGGTCAAATAAAATTAATTATGACTGTCATTGTTACATAAAACCGCACAAAGGTTATAAGTGAACCTCAGGGGCAAAAAATGTAGGATATGGGCCCTTTTGCTTCCTGAGCACTTTGTAGTAAAAGAATATCTTACAAACCCCACAAAGCTTACTTTGATTGAACTGTTTTGTACTGTTCTTTTTCTTTTGAAATGACAAAGGCACACCTTATATGGGCCTAACTTTTTTTTAAATCAATAAAACATGTAACTTGACTAAGGGTGTCCAAACCTTAATGAAATGAAATTTCTGCCAGTATAAAATCAGCAGAGGAGACTGAATTAGGCTCATATGTTGTGGTTTGCAAATCCTTACAAATGGTGTACATGGGTCATGGATACACATCTGATATAGTTTCCTGTCATTCTGAACTTCGCTCCCTGTTGGTCTACAACTTCATCCTCCTTTCAGAGAACTGGTCAGGACACAGCTATGACTCACTATGGCATTAACTGTAACACTTGTTTTGGCTTGCCAATTTTTTTATGGCTTTTGAGTTATTCAAGAATTTAAATACACAATTTTACCTCTTGTCTCAATAGCATTGATGGAGTTTCTCACAAAATTCATGCCAACTTCATCCAGCTGGGCATCAACTGCAGAAAGAGGAAAATCCATATTAACATCATTATGACAGTTTGACTGCATTCAGACAGCACTGTGACATGCTTAAATCAAATAAGCTTTTGCTGCTGTTTGAATTTATGTATTTGCCACAGGCATTCAATGATTGAGTACAAGCATTGGTCGAAGGAAATTATCTGCTCCAGAATCAATATGTCAGGTGGTGCACATAATATGCAGCTGATATCAGTGCCAACACAAGCAAATTTATCAGATTGTTTGGTTGTAAATCTTATCTGTCCAGGATATCAATTTTATCTGGACAGAACTGTCCACTTGGCATATTTAGGAACAAAATCACAGCCACACTGTATGTCCAAAAGTGTGCAGACACTTGCTCAACCAATGTTTCTTCTGAAATCAAGGGTATTAACAGGGAGTTTGTCCCTCTTTGCTGCAGTAACAGTCTCTATGTTGGACCATTTCTGTCAGGATTTGATTGCATTCAGCCATAAGAGCATTAGGAGGTCAGATACTGATGTTAGGTGATTAGTTCTGGATGACAAACTCCAACCCAACTCATCAGAGAAAGCAGTTCTGCTCCGCAGCCCAAAGCTGGGGGGCTTTATACTCTAGCCATGCTTGGCATGGGGCATGGTGACCTTAGGTTCAGGTTCAGCTTCTCCAGAGAGTTCCATTCTATTGTACGTACCTTTTCTATGGAGATTATACAAGCTCTATGTGCAAAGAAACTGAACAGCTGTGTCAGCAATGGGTGCAACTGCAAGTGTATTCACTAATTAGTAGGGGTATCTGAACACTTTTGGACATATAGTATAACTTTAAGACGTTCGGAGCTGATACCTGTTCCAATACGTCCAGAGCTGCTCCAAAAGTTGCTGAAAAGAGTGCTAACTCCAAATTTAAAAAAGAACAGGACCTTGTTGGAAATGTGCAGGATTCTGCCAGTTTGCTTAACTTAAACAATTCCATAAAGTTTAAAATAAAAACTGCTGCTGGCATTATCAAAGTTATATTCTCTTGTGCTGAGCACGCTAAATTTAATTTAGAATAGAAGAAAGACTTTTATGCCAGTGAAAAGAGACTTACTTCCTCTTTCTTTTGAATACGTCCTCCCCAGATAGTGCACCTGTATGAACGACATTAATCATCAAGCTTTTTTTAACAGAACAGTGCTGCACAAGCCATGCTATCCAAACAAGGAATTGCTATTGTTAACTGTAACCGCAAGATCCACAATTCTATTTGAGGGACATGTGGAACATCAGGGGAATAAAAAAAAGAAAGAAAAACTATTTACATTTGACCCAAGTCACAAGCCAAGCCAAGTTTTGTCAGTAAACAAAGGGATGGATCTTGGAATATAGCCTTAATGTCTAAGCTTGAATAGGCAGACTGATTCACTCACTGGTTCTTTTCCTCCCATCGCCTGCATCCAGAATTTATGGTCATCCTCTGAGAGTGCCTGTACTGTCAACACAGTGCCTGGTCTGTCAATAGAATAAAGACAATAACATTAACAGGGCACTGTACTTTGTTACCATACTGTACATATTATTTTTGGACCTTTGCACTTTCCTGAAGAATTGTTGAAGAATTGTTGAAGCTGAATACTAGTGCTTCTACTAGAGTGCTTCTACTTATATTTCCAAGAGAGAGAAAAAATATTCTTTACTCATTACATTTCCATTTAGACCTACAAAGTACCTTCAAAAAAATGTTGCCAATCATTTGAGTTCTCACACAGTTTATTGTTTCTATGAAAACATTTAACTAACTTCAGATCATTGAAACAGCCCATAACTCTGCCAATTTGTCTTGGTGTAAGGAGTGGACCACTATTATGACTACACAACACCACATCACACACACACACACACACACACACACACCAAAAAAAGTTAACTGCTATATCACTTACTTTTTACTTATATATACTTGACTATGTTCAGTTGTACATACTTTCTGAAATCCACTCAAGTATATTTTGAGCCCCATGTTTTTAATTATATAAGAATTTCAAAAAGAACCTTTCAATTAACAGTTTTTCTGTTATTTTTTCCACCTCTGGACTATACATACAGTATAATGTTGTGATGATAATGTTACATGTTGTGATTGCAATATGCCATTATTTTGACCAAAATTATTTACCAATTTTGCATCGTGTGAATTTCCCAATATATCAAAACATCCAAGATGCTCAATGCATCATAGAAAATGTTTAGTTTGCCTATTGCTTTTTCATCAGCAGCATTGCAAAGCCAATATATTGTGCAGCGCTACCACACATGCATTCAACATTCTCTACAAGGACTATACTCAGTGGTCAAATTCCCCCACCCCCCAAAAAAACAAATAAAACAAGGGGGATTTTGGGGCGGTGCAACAGTAGGTTTATTTATTTATTTCTCTTTTATCACTGGAAAAAAAAGACTTTTCTAATGCAGTGGGCTCCAAAAGTCTGAGAACCCTTTGAAAATCTAGGATTCATTCAATCCTGCCAAGAAACAACAAAGTTTTAGAATTCTGAAACATTTAAAACAAAGAAAGGTTTTGACCGAGTAAAAGAAAGAAGAAATTCAATATTCTACATTTCTAGGTCACTATTCAAATTCAGGAAATTTCTGAGATTGACCATGTTTAGGTCTTCCCACAAAATTCAGATTCCTTCCACTGAAACTCATGTTCAGATGATTCTCAGGTTGATCTGATCTACTCATCAGAGGCTTTTGTCAATGTTATTGATTAGAGCATGTGCCAGTTCAAGTGCACGCTGCCATTAAATCAAAAGGGGGATATATATGAAACAATTCTGAAATTCATATTAAAATTTTAAAGAGTTTATTTCACCTCTTTCAGTCCCTACTGTATCTCTCACTTTATACTGTAATTGGATTGCCTAGATACAATTAGACATTTTTAACATCATGAGATTATGTCTAGTTTTGGGTTATAAGCTGCAATCAGTGTATAAACAACTTGTGATAAACCCTACGATGACTTTGTGTTGACTTTTGTGGTCTTTGGCACAGTTTATATAGGAGATTACAGATGACATCATGGCATTAGTGTAAAGGGGGCAGAAAGGGGCATGGCAGTTATACAAGGGGGTGTTTTTTGTCATTTGCTTATTGTAGGTTCTATGAGTTCAGTATTGCCAGTATTGTGATAACGGTCAACAAACAATATATTGTGCAGTCCCAATGGCCGAAATGAAAACCAGATTAGACCAGAGGCAGATGTGACAGCACATGCAATTCTTTCTTTAGCCAGTTGATAAAGAATGACATGAGATGACAAAAACCAAAAGGTAGGATGACAAAAACCAAAATGCTCATAAATATCGATTGGCCAAAGATGACATACCTGTCTGTTATCTCTATATCTAGACAGAACCGCCGGTCAAGAGTGTCTGTGGTTTTCCGCACGCAGGATTTGAGCGTGACCGATTCCATTTCACCCTGGAAAGACATTTTTCCATGAACAGAACGTGAAAATGCTAAAGCCTGCAGTCACAGAATCTGTACTTCTGGAAAACTGTACTTTGCCAATGCAATAAAGCAAAACAAACAAACAAACATCAAAAGATCATCACTCACAAACTTGCCCCCGGATTTGGGATCAAAAGTGACCATGTGAAGGATTTTTTGCTCTTTGACGAATGTGCAGTACCGCTTTACCCAGCTGGAGCCAAACGGAGGAGGCCCTGCAGAGGTTATAGGACTCTTTAAGTGATGACTTCTGGAAGTTACATTTTAGTGTTCGTTATGCAGTCACAGTTAGTACACAAAACATGCTGGAATGACATCAGAAAAATCATATGGAAAAGTATTTTTGTCCAGGTTTACTTTCTTCAGAACTTTAGATTATGACTATTGAGCTGTGCTGTTTACATGATCATGATCAGTTACAATACCACACTAATATCAAGCAATTGGTGTGCATTAGGCCTGGGTGATAAGGCGATGTAACTGGATATCACTGATGACTGACAAGTAACCTGATAACAATGCTTAAAAGGTGACAACTGGCGTTTTGGGAAACTGACAGAAAACTAGAGAGGACTAATTTATGGTTAAACAGGTCACTACACATGTTGGAAAATTGGGGTTCACCTTCCTTTAGGAAGTATGCGGGCATGCCTCCCCCAATAGCCAGGGTTTTCTTTTTTTTGCTTATGAGAGAGAGAAGTCTGTTAAGAACCTGCTAGTTAGTTCTCTCTGCTACACACTGTAATGCTAGCTTTACTTGTGCACGGCTTTTAACCTTCTACTTATTTTACTTTATGTTCAGTTTAACTTGAGTGCATGAAACTGAAAATAAATGCCAGCGTGTTTTGGAACTTCAACTTGCTTCATTGTGACTCGCTGCTGATGCCCGTTTACTACCAGGAAACAGAAATGTAATATTAAATCATATGTACACATAATGTGTTATTTACAGCTTAAGCATCAAAGTGGGTCAGATGAGTTATATTATGAAAACTGTGAAAATATAACTTGGTCTTTTAAAGGCATCTATATATGAATTCCAGAGTGACTCTGCTATAGCAATGGAAAATACCTTTTATTTTATTTTGCAAAGCATGTGGTCATGCCTTTGGAAATTGCTTGCGGCTTAAAATTCCCCCAGCAAGCGTCAGTATAGGTAGGGTAGGTAAGTTGCCATAAATCTACACCAGAAGGAGCTTATGAAGGCACATGTTTGTAGTATGAGATTTTTTTTATTAAAAAGTTTTCATTAACACAGTTAAAGTACAAAATAAGCATATAAACTTCAAGTAGAATAAAACGTAGGTCTAAGCTGCAGTGCACCACTTGTACTGTTTTTTGTTTTGTTTTGTTTTGTGTGGGGTTGCATATTATCATTAATTACAATTTTTTTTTTAACCAGAAATTTTTGTCCTAATTATTTTTAAATATCACCCAGGTCTAGTGTGCATGTGAACGTTGTTATTAACTACATCACTGATAATCAACAGTGCAAAAAACACAGAGAGGGGAACAAAGTGGATGGAATTTTTAGACAGTGGTAAACAGATGACTTGTTGTTTCAGAAAGTTTCCTTCTGATTTGCTTAGCTACTAATTCATTTTTACTTTGACATTATTTTATATTAATCTATGTATGCTCAGCACACTTGGTTAAAAGTAGTGTATTGTTTTTACTATCTATACTCCACTACTGCAAAAAATACTCCTCCATCACTTTTCCTTCTTTAGGGCAAAAAAAAGACTATTTTGGTCTCATTGATAATTATTCTAATTTCTGGATGAATTTAATTTTAAAACTCAACACATTTTTTTTTCCAGTGCTCCGAGTCCATTTGCTTCACTCAGGTCTAACTGCACTTTACAAATTAAATGAAGGCTTAGCTCCGCCCACATTGTTACAAACATGTTGTGTCATACAGCATTAAAAATCTTGTTTCGTATAGAAATATACATTAGAATATGTATATTTTTCTTGTAATAGCAAGAACATTAATACAAGCTGCGCATTTTTAAACCACCACTCCTAAAATCAGCATTTCTTTACATTCAGAACCCAAAATCTCAGTTTCTGGAACACCTGCATTCATAAAATTTTACATATTCATTCTAAACCCTATACTGAAAGATATTATTGAAGCATTTCCTAATATATTGCTTGCAGCTGGACTTATGCTAGATTTGGTACTTTAAAAATAACTTGAAAAACATCAATAATAACAGTGCATTGCTTTCTTGAATAAACAATAAAATAATGAGAATTCGATACTCTGTTCACAATCAAATAAACGTTTTAATACATGAATTGTTTAATACTTTAATATTGCATTCCTAAATGTAACTCTTTGCTAAACATCCAGCACAAAACCCAGTACTAGGAATATTATTAATCATCTGGCAAAGATTCATTGTGATATCCATTGTTTCAAAATATTACCCTATTCACATGCAGTGAAAAATAAATTACTGATTAATTTCCTGAAGGAATTTAATGGCACAGTTGGGAATTTACACTGTTCTTATTTGTCTGACCAGAGCACAGCTGTTAATGAAGCTCCAATATAAGGATAAAAGTGTACACATGGGTGTGTTTGAGCGGAGGGGCATACGTTTCTCCTGGACGTAGAGATAGCCCTCACTGCTGATGGGGCTGGTCTGCCTGTATTCCTGTGGATTCTCCTTTATCTTCTTCATCAGTTCATACACTTCTGAGCGTGTTCCCTCAAAACGACTTCGCGTCTAAAACACACACACGGTTTAATGGTTACATCACAGTACGAAGTCTGGTAGATGTCCAATGAAAACCAAAGGAAGTCCTAGAATTCTTTGGGAAATTGCTCTTGAACAAACAACCGGTTTTCCAGGATACACAATTGTACCTGCTATCAGGCTGTAACAGTGTTGCATAACTACACCTCTTAATTTTATTCAAATTAAGAAAGCGGCAGTGAAGTGTTCCATAAACACACATGCATGTGTGTGCACATAAAAAGCCAGCCCTCAACCTTCCGGTCTATATGTCAGACACACAATGGAAGGGCAGTAGAACAACGACCTTTGATTTTCCCCTATTCACTCCATCTCTCTCAGAATTATGTTAAAGTTTTTTTGCTTCCTATCTCACCATCTTCCTTCCTTTGCGGCAAAGTTCCTGACCAAGAACAAATAAGCGTGTAAGCGAGACTGCAGGTGAAACTAAGCTCACACTGACTGCGCAGACTGACTTGCCCCGCTATAATAACAACAGCACTTTAAACAAACTAACGGCATTCATTATTTAATTAGTAAGTGCAAATGATTAGCGCACATGACAAAACAATTTAGACGTGGATATTACTCTGCTGAGCTGCACGACTCACAAACTCATCCTCTCAAAACCAAATGTATTGCTTTCATTACAGCCCCCAAAAGGTTATGCTGTTGAGCTTCACTATGTTGTTACAACTGATTTAAGATGGGCAGATTGGAAACAATACACAATTTGCCACCAATTCTTGCAAGCATTAGTCTGATTACACAAAAAAACAATTACAGAACAAATAATATTTTAAGTTATACAATTACAAACTGTACTCCATCTGTTTTTCTGCATATTTTGCTAACCAACGATAGTCAGGACCACCACAGAGGAGGTATTATTTGGGTGGTGCATCATTCTCAGCAGTGACACTGACATAGTGACATGTTAGTGTGTGTTGTGCTGGTATGAGTGGATCAGACACAGCAGTGCTGCTGGAGTTTTTAAACACCTCAAGGTCAACGCAGGTATGAAAATGGAGTGGACAGTTAATGGACAGTTTTAAAAACTCCAGCAGCACGGTATCAGGGCAACCCACACTAACATACCATCACCACAGTGCCGAGAATGATCCACCACTCCAATAATACCTGCTCTGTGGGGGTCCTGAAGAATTGAAGAACAGGGTAAAATGGGGCTAAAAACGACGCAGAGAAACAGATGGACTACAGTCTGTAACTGTAGAAAGTGCACCTATATGGTAAGTGGTAAAACGGACGAGTGTAGATACAAGGAAGTGGTTTCATTATTACGGCTGATCAGTGTACAAAATACATAATAAAATACATTTGAAATTAATAAAGAAATAAATGTAAATGTTTTGACAAAAACTGAGTTACAGTTGCTCATTAAGTTGAATGGGACTTCTGCCCATGTTCTGCAAAGCTTCTCCAACTTATCAACAGTTGCTATAAAAGGACACATTTGTGGGCAGAGCATGAAGAGGTCAATAAATGTTATTATCTTTAACATGACGAAAGTGGTACGGAAGCATTATCGTGGTGAGTGATGAAGACCTAAACAAGAAATAGATGTCAGCTGGAGTTTGAAGCTCACTTTGTATTTCCTCTGACAAACAGTCTAAAAACCAGCTTAACAGCTTTCCACTGCACTCATTCAGATTTACTGGAACAGGAGCATTCTTTGATTTACATCAAGTGCTTTATTTATGGGCTTTAATTTAATCCTCACTCAAAGGAAATCAATTACTTCCCTTCTGCCAAACATTATTATTCAATTACCGAACCTCAGGGGATTGAGAAGGAGGATGTTTAAGCGAATAGCAAAGAGCAGCTGCTGGCACTCACATTTTGAATATTGATCTGTAGAGCTCTCTTGTAATGGTCAAAATCATTGGCCAACTCGAATCCCTGATGATAGAAAGTGAATACAGTCTGAAAGAAAGCCAGCATCTGTGGTAGAAAGAGTAGAAAGAGAATGAGAGAAAAAGCGAGAGAGAGAGAGAGAGAGAGAGAGAGAGAAGAGAGAGAGAGAGAGAGAGAGAGAGAGAGAGAGTTACATGTGTTGGACATTCATATATACAGCAGTTGCACTTTTTACGAATGAATAAATAGTCAAATCAGTTATTTTTTATTAAATATTTTATAAAAGACTATTTTGCATCTGTTTACGCTCAGCAGCTCCCTTTCGTGTGTTTGGGCAATAGTTTCAAGACTTAAAAATCTGTGCATTGTGTAAAGCATTGTATTTGATATAAAAACTTTGCTCAAGTTTTAAACCAAATTGTTCACATCCCAGTCCTTACAGGGAAAAGCAATGCTAGTAGTGCAGGCGTCTGTTAGCTGACGTAACAGAAATGGTTAGCATTCTCCTCTGTTACGTTAGCAGCAATTAAAAGGCTTCTTCTAACCTTCGTCCACCTAATGCCCTCCCCTCCCTACTGGTGGTAGTATATGCCACTGGTTCACTTGGCCTAATAAAAATCAGCCGAAAAGTTGTTCATCGGCCAATTTGGCTGTGAAGATAATACATAAAACCTATCACCTATAAAATCTATATGCACGTTTACATAGTCGATGTTTGTAGAAAATTCTTCTATAGTGAGAAGCTGAAGTGTGCACTCACAGGCTCAACACACTCAAACTTTTTCCTCTCCTGGATCTCCTGCAGCTTACAGACATACTCCAAAGACTCCTCCTGAAAGTGCTGCCGCATTACCTCCACCGTCCCATCTGCCTGAGAGACAGAGAGAGAGAGAGACAGACGAGAGAGAGAGAGAGAGAGAGAGAGAGAGAGAGAGAGAGAGAGACAGAGAGAGAGAAATAGAGAGAGAGCAAGAGAGAGAGGGGAAGGCAAGAAAGGAATGAGGTTGAGGCAGGGTGTGTGGGAGAACAGAGACCCTACACCCGGCATGCAGGTGTAGAACTGTATTACCCTTCAACATCATGCTGATGCTCACTTCCATAACCACAAAGCTAGAGAATGGAAAGCCTTTTCACAAGCTACTCGCATCTCACAATATAGATGCTTTTCCACCAGACGGTTATGGTCACTAATCCAAACCCAGAACTATCTACTCTGATAAGTATCTTTGTCCATTTACCATCACACAACAATACTTGTGAAAGTAGGCAAGGTTCTCTGGAGGGTGTGTTATAATAATAATAATAATAATAATAATAATAATAAAAAATACAACAGAATGATGTAATTAAACAGTGAAAAGGAAAAGAAGGCATAAAATTAAAAGAACATAAAACTAAACAGATAAAAAAGGCCACAGAATTAGTACAAAAATGAAAACAATATGACAAAATTAACAAAATTAAAAATAAAGATATAGGAACAATATAAAACAAAAACACAACTAATAAAATGCTAAAATTGTTTTCAGCTGCTTTTTAAAACTTGTAATGGTAGGAGCCTGATGGATATTGATATGTAATACTGATATTAGACAGGATATTGATGGCAGGTTACATGGTAACTAAAAGCTGCTTCATGCAGCATAAAAATGTCTTTTTATGCTTCAGCTTTAAGACTTTCAATAAAGCAGCACCTGATAATCTCTGTCTACATTCTGTCTACAGTGGTTTTAGGTAATCTTGTGAATAATGCATTACATCAGTCTATATGTGAAAAAAAAACAAAAAAAAACCAAAAAGCATGGATCAGCTTCTTAGCAACTTTTATTAAATGATAGAAAGAGAGGTGTATTTATGAGGGGTATTCATGACTTTAATGGCTTATGAAAAGCAACTGTTCTTGTGTCTATGTGTTTTGGCTCTCAGCAATCTGTAATGTTTACCAAATGGGACAAGTTCAAATAAAGTGTGTCCAGGATGTAAAAAGACTGCAATGATTTTCATTGCCCTACTCCTGACCTGAGATAAGTACAGATCCTAGAGGGAGGTCAAGTCAGACCCAATGATTTCTTCTGCAGTCCTTTGTAGTCTGGTTGTGTCTTGCTTGGAGTCAAACCAGACACTAATGGATGTGCAAATGACAGACTCAATAATAGCTCTGCAGAATTTAGTCAACATCTCCTGTGGAAGATTGTACTTCCTTAATTGATGCAGTAATTTCATCCTCTGCAGTGCTTTTTTCATGAGGGAGATTGAATTAGTGTCCCACTTTAGGTCCCTGCAGACAACCTGAAGGATGCCACAGTTGACACAGTGCTGTTGAAGATGAGGGGGTCAATATCTCTACGGTTTCAAGAGTGTTGAGCTGTATGAAGAGCCTAATTTCCTAGCCTTTTTAAAAATGTTGTCATCTTTGCTTCATTATAAATCAGCGCACTGGTGACATGAATCCCCACAGATAGCGATTCTGGCTAGCTAGTGTTTGAGAAATTGTGGTTCTCTGATTTCAGTGAAGTGTGCCGATTTAGTGACGACTGCATTTGACCCATCAATCTGCACTATTTTAAAGGTCCATCTACACGTGTGAGTTCGGTACCCAGGGTAACTAAACTCTACTCGGGTAATCGGGTTCTGTCTGGATCACTTGGCAGTGAAAATGATAAAATGTGTAATCACAGATTTTTAATCATATCGTGCTCACCTTGTATGTACAACCATTGACCAATATAACAGAAACACCTTCCACATAGGTGCATTTTGGTTTTGAATTACTGACTGTAGACCATGTGTCAATGGAAAGAGACCCCTATGAGACCACCTCTGAGAAGATACTAGTGCTACTACCAGTGAAAAATCTAGCAAATAACACTTCAAAAGTTAAAGCAGTAGCAGAACACTTCAGATTGTTTTCAATAACTTAACAGAGTTTATATAGTAATACCAGATAGTTGTTATGGTACTGCTAAGCTGTTGCTATAGACTCCTAGGTGGTTTCTAAGGCATTGCTTGGCCATTGCTATAGTATCCAAGGCGGTTATTAAGGTTTTGCTAAGCTGCTGCTATGGCATCTCAAGTGGTTGTTAAGGTGTTGCTAGGCCACTGCTTATGGTGTTCCAGGGGGTTGCCAAGGTGTTGCTAGACTATTATTATGCTATCCCAGGTACTTGCTAAGGTGCTGAAAGGTCACTGCTACGCTATCCCAGGTGGTTGGCGAAGTGTCGCTAGGTTGTTGCTACGGTAAGCCAGGTGGTTGCTAAGATGTTGCTAGCATACTTTTATTACGGTGACATAAGAGGATTGCTCAAAAACATTTGGCTATAGAGCGTATACTGTACTGACTGTGGTGGAATAAGAGGTGGATGTATAAGCATACTGTACACGTGGAATGACTCAGTTTTAGGATGTCGAGCATTCCCCACTTAATTACTATGGAGAAAAATAATGTTTCAATGAATGGTGCACAAACACCATAAGCCAAATTGGTTAGAAAAAGCACAAGTAATCTATTTGGGTATAGGCTCAATGATCCTGAAGTTTTGTGGTTCTAGCTTAAAAACTGTAGGAGATGTAGCGTTACAAATTTTTGACTGTAGAATGATAATAATAACAGTAAGTTGGCTTTTCCAAGCTGGCATCACCCGGCGCTACCCAATCTGTACCACATATGTGTGAGAATTTTACGGCAGTTTGAAACCGTAGTTGAGCCATAACAACACACCATATTCTCCACTAGTAATTATCTGTGTATTGTGCACTCCTCCCCCGCTTGGGTGGCAAGCTATCCTACATGTTTATCAGTGAAAACATAGAGCTTATCTACCTGAGTGATCTTGCTTTATGTAAGATAGCACTCTTCACCTGCATGGGTTCTACTATAAGCATAAAGAAAGCTGGGTAAAACAGCTTCCTACTCCCCATATAATACACACTACGTAGGATATTATTTAATGGATTCCAAACACAAACAGTGCATTATGAGTCTAAATGAAAACCAATAATATTCAGTTATAGCTGCTCAATGTTCTCTCTAACATTTAGTACACTTTTTACGTGTAGAAGCCATGATTTCATATTCTATGCAGTGCATTATATAGGAAGAAAGGAGCCATTTGAGATTTAGCCATAGATATGTTCTCATGCTAAGCCAAAATGACAGTAACATCGAGCAAGTTTTTGCCCATATCCATCTAGTCTCCCTGTGCTCTAACCTGCGTGTTTTTACCCATAGAAAGAAACTCAAGGCTAAGTAGCATTAAAATAGGAATGAGAATGAGACTGCTTATATAGTGGTTTCAGCATTAAACACGCCAAGTCAGTCCGCCAATACGAAGTGGTAAAAAGAAAGGCAAATCGGGTAGCGTCATAAAATGTAATGCATGTGTGCCAGCGGTGCACATGCCTGGTGCAAATCAGGAAGGGGACGCACAGGGGCTAACCTGGGCTGAAGCTTATGAGTACAGAGTAATTCATGGCCTTCGATTTTTTTTTGTTTGTTTTTTTAAATTAGAGATTTACTTTTGCTCCACCCACCAACTCTAACACCAATAATTGTCTTTATACGCATGTTATTTATATTTATGTGACTGTTGATTGGCTGTATTCATGCAAAATGTCAGCTCTGATGTTGATCGGTGGCTGTATCAAATGCATTTGACTTGAAAGTTGGAACCAAAAAATGTAAATCAAGGAAAGAAGAAGAAAGAGAGAACGGCAAGCTACATTTATTTATTGTTCCATTTGAATAGTTCTATAGTGTTTTAGTTAGGAAAAGGGGCCTATATACCCCATTGGCAAACAATCCTTGGTTGTTTTGGTGATGTTAATAGTTTCACCAAGTAAACTTTAAAGCAAACCAGTGGAGAAGCACCACAGCATTGCATGGCAGATTTGACAGAGCGCTGATACAGCACATATGCTGCTTAAGTTTATCCCAAGTTTAGAATTTATATTCAATCTTAAACTCAATGTTTTTCAGAACAGATACAAAGTGAAATGTGATTGGGCTAGTAACGTTAGATAAGGTCAAAAGATGACTAGCACCTTCAAGCTGTAAATTTCAAGCGACCATCCATGGTTTTGAGGGGTATAGTTCTAGGGTTAAGGTAAAGCAGTAAAGGAAAGATGATAAATGGCAGTGCAGCAAGTCTTTGACAGGTGGTGGCGGGGTTTGCATTTTCATTCATTTACATAAGCTTTTCAGTTTTTGTGGTGTAATTTGTCCACATCAGTTTAGAGGAAACTCACTTGTGTCATGTTGAGTTGTACGGATTTTAGAGTTTTCACCTAGACCCATAGGTCCCATGACCACCTTAACAACCACTTGAGATGCCATAGCAACAGCTTAGCCACAGGTTAAAGCGCTCCTGAGAAAACAGATCAGGTACTGACAAGTGTCTTTGAAAGTGCTGGCCATCTCTGGTGTGTGCAGCATAGTGAGCTGAAAACTCGCAGCTGTGTGAACAGAGACCTAAATGTAAACAGTGAGCTGATAACATCATCGGCATCAACCCCAAACACACACGTCACGTGCTCCCCAGGAACGCCCTATCGTAAAAACGTTAACAGCTTCAAATGCTTCCTGCATTCAGTATATACAACATTGAGGCAACATGGGTGTGCCTTACAAGGACATGTTTTCCCAAGGACAAGTGTTCCAAAGTGCTGTCAGACAAGGGCTTAAGTGGCATAACGTTTCACTTTGTTGTGGGTGGCTTTTTGAAGACTAGATCTTCCAACTGTGAGGATACACCTTCAAAATATTTATGCTGTAACATCAAAAACGCTGCCTAAAAACAACAACAAAAATGAATGTGATCTTTTCCTGCACATTGTTTGGGTTTGTGTACAAAAGTTGGATGCCAGAACTACCTCCTGCAATTGTGGTTCCTTCTTCTTCGCTGACATGTTCAAAAGTTTCTCCAAAGAAGTGTAATACTTCTCCGTTTCCTTCTCGTACTTCTTTCTCTCAGCCTAAAAACAGGTCCAAAAAAATGTTTCATAAGAAGGACTCTTCTGATCTGAGCATTACTCAGTTACTAAATTTCAAAATATTACTAATAATGAGTCAGTCTCGTTTACAGTCATATTGACGTTGGAGGCTATATTTCCCCCAAGATACTTCCACAAATGATAAAAAATGACCCTGAGTGAGAAATAAGGGAAATAAAGCGCTACCTTCGCTGAGCCCAGCTGCTCTTTCCGAAACTTCTCCAGTGGCTTCATCAGTGTCTCTGTGATGTTCCTCATCTGTGGGCAACAAAACGTATTACCAGACTATCAATTTTATTTAAAACATTGTTTTGAACACATTTGTGTCCTGAATTTTTTAACTCAAACAAATTTGTCACACTGGGAAAAAAAAAATGACATACATATATAAATAAATAAAAGGAAGAAAGGATCTTTCCAATTGTATTTTGTTGTAGCTGCATGTGTGGACAAAATAGGCTTCATCAGAATGTATTTATTAATTTCACTAACACTACTTTTATCATGCAAAAATCAGTTCACATGAACCTGAACATAAAAATCACCATTTTCATAAGGTGAAAAATGTTTCAATTTTCGTCACCGATGGTCCAATGAGAGCAACAGTGGCTGCATTTTCCGACCAATAAGTGCATATTATATAATATTTAATATAATATTATGTTTATTTTATTAAAACTAATAATTGAACATTTAATCTTGTCATTACCAAAACAATCACAGACTAAATGTTTCAGTAGTGACTGTTTTGATAGTGACAATTTTAGCTAATTTTCAGCATAACTCAAAAACTCTAACCAGCACATGACTAGATTGTTTTTATTAAAACATAAAAAGTTCACTCAATTGGAGAAAACACGTGTTTCAGTAGTGACAATACTTAATGTTACACACTGATCATGGGATTTAACTGCTCAACTATGTGGCCATGAGGGACAGGGATGTAGTCTCACTTCCTGCTCTAAAATGCAGGGGTGTGGCTAAATATAATACATAATAAATCTTTAAACATAAACAGAAATCGAAAAGATCTTTGGAAAAAAAAAGAAAAAAGTCAGCAATATTCAAATTGAAATTTAGGGGGCTAGGGTTTGGGACAGCCACCTACCAATGGAACGTTCCTTATACATGATGATTTTGCATATATTTTGCTTTTATGCTGCTATCTCAATTAATGCCTTGGGTTTAAACAGATCATAGCATAATCCTTGTAAATATTTAAGGTCTGAATACTTCATTGTTTTGTAATTTTTTTTGTTCCATGGGGCCGCAGTTTGAACTAATTTGGTAGAATAGTCCATATATCATTTATACAGAAAATGGTTTCAACTCTCACTCTCAAGGTCCTGTAAGGCAAAACAGTCCCCAAGAAAATGCTTTTTTTTCAGACATATTGCTATTTTACCATTATCAAAATTACATATACAAACTCAGGTGACATGTAGATTAACTGGTCATTTTCTCTAGTAAATTAAACAGCTATATTTGTATTGTAGACATTATGATCCCCAGTTCCCATCACCACCACTGTAAAGAAATCTGAGTCAGAAAGCTTCTCCGCAAAAAAGTACTTCACATCAAACTACTTTGTATGACTTTATTAATATATAGATGACTGAACTACGCAGAATTATTTGGAAATATTTAGAATTTCCCTTTAAAATGAATAGAAAATAGTTTGCCTCTCTCTCTCTCTCTCTCTCTCTCTCTCTCGCTCTCTCTCTGCATGTCACAGCCTGCTTAGCTCTGCCTCAGTCAGCTACATTGCTCCATCATGGACGATGACATCAGCTGTGTTGTGACTGGGTGGGGGCCTGGACCTTGCTTTAAAAACAAGCCAGCTGGAGCGCTTTTAGTTTTGGGCAGGGCCACCACTGGCTAAAGCATATCTGTTTACTAAAGAGCAGCATGACCCATATTCACCAATGGCTATAAGCAGTGCTGTAATAGAGCCCTCTACCAACACAAACAAGATACAACAAGATTACATACAGTTTCAACACAGAGAATACAATGGCTTAACTGATATTAATAAAGAATACCAAAAAACAGTGCCATAAAACTAAATGGCCTGTTTCTGATTAAGTTCTGATTAAGCAGTAACACTTGTTTGATATGGTTACTGACATAACCATACCATGTCATGAGATGAGATGAGACAGATTTTATTCAGTAATATAATCATGCTGTGTTCCTCTTACCATTAATAGCAGATGCCATAATGTTTGTTGTCATGATGTCACATGCTAAATTTTGCTGTGTACTCTACCAAGCAGTCACAGCAATCAGTGTCATTATGGCATCTTTCATGACAGTAAATGGTTAATGGTAACTTGACACTGTTATATAACTGAATAAAATCTGTCATGACAACTCACGACCACATATGACATCTGTCATGACACGTTTATGGTATTGTCAATGTTACGTACCAGGGGTCAAGTGAAGTGTTACCAATTTCTATATTTTAACAATATTGCTTATTGTCACATAAAAGCAAGAAACTATTTCATAAACACTATAAACCACTTACGCCAAGCAATGTAGTTTGTAAACAATAACTTATGGTCGCCAAACCACATCATCAAAAACTTGTCCATGTAGAGCACAATGTCTAAATTAAACATAGAACTAAACTGACATGTGCAGTCATATGTGTGTATGTAGAAGTATTTTACAGTGGCTTTGATCATGGTTCAGTCAATCAGACTTCAGAACTGGATCCGTCTGTTCTCTAATGTGTGTCTGTGCAGAGTGAAAGAAGTAAGCTGCATGTACAGATCAGAGCTGAGGGAGACGTGACTCACCACAATCACTCCTGCAAACTTGCATAGCTATAGAATCACCCCAGCCAGCACTGCTGTTCACAGAATGGGCATGAATAACTGACGGCAAAACAACTCACTTCCTGTGTTCACCTCAGACTCTGCCAACTCATGCACACGGCCAATGCACCATTATTCACTGCTGCACACTCACACCACAGTCCAGCAATGTTTTGGTTTGACTCTTTTTAGGCATGAGCTTGAGTTTTAAAGGAAAAAAAAGGAAAAAAAAATAATAATAATAATAAAATAAATAAATAAATAAATAAATAAATAACAGGGCCAACCTCCATGCCCAGCAAAAATGTTTCTGACTTTGTAAAGCGTTTAAAGTTGAACTATTATTACGAATATCTATATTCATTATAAGCCCTCTTTCAGCCTGTTCTTCAATGGTCAGTAATCCCATTTGGGTTTGGCTATTTGGGTAGTGGATCATTCTCAGCACTGCAGTGACACTGATGTGGTGGTGGTGTGTTAGTGTGTGCTGCGCTGGTACGAGAGGATCAGACACATCAGGGCTGCTGGTGAGGATATATATGGAAGATAGAAACTGTTTTACATACTACATCCTTACATACACATATAAACTGCAAATAGTTTAGGCACCTGAGAAAGTATCTCTAATATCACTAAATATATCTAAAAATTTCTTGACAGTAATGTTTTTTATTTTTTGCTCAGCAGAACGTTATTACAATAAAGTCACTACTTACTGTATTAATAATTTCCAAACCTCTCCTCGTGGCAGCCCAATATTTTTAGTAATCATCAACCAATATCTGGCTGGGCTAATAAATCCTTCACTAAATTATACTAACTATGCTGCCGATACAATTAAATAAATCCATGCGATGGCTGAAGGCATATGCAGTAATGTGCAAAAGTCACTATGCTAAGCTAACTGTTTAAAACCATTTGAGCAGTAAGTGTGTTTGTGTGTGTTAAAATAGAGAGAAACATAAGCAGAAACACATATGTTATTGGACATATGTATAACCTCACATTCAGACATCCAGTGTGTATGTATGTGCGTGTGTGTGAGGGTGGTATATGTACCTTTGGACAGATGCTGCAAGTGTCTCTTTTCATTTATGTTCTAACACAATAAAATTATGTCACTGGGTCTGTTCTGCAACATTTTGAGTGGTTTGCATATTTTGGGCGGTGCGTTAGGTTTACTGCAGGTCTCGACAGGTTGCACCTACCATCAGCTCTCTCTGGTCCTCTAGGTTTCGGAGGAATGACGAAAACTCCTGTAAGGATTCATCTGAAACACAAATATGAAACAGCACAAAGAGACTTACACATAAGAAGCTGAAGTCACAAGTTCAATGGGTTTAATGTGGACAATATGGGGAAAAAAATGACATTGTGAGACTTTTCATTATGACATACATCACGGTTTGTTTTTCTAAGGTTTTTGAACAAAGCTTGAACTGACAAAATGCACCAGGAAACAGTGGCACATTTAGAAAAGGCTATGTAAAATGTTTAAGTCATTTAAAAAGGAAAAGGAAAGTATAATCATTTAAACACATGATAAAAATAACAACTTAATGATTACTATGCTTTTCCTATACACTTGTTGTTTTCTATAATTGGTGATACATGCAGTTGCTCAGTGCTCTAAACGTACTGATGATGACCCATCCTTGCTCTGGGTTAACTTTGTAGTACAGCTTTTCCCCCTAAATATTTATTTTTTTATTATAACTGTGACTTACAGCCTCAGGTTCATCAAATTCACTTAGCAACCCACTTATCCAGTTATGTCTGATTTGCATTACTGTTTTTGTTCCCACTCATGTTAACACAGGCAAAACCCACAAATGACAACTTGATATGAACATCTGATATTTGAAGGGATGAAATCGCAGCAGCCTTTATCAGCCATTATCTGGATATGCAAATAAGAAGTCAGCAAACTAGCTGGTATAAAGAATATTGAACTTCTTTATTTGATTATGTCATCACTTCCAAGAATGTTTAAAAATTAGGGGTGTCATGAGATGCACACTTTGAGATTCAATGTGATTTTTGGTTGTGAGGTCAACATTTAATTAGATTCTACAGAGCTCTAATTCCATATTGCACAGATTGGTTTCGCTCAGATAAACGAATTATAAATGTTCAAATTCAAATTCTTCCAACACACTTTACTCTGACAGGATGCACCCAGATACCTCTTTAAAACTGCAGGCCTGTCATAATCACGAAATTTCACATCACGATTACCCGTCAAATAAACGACTGCAATTAACAACTGCCCGATTTGGTCGGAGCCGACTGAATTTCATGATCGGGCTGAATTCCAGCTTCATCGGTCGTCGTTTGCTGTGCAGTGTGAGAAGGGAAATGATGCCAGATTAACTGCCCAAACGAGCTCTGATTGAGCAGTCGGACGATCGGATGGATTTCTGAATTTTTGTTTGCTTGTCTCACAGTGTGAGCAGCCTCACAAACCGATTTCTCAAAGTCACACCCAAAACTGCACACAATCACAACCACCGCTCCTGCACATTTGCAGCACCAGTGTCCAAATACGACTACTTTCCTCCTTTTGACGGAATTGAATTGCGATAAATAAATAAATACAGCATTTTTTTGTCTTGGTAGAGCCGTCTGTAGACCGCCTGTTCTTCAGCTTCAGTGCACAGTGTGGCACAAGTTAGCAAAGCTGGTGTAGTGGTTTGTCAATGGCTGAATCTGGCTTCTACACCAAAATACTGCACTGTTTGTCCAGTATGGAACTGTGCACACATCTCAGGCTATTTATTAGACATGAGATGCAGTTTATGGGTACAGAAGCAACTATTTTAATAATAATACAAAATAGCAAGTTTCACATACTGCAATAATACAGCATTTAATATATTATTTAAGGAAAATAATCACACTAGACAATTACATCATTGTACTGTCTTGAAAGAAAGATGTTTTGTTTATTTCACATTTTATTCTTTCCAGTGGTTGTAATTTTGATGTTATAAAGCTTGGTCAGTAAGAGGGGCACTCACTGCTTAACCTTAAACTTCGCTTACAAACACAGCCATCGGCTCATGAGTTGCTGAATGTTGTCGTTTTATCGGCTCCCTACCAGAACATCGGCATGAATTAGGGCATGCGTCATGTAAATGATACGTAAATGAGGCCCTGGTAGATGCTTGATTTTACGCACTGAAGCTGATTCATCAACTGAACTCCAATCACTGCTTGTTTCCACATCTTATGAAAGTTTCATGAACGACACACACAAAATAGATCATATGTAGAGATGAAACGATATTAAAATTTCATATCACGATTATCATGACCAAAATTATCACAATTATCGGTATTATCGCAAAATTGTTCAAATGTTTTGAAAAGTAAAATAAATAAAAAAATAAATACTGATACACAAACTGAAACTCGTTTCACCAACTTTTATATCAACACAAATGGAATTGGCAGCAATATGCACTTTTTGTTTGCATAAACATTAAAAAATAAGGTCAATACATTTTTAGCATTACTCTTGTATTACCTACAATACTTGTAATACTCTGTAAACAAAAGAATAGCAAATGTATTATTATTACTGTTATTATTATTATTATTATTATTATTACTGTTATTCTTCTTCTTCTTCTTCTTATTATTATTATTATTAATTACAATAACTAGGGATTTCCTTGCATAGCGAATTAAATCTCAACCAACTCTGAGGTGGGTCTTAATGGAAAATTACTACTTCTAAGAAGTGCTGCACTCTGGGGATTTCTGTCCAAACTGCAACTGCAGCATTATTGTGCCGTTGTGGCGCTGAACCCCTAATCAATACAGTGCACTAGGAAAAACAGCCAAAATCACAGAAGAATTGCGTGACGTGCTGTGAGCTGCAGACAGTGTAGAACTCACACAGTGTGTCTTCACCTGTGGAGCTGCTTCTCTAAAAGCATTTTAAAACTAAAACATAACTTAAAATTAGCATGCATCTGAGCTGCGGCAGAAACACTCCTGAAGTTTAATCTCTGAAACTCTGCTTTTCCTAAAAGCAGCACGCAGCGTTTACTCGCGCAAGGTCCCGTCTCAAAGCACACTATCTTCCCTATGTAGTGCACTTCGTGGATCATGAAATAGCAAATCCTTCACCCAAAGAGTGCATGAAATGTTCAACTAAGTCATCTATAATCAACATTAACAACAGGCTACAATTTCCCTATTTAAAACTCAACTGCTGGTTAATGATGATCGTGTTTGTTTGAACAGTAGCGCACTATGTAGGGGACACTGAGTGATTTGAGACGGTGTTACTCTCCTCTCAGACAGTAAACACTGCAAGCGACACGAGCAAGGGGAGCTGTGCAGATTGAACCTCTGCAGCATCTCGTTCCAGAGCTTGTGTGACTGTTAACTCAGAGCTCGTTTTGGAGACTCTGCTCCACAGAAATGTGTTAAAAGCTTTAGTTTCGATTCACAGTTGATTCACCGATTGTTTTTCTTTTTTTCTTTTTTTTTGACGCTAAAAGTTTCATTTTATATTATTAACGAACCATAAGCATAGGTTAAACCACACAAACCATGACATCTCTTCTATTTCGAAGTCCCCACAGACTTCTACGTTAAAGTTAACCTTGCATTCTCTAAAAAGAAGCGGGTGGTGGTCGTGAAATGACTCGTAAAGTTTGATGTGTTGCCCCCTTTTGCTGCTATTTTCTTTCGGCATGTTCTGCAGACAGGGTGGTCATCTGCAGACAGGGTGGTCATCTTCAATTAACTTTCCTTCTGCATCCTTATAAAACCTAAAATATGACCAAACGTCAGACTTGGTCATCTTAGAAGGCTGAAATATCTCCGAATCTCCGAGTTTTCACACCGCGGTAATCGACCGCGGTTTTAACGATACTTTAAAGTTCAAACAGTACTACTAACCGTCATTAATTTTACCGCGGTTTACCATGAAACCGGTAACCGTTTCATCTCTAATCATATGTCAGTAAAAGTGGTCAGATCTGTGCTTTTTTTATGCAACTTTGCTGAATTAGGCCCATTCTGTTAAATAACTGCCTTTATGTAATAATTGTGACAGGTCTACAATACTGAATTACATTAGTATTGCCTATGTGTGTAGATGAAATATGAAGCACGATCTAAAAAAAGGGGGGTGGGGTAAAGAATACAGACCCATGTTTAGGCATGCTCAACAGAGTTTGCCCAGCTTTAATCATTATTATCCAAAACATCACACAGTGTTGACACAGCAAAGTGTCAGGTGTGTAAACATACTCACCAATGCACTTCTCATCGTCAGTCTTCGCATCTCCGATGTACTCAAACTGGAACTCACCCAGGCACTGAGCAAACTTGCGCTGGGCCAGAGACAGCTCTACAACAAAGAAATAAAGAAGCGATTCATTAATGAAAAATACCAAGCGCAAGGGCAATAATGTTTAAATCAATTGTTCTGCAAAAAATAAAATTTACTCAGTTTTGTAAGACATAGTAAATGTGCTGCCTTAGTTTTGGACCTACAGGGTCAATGTAGCTAACAAGCAATGGGCAATATGACCTAACTATACATAGCATATCAAAACTCTTCATATACCACAGCAAAATCATATCGTGGCTCACATATGATAATACTGTATCACGGAGCTTGTAGCAATTCCCGCCCCTAATGTAAATACCTTGCTAGCGGGTCGGAACTGGCACTGATTAGATGGGGATAAACAGCTAATGTAGTGTAAGATTTTAACAATCAAAAAAATAATTACTAAACACAAGTAAAAAAAATACATTATATAGGATATATCTGTTGTTACTAAGCTATTCTGTTCTGTAAAGCAGGCTGGCTGTGCACTTCAGGTTTTCTCAGCCTGCTTGAGGAACTGACCTTGTCCAGCAGAAACACAAAGAGCAAATCAATCAACCTGTCATTGCTTAATTGCTAGCATAAAGCCAACAGTGGTCATTTTAGCTCTGCAAATATCCTGTTGCCTCCTTGAGTAAGCAATTAGCATCCTGTAATGTTTCAGAGCATGATTTCTTTTCAGTCGTACTATGAGGGACATTTCTTGACACCCTGCCTGGAAAGACAGGGGTTTCAGCAGGGAAAGCTCAGTTATGAACAATGCTAGAACTTGTAACTGTGTGGAAAATGACTGTGCATTGTCCAGTGATTTTGCGACACAGTGCAACACAGTGCAAACACAATGATAACAAGTAAGTTGAGCATTAATCTTTGTCAAATAAAAGATAAAATATTATATAAATTATAATATAAGTTATAAATTACATTTAACCAGTGGAGCTGCGGTTCTAGAACAATCCCATCTATTCAAGGAACCATAAATGGTGTATTAATGTAGGACATCACATCAGCCAACATGTTTAAAGGTTTAGTTATGTTTACTTGCGGGAATAATAGCATTATACTATGGTTTGCATGAAATAAATCAATAAATGATAAACTTTTACCATGACTGTGGGCTGTTACTGTGGTAACTTGGACAACCATAACTGGGCACAGGTTTGGCTCATATTGATACAAAATCACAAAAGAAACTGCAATTCAACAGTTAATTATAGCATCAGCACAGCTTTAGTTAATCTCTTCCAAAGACATGATGCACCCCAAGACATCACATTTAAAAGTTAAAAGATGCACATATGCCTGAAGTTCTCAGATCAGCTGTAAACATCCCTAACCTTGGCATGTGTGTAAGCGTGTCTATGTGTGTTTGCGTGTGTTTGGGTCCAGTTCAGGCCTGTGAATTCTCAAGATGAATGTTTATTCTCAGTAGTATCAAATGTGACGTCAAGCGGTTCAGAAATTCAACATCATAAAACATCTCCCTGAAGCATGGTCATCCATCTATTGCACAGAATTCCACCAAGTGTGGGGTCAACTGGGAAAATCAAACAACCATGAGCCCTTGCAAAAATTATGTAAGCTTTGATGATTACCACTGTCTAAAAGAGCTGAACTAAACTGGTCTTAATATTGACTGAGCTTAATATAAGCTTCACAGATAAAGAAAAAAACACCACTGACATTTAGGTATTTCTGTACTGTATTATGCCCACAGCCAAGTCTGCAGTAACAAGCATTTTGCCTTATACATGTGATTTTGTCAGGTATAAGAAAGCAAAACTTTGAGCAATTTGTTGAACTGGTATGTCTCCTGTAAAGGGCGGGCTAAAGGAAAGTCAGACTGCTTAAAAAAAAAATTAAATAAAAAAAATCCCAAGAGAGTCTTAAAAAGAGTTAATGACTATTTTATTGACTCTGAGGATAATTCACCAGGGATTTAAACATTAGCCTACACTAAATAAAGCATGTTGGGAGCATTTAAGCCCTTTTTCCAAGAAACTAAACATCAAACGTTCATTGTGGAAAGACTACAATTTGTGTGTGGGGTCTGATAGCGCTGCATCAACACTGAGGAGGCGTGCTCTATTCTAAAAATCCCAAGGGGCAATCCCTCTACTGCCAGCATCCCATGGGGGGTGCATGGGAGAAAGTAATGTGATATTTTAAGATGAGTTATGAGAGGTATCCAACACTGCAGTATCATTAGCTTTGGCAGCTGGGCTTGTCTGTAGAAAATAAGCCAGCCTTGGTTTTGATGTAGAGCTATGCTGTATGAAATTTAGAATGATATTTCCACAAAAAAAAATCTCATTATACAGTTTCCCCCTTTGTCTCACATGTAGACAATCAGCAAGGACATGTTTGGTGTCTGAAATTTGCTTCTTTAGCTCTGTGCTGTAAAGGTAATGGGAAAAAAAATGTGCACAAATTAGCAGTGTGT
The DNA here is from genome assembly GCF_904425465.1 of Colossoma macropomum. Classification (NCBI taxonomy): domain Eukaryota; kingdom Metazoa; phylum Chordata; class Actinopteri; order Characiformes; family Serrasalmidae; genus Colossoma; species Colossoma macropomum. The sequence goes on from NW_023494791.1 coordinate 34,802,287, forward strand.
AAACCGCACGTTTAAATCACTTAACTGCCTCAAACTGTGTTGAATTGTTAAAGGGGGATTCTATAGATTTTTCTATATAATACAGTTGTTGAGATGTAAACAACACCTTTCAGAGTGGTTTGATGTGAAATGGTTCATTGCAGAGAAACTGACTTTAATTTATTTATAGTGGCGATAAGAGGAACCAATTTCGCATTATCCACAGCACAAATATAACCTTTTTATTTACTGTCGAAAATGACCAGTGTTATTAATATATAATTAATATATAATTACTTTGCCCTATGTATGTACCTCTCCGCCATGATTTTAAAAAACACATTAGACCAAAACCTCATCTCAAAACTGTCATAAAACAATGTCTGATGCCTTATTCGTAACTATTTCTTGTAATAGCTTTCTGTGAGGGAGATTTTAGGGGCATTAAACATATTGAACGTCTGGTTCCTATCACCACCATTAACTATTCTGAAAGTTTCTCTAGAATAGAGCATTTTAAATCAAACCACTCTGAATGACTTTGTTAACATATAAATTATTTAACTATGCAGAAATTTGGAAAAATCAGTGGAATTCCCTTTCAGTCTCAAACAGAACTGCTTAGGCTGTTTGACCTACCTAAAAAAAAATTACAAAAGTACACCAAAAATGTAGTTTTCAACATGGATTATACTGTCATACAGTGTCAGAAACCACATAAACAAGTCTGTTTGAGATTACTTAACGACTAGACAGTTTGAGACAAGGGTATGTTGATTTTTTTGGGGGTGGAAGCTTCCATGACTACTTAGCTTCTTTAGTCTTGTAAAAACATCTATGAAAACAGTAGTTCATACCTACATGACCAAATTTCATTCACAGAAGTACAGTATTAGGAAACTCCTTCCAGCAGCAGTGCTTCAGTTGTCATGTTTAGCCTGCTGTGCACTGCTGTATGACCCATATTTCATCTGTTGACACACGGCTGCCGATTAAGCTGCTTACGCCTCAGCCTGGCCAACACCACGTCAACCCGTGTGAGCAGAACACAGAAAACGTGGATTACTGGAGCACAAAGTCCAATCATGTGAGTATGAAGGAGTGGACACTCACGCTGCCCCACGGGACAGGACCTCAACGAAGGACACCTGGGTCTGGACCAACTTTTCTTTTATAGCTTTTACAGGTTACATTCTTCAAATGCCAAGCAGAAATTTGGCCAATCAGGAATCGTTTTTAGCTATTTTATAGCTAAGACAGCTCTCACATTTTGATTGGTTTTTGATAGTCCTAGATGTCACTGACTGTGAATATAAGCAGCAGTTTAATCAATAGATAGTTAAAAATGGAAAACAGTGGTATCGGCTCTGTACTTCCACTCTCTATAGAAAGAGTCATTATGAAACAGCTAAAGGTAAAATGTATTCTAATATGTCTCTCAAACGTTTCAAGAAAAACACGGAATGTCTTAGAGAAGCTTCAACTGTCTAGGTATAATCTAGAATGGCCAAAAAAATATTCATGTGTATCTGCGTTAACTTAGTGCTAACAAAGAGTCTCACAGTAACGCTAGCAGAATTTAGCATTATCATAGAGGTGGATTTGTTCCTAATATGACAGTTCACCCCCGAACCACACTAAAAATTGCACTAAAAAGAGACTAGTTGCAATCAAAGTTTAACTTTATAAGTATAATTTCAATGACAATCAAATATGTCCTTGGCTGTTGCTACTTCTATGCAATACAGGTGCACAGTGTCAATCATAGTGTCAATCTAATTAATCTGAGATGTCTAATTAAACCGAAATGTTTCCGCAGTATCTTCAATCAGAGAATCACTAAAGGAGATTAGTTAGGCTAATCTCGATCCACCATTTCTTTCCTGGTAATACCATTCTTCATTGTCAGAGACACTGTTAGACAGTCCTGAGTTGCATTAGCAATCAAGCAATCTACCTACTATTTTGATGATTAATCAAGACGATAAAACCCACTGATGAGCCAAAACATTTTGACCACCTGCATTACATGGTGTTGATCCTCTGCGCACCACCAAAACACCTCCAACCCCCCAAGACATGGACTCTACAAGGTGCCCTGTGGTACCTGGCACCAAGACATTAGCAACAAATCCTTTAAGTCCTGTAAGTTGCAAAGTGGCACCACAGCAGATCATACTTGTTGTTTCAGCACATCTCAAAGATGCTTGATTGGACTGAGATTTGGGGAATTTGGATGTCAAGGCAACACCTTGAACTTGTCATGTTCCTCAAACCATTCCCAAACAGTACATGCAAAGTGGCAGGGCACACGATTCTGCTGAAAGAGGCCAGTGGCATCAGGGAATACCACTGCTTTAAAGGGGTGTACCTGCTCCGCAATGATGTTTAGGATGGTGACGTGTCACACTGATGTCCAAACTAATGCACGGGACCCAGGGTTTCCAGAGCATAACACTCCCTCAATCTTCCTTCAGTGTATCCTGGTTCCATCGCTTTCTCTAGTAAATGGCTCACATGTACCCGGCCGTCTACATGGCGTAAAAGGAAATAAGACTAATCAGACCAGGCAACCTTCTTCCACTGCTCTAAGGTCCAGTTCCAACACTCACGTGCCCATTGCAGGCGGTTTTGATGGTGGACAGCGGTTAGCATGGGCATTCTGACCAATCTGTGGTTATTCAGCCCCATACACAGCAAGGTGTGATGCACTGTGGGTTGTTAATAGGGCTCTCCTACTTCCTTCTGTAACCATCATTCATTTTGTAAACTTGGGCACCCAATGCTCTGATGTCAGTTCGTGGATTGTACCTCCTCTGTCCACTGTTGGCAGGTACTCCCCACTGTTGACCGAACTAACTGTTCCCATACTGTCTAATATATCCCAGACCTTGACATGCACCATTTTAATGAGATAGTCATTACTGTCTGCTTTGTCTGTGGTCATAATGTTTTGGCTCACTGGTGTATAACATGCATATAAATTATTTCTTACTATAAAGGAGAGCAGGAGACTTTAGAATGTCTTATACAAATTGCCAACTAATCATTGCAAAGGTAAATTTGATTTTATAATCAAGTAATAGTAAGAACCCTTATTCAGAGCTTTACTTGACTTTTTTTAGCAAAGACCTGCACACCTGGGCTGGTGTCAACAAAACAGCTCAATGTAACATCGCTAGTCCGAAATCCGTTTTTCATTAAGCAAGTGAAATACAAAACTGACGAATAAACAGTACTTCTCATAACATGCTCTTTCGTGAAACAACCCATGATCCTAAAGCTGACACCTGATGAAAGATCTACAGCCACTTCTAAAGGTGTTAAAACTGACTTCCGATCAGCTGGGTACAGTCTGCGCAGGGCTGGCAGCCCGGGACAGATTCGGTACACCGTCTGACATTCTGAACACAGCCGGCGCATTGTTTACAAAGCTTCGGCTCCCCCTTCCAGTCTTAAAATAGAAGCTGAAGGAAACGGTTTTTCTGTGCTGTGAATGTGTGAGGTAACGTCTCCTTTTCCATAAGGTGGAGTAGGGCTCAGCTGTGCACACGAGTGCATGCTGCAACACGTAATGAGAAACGAGTACGTGTGATTAGCACAGAGGTTACTTGCTGGTTTTCACACCCGAACATGTGCAAGAACATGTGAAAACTGAGAGGGGACTGGCTGTGAGATGGCCTAGAGACCAACTGCCATTACACCAATACAATTAAAAATGTCATTTTGCAAAGACATATTTGAAGGTGTCTCAAGCAAAATGTGCAGCAGCTTATAATAACACCAATGTATCATAAGCAGTGCTATACAGTGACAGTACTGTCTTGTATCTAACTGTGCATGTACTGTCAATGCTTCTATTTAAGTCACTTTATGAACGATGCTCATAGATTGGTGCTATATGTTGCTATATTGCTGCTATTTGGTTCTCTATTTTCACTACTACAGTACTTCAAACTTTCAATTTTTGCTACCATCTAGACAGTATTGCAATTCAGTTTTCTTGTTTGTTTTTTTTTCCCCTCCTTATAGTTCATACAGTTATATGCAAAAGTTTGGGCACTCCTGAACAGCATATTTTGTTGAATTTGGAAGTAAAAAGAAGTAAACACAATCATTTTTAAAAATTAAACATTTTCTGTAAATGATAATGCACAGTTATTTTAGAGAGAAAAAAAAATACTTGTTGCATATGCAAACATCTGGACACCTGCCTAGTTGTAAAGTCTCAGAACTTAATTAACTCATTAGACCTTAAGTGACTTAAGTAAGGACTAGGTAGGTTAAGAATTGTCATTAGGAATTATAAGCTGATGACAATTCCAGAGCATGCCAAACTGAATCAGAAGTATGCAAAACAGCATCTAGATAAGGCAGAGGCACTTTGGAAACAATTTCTGTGGATTGATGAAGCTAAAATTGTACTATTTGGCCATAATCACCAAAGGTATGTTTGGGGGGAAAAAGCAGCACTTGATGAAAAGAACACCTTGCTAACTGTTAATGGGGGTGGATCTAAATTATCAATGCTTGGGGGGTTGTGTGGCAGCCAGTTGCACAGCAAACACTGCATAGGTAGATGGAAGAACAGATTACACTAAATACCACATTCTCAAAGCAACTGTGACAGTCAATTGAGAAACTCAATCTGAAAATACGTCTTCTACAACAGAAAAATGATCCAAAACCATTCTAATGTAAAAATGTCCTATTCTACCAGTGACACTGATTTCAATCAGTGCCAGTATATCTTTAAGGTCCAACCTCAACAGTATGATTGTGATCCACAACACTTTGACGTTGCTATATTTATCATTAGCTTCTGAAGCATTTATTTACATACTGTAATGACAAACACTTGTATTAAAATGGTTCTAAATAATGGGGGTGAATAAGGTATAAGGAATATGATGCTGCATTCACAGAATCCCTCTCAGCCAATCCTGAAAGGCAAAACTAACTGTAATGTTGTAACATTTCCACTCTGAGAAATCTACTTCCATGACTAACCTATAAGAAATGCCACACCAGCCTGAAAATTTCACAATACAAAATAAGATTACATTTTCTTGCACTGCTACCATTACAAAATTATCCAAACACAGTCAAATACAGTTTAGTCAGAGAAGGGTAACTGATTTATAGTGGTGAGTGTCATGGTGCTCATTCAGGAAGAATGCTTTCAGGACAGATGGTTGAGTGAGGTGCGACTGAAGGAGCATAAGCTGTCCCTCCATGACTCATGAATCTGATGCAACTTTAGCAAGAATCATGGCGTCTGTACTGGGGCAGGGTTCAGTGCTTCCCTGTGGATTTTCAGAAAGTGTGGTGGTGGATTTTGGGGTGGGGGGGGGCTGCATATTTTTGGATGAACTAATCATTAATTGTATTAGCATGCCAGTAATATTTAAGGCAACATACTGAAGTAAGATCTGTAAAATATTTTTAAATAAAAGACTAAAATTGTTACATGATTAATTTACTTTGTTATATCAGAAACAGCATTCTTATTGGCCAAGAGATTTCTTTTGGTGGAAGTGTCAACATAAATTCCAATGAAAAATCTAACATTAAAGACGTGAAATAGGTGTTGAGTACAGTTACATTGTAAATTCTTAAGTTGTGAACAGTTATAAGTCCAGTCCCAAAGTAAAAGCCTATTCAAAAAAACAAATACGTATTCAGACCTTAGATATTTACAAGGATTATGTCATGATCTATTGAAACCGAAGGCCGTAACTGAGATCAAATGTTGTTCTTAAAAAGATATTTTTGATTTATTTTAAAGTTCAAAAAGATTTAGGTTTATCATGAGTGTATACACACACACACACTTTATTAAGTATATATCCTTGTTTTTACACTCTTTCTCCATTTAATCAGCTCCACTTAAGTGCACTTTGTAGTTCTACAATTACAGACTGTAGTCTGTCTGTTTCTCTGCATACTCTGTTACTGCCTTTTCACCCTGTTCTTCAACAGTGAGGGCTCCCACAAGCCCATTATAGAGCAGGTATTATTTGGGTGGTGGACCATTCTCAGCACTGCAGCGACACTGCAGTGGTGGTATGTTAGTGTGTGTTGCGTTGGTAGGAGAGGATCAGCCACAGCAGTGCTGCTGGTGTTTTAAACACCCCAGTGTCACTGCTGGACTTAGACACACTGACTTACTGAGAAAATTTTACATGTCTGTGTTATTTAATCTGAAAATAAATGCATAAATGGAGTTCACTGTATCTATCAATCAACAGCAACTTATCATTAATGTTCCCTAAAATTGAAGATTTAAGGAAGACACTACTTTGAAGAAATCCCTGAATAATGTATGAATTGCAGAGATGGTAAATATAGGGTTGGTGCAGTATTGTCATAACAGAGGCCACGGCAGATGATGGCAGGTATTTATTTTGGTTTCCAACATGAAGGCCTATGTTTAAAGTGATGATGTGTTTGAGATGGCTAGCATGCTGGACGAGTTTAGCCACTCTAGGCCAGCCAGGACAGACCATACCTGAAACTCAGTTTAAGCTAGATTATAAGATATGTAAATTTGGTCAAATGTTACAGGTTCTAAAGCATAACAAAGAAACCCATTTCATCAGCAAAAAGTGTATGATGGACAGTGTGTAATTAACCTGTAGGTTTTGCTCAGTGTAAATGATTTTGGTGAAACAGTAATAAACTAAAGTCTAATCTTTACAAAAAGATACCAGCCCCCCTAATGTCCTAATGTCATATCTTTAAAAGGAGCCAATCTGAAAACTTGGCACACTTCAGAAAAAGTTTCTACAACTGCCATGACTGAACCTGATATGGTAACCGGTTTGACCATAATAAATAAATAAATAAATAAATAAATAAATAATAATTAAAATTTTCCTGAAACAAATCAGCAATGATTAGCTGGCAATTTGAATGATGCATATTTTATTTCTCTGACAGCTCTCCTTTACAGTAAGAAACAGTCTAATGAACACACATTTATATACTTTTTAAAAATATTTTTTAATTAAATGCTTCACAGCATTTAATTTTATGTATTAGCATTAAAGTATTTTTGGAAACTTTGTCATGGTTTGGACTTTTCTGAACTCTGATTACTTGATTAATCATCAAAATAATCTGTAAATATGTACTAATATGATCTACAGTGACCACTCTACTGTTAAAAAAGGAATTCCATATATGTTTTTACAAGACACTTCTGCATAATTCAAATCAATGACATGTAAACAAGTCATTCAGAGTGTTTTGATGTAAAATGGTTCATAACAGAGAAAATGACCAACTCTGTACAGCTTTTATACATAGTGTTGATAATGATACGATTGTTGTAAAGCCACATAAAAAAGAGCCTTTCTCAGGGACTATTCTACCTTACAATGCCCTGCAAGTACCTGTCCACCAAGGCCAAAAACCTTCTCAAATCCACTGTAAAACAACATCTCAAGCATCAGGCAAGACTTTCCTAACCATTCTATTTAAAACTTTCTGTGAGTTAGATTTTAGAGGCATTAAATGCTTCAAAGGTCTGGTTCCCATCACCACGACTGTGAACAATTCTGACTCGGTAAGTTTCTCTAGATTGAGCATTTTCACATCAAACTACTATGAATGACCCTGTTTACATCTTAACCATTTAATTAGATGTACATTTAGAAAAACTGGTTGAATTCCCCTTTAACAAGCCAACATTAATAAAGTCCTGTTTGCAGTATGGAAATATAATCATGCTACTTGGTCTCTATAAGCATTCGTTCATCATTTCTGAGCAAGGAGGCCTGTATTATTAACCAATGTATGTGATATTCAGCTACACTGACAGCACAGCAGCACAAGGAAAGGACACAAGAGACACCTTGTTTGAGCTGAATTGTGCTCTGTGGAACAGAAAGGCTCAGTGTCTAGCTACCTAGAAACGTCTCTGGGAGACACACCTCTCTCCTCTGTAATTTCTGCACTGCTTAGACCTACTCTACCTCACTCAACACCATGCATTTGGATTTTGCTGCACACAGGCTGCTATTAGGCTGTAGCTTTGAAACAGCTGGGCATAATTTTAGCGCAGGCCTCACCATGCAGGTTCATTGCTTTTAATTGCATATTCTTAAAGGCAAGCAATTGAGCATGACAAAAACCTACGTGGTCCTTTTTACATAGTTTAATCCAAGCGTGTCAAACTCAGCCCCTTAAAGCAAACATAAAAAATCATTGTGCAAACTGCATACCTAAGTAATCTCAAAAAGACTTGTGGTTTCTCACACTGTGTTACAGCACTGGGCAAAGGTTAGAGACCACCATTTCATTAATTAGACTTTAAATATTCAAGGGAAAAAAAAAATATCAGAAAACATTTAACAGAAAATTACACAGGAGACTCAACAACTGAATATAATATGATCTTTTTTCAGCATTTAGTGTGCCCACCCTTTGCCTTTATTATAGCTTCTATTCTTTTCAGAAGACCTGCTTTCAAATCTGCAGGGATATTTTTTCACACAATCAAAGTTCATTCTTCGAAGTTGGTTGCATTTTCTGCTTTGCACAATCCAACTATTCCCAAACACATTTAATGTTGTTGAGTTCTGGAGTGGTCAGTCCATTGTTCTGAGAATACCAGCTGCTCCTTTGCTTCATCTCTTAATCTTCTCAGCAGTGTGTTTGGGGTGATGGTGCTTATGCAGAATGAATTCCTTTGCAATCAAACATTTCCCAGAGGATACTGCATGATGTATTAGGATTTGCACTCATCTGCATTCACTTCTACACACTACTTTCACTCAAAAACAAATCACAAACCCCAGATGTTGTTATACATACCCAAACTTGCACTGATCTTGGACCACATTTGCACACATGGTTCGAACAATGTTTGACTGCTTTGGTGCCATACATATTGCCTTCCGATACTTCCAAAGATCTCAAATTTAGACTCTCCACATTTTAGATGTCAAATTTTTTGGTTCGAATGCAAATTTTCTTCTTTTTTGTCTCTTTTCTTTTCTCAATAACAGAATTTGGCAACTGTACATCTTTCCAGAACCACCGCATTGAGTTGTCTTCTCACAGTGGAAAGATGGGGACAGTTTTGGTGGTCTACCAGGTCTAGCACAGACATTTGATGTCCCATTTTCTCTCTGTGTTTTTCTAATCTTCTGAGCTCCAGATTTTGAATTTGATATTAAATTTGACACTGTAACTAGCTGTTAAGTCTTCTGTGTAATTGTCTGTTAAATATGTACTTTCTACTTTCTGGAAAATGTATAACTTGTACTTAATGGTCATTCTGAATGAGAATTAAACACATGAAAGGTCGATTTCTGACTTTTGCACTAAATAAAAATGTCAAAAGTACAGACAAAATTCAGTCTTCATGATAGGTGCAACTGTTTTTAGTTATTCTATGCACTTCTGTACATGTTTATAGACTACAGTATGTCACACAATGTCAGAAACCACATAAGCAAGTCTAGTAGAAATTACTTAACAACCTGACGCAGTTTGAGACAAGCATGTGTTTATTTAGGCATGTGGGTTGTACAGTGCTAATCAGTGCAGTATAAGCTTCCATTACTTATCAGCAACATAAGCCTCGTAGCTCCAGAGCAAAACTAAAGAAGCACACTTCAGACACTAAAACATGCCTTGATTGATCAACCACATTCAGGTCAAGGTGAAAATTGCAGAAATTTGATTTGCTGCTTTAAGCACTGTCCAGGTTTCCTTATTTACTTTGTGCTCTAGTAACACATAACTGAATTCATGAAGACATTGATTTTCTGATGAGCATAATAGATGTGTTGAACCTGTTGCAGTGCTAAGACCCTGCAGGAACAGATCTTTATCTTAGCTCTAAGCACTGAAAATGTTTTCTTTACAATTGCAGTTGAATCAAGCTTTGTGCATCTGAGCTATGCCAAGGAACTGAGTCAAGCAGAGTGGAAAAAGCAGCCTGAGTGAGAACCCCTCCCAGACATTATCACAGAAAAACAGGGGTTTGGAACATTCCTCCATGGTTCCTCGGGTCTTTGCTGTAACAAATGCATCGCCACCAACAAAGCATAATTTATGAGGGGGAGCACTGAAGCAAGATTTGCTGTTAAGTAGAGGACACAACATGGTATGTGACAGCATGGTTACTGTACACTACGATTATGACGTATGACATATGCCAGTACAGATATGGCTCATCTTGGAAATGAAATATGACAGTATAGTTAAGGCACAGTACAGTTACAACACATAAAATGACACTATGGCAGTGCCACAGTACAGTTATGACACATAGGATACAAGAATATGGTTATGAAAAAAGGCATGTGACACACCAGGCTTCCACAGTACAAGCAAAACACTTGTGTTTGCTTAAAAATGCAACCAGAATTTTGATTTAGGCGAGAACAGATTTTGACTCAAATAGTCTACCGCTTCATTATGTGTGTTCATCATGCATGAAAACAAACATGCTGTTTTTTTTTTTCTTCAATGGATGCCAATGGTCTTTAATGCTACTATATTTAAAGGGTATGATGAGAGTATCAGCTTATCACTGCACGTTATAAGAAACTTAACTAACCTGCATGGTTGTCAAGTCTCATGGGTTAGTCAAGGGGTTTAGTGAAGAACTGCTGGTTTACCATTAGACGTACGTTCTTTGCCTTGGCTGTGGTCTCACAGCACAAACGTTAATCTCATGGGATAAAAACAGCAATCACAGCTACACATTTGCAGTGCTCTACCCAGTGTTATTAGCCAATGCAGCTCCATCAAATAAGCAAGCTATCAAAACTGATGAGCAAAACAACCAGCAGCCAATTGGCCTGCTTATATAACAGAATCTCCCAAATTAATTGGGAACCCTTGTGTGGTGTTCATGTTTTTGTTACTAAGTGGGTCTGGTGGACCCACCACATTATTGTTTTTTTTTAAATAATAAACATAACAATTTATGTAAAAATACCACATGTTTAAAATATCACAAACATGCACACATATACAAACCCCAGCACCACATGTGTAATATAAATGTGTGGGGGTGTACAGTGTGAAGTCATAAAAAATTTGTTATTTTATATGTTCTTCACAGAAAATGAGAAGAGGAAGGAATTGAGTTGAAATAATAATAAATCGCTTCATTTTTTATTTGGCAAACACTGAAAATGGGTCCCACAGACCCAAACACCATACGAGGGTTAAGAAGTTAAAAAATGTGCCTTTGTAGGCGTGCTTTGAAGATCATGACATCAGAGCTGCTTCACACTGAATTGCAGCAGAAAAGCAGCCTGAACACTAGTAATGGGCATTCTTGCTCTTTAAAGTGGGTCTCTTTTGGCTACAAAACGACTCTCTATTCAGCCGCACTTTAATTTTCAGCACTTTTTCACTTTTTCAACAAATATAAAACTATGGTACAAATGATGAGCAAATGGGCTTGCAGGCCAAAATGCTGATACAAAGACATACTTTAAAAGTTAAAAAATAAGAACACAGAAGAAATGAAAGAAGCTGCAATAAATAAATAAATAAACCAACCACAATAAATACTGAATGACTGAAAGGGTTCCTAATGTTGTTTAGATACTGCTTAAAGACAATATAGAAAAATCTGTTTGCTGAATTAAACATCCTTTCTGGCTAAAGAAATAAAGAAAAAGAAGGAATAAAAAGTTCATATTACATTTGTGCTTATAGATTATTGTGTGTGCTCCTGTTTATTTGTAGTCAGGAGCACCTGCAGCTGTTGGAAAAAGCTAAAATGGTTATGACACAGCACGGTTATGGCATAACATATGACAGCACGGTTATGGAATAGTATGATAACAATGGAACATTTTATAACCCTACAGTGCAGGTATGACACAGCACGGTTATGACATACAGCATATGCCGGTGCGTTATGGTACAGTTTTGTTATGATACATGCCACAAGACATATAAGGACACAGTACAACTATGACAACACATGAAAATAGGGTAGTGTCATGGTATAGTTATGACAGCATGGTCAGGGCAAGGGTGTCTCCCTACAAAAATGTTCCATGTGGATTCAAAGGACAACTGTAAAACAGCCTGCATTCTTTTACTAGAGATAAAAGGGCCTTGAATAATGCAGCTGGAGGCTGAGTGTGTGTGTGTGTGTGTGTGTGTGTGTGCGCGTGCTTGTGGGAGAAATCTTTGTGCCGCATCCACTGAAAGAACAAAGTAAGAGTGAAACATTATCACTGACAGTCCACTGCATCACTAACATTACACTAGCTACTGTATTATATGAGCATCATAATAGCGTATTTAGCTTTTATCTCGACTGATGGCGTAAATAAAAGCTTGCACCCAAAATGCTTTAAGAAAGAAAAAAATATGCAATCATTCTTCTTTAGGATGTTCTAAAATAAACCAGGGAAACAATAAAAAGCCCTTTACGATTTGTTGGCAAGGAGTGCCAAAGCCAACTGGCTTTGATTATGCAAGTTACAAAGAGATTCCTCCTCATGTTCTTGGGTCATGTTCAGAGTATGATACCCACTGCATAAGCAAAAATGATGTCATTCACAATGACGCCCTCTGATTGCATCCATATGTGGGGGATTCATCTATGAAGGCATAACAGAATTGGATGGGCCAAGGCGATGCTACATCAGAGTTTCCAGATGCTGGTCCCAGAGAAGTGCTGCAGTGTGTAGTTTGGTGCTTTCCCTAGCTAACACACCCAATTCTATTCATCAGCTAATTACCAAAACCTTTAAAAGCTGAATTTCACATGTTAGAGCAAGGAAAGCTATTATATGTGTCCTAAGCTAAGAGTGGGTGATACAGCACAAGAGTATTTTCACAATGCACAACATGCATCACAGTGTTTTGTTTTTCTGAACAGACAAAATGCACCAGCAAAGAGAAGGTCCCACACTGACCAAAATGAAAACATAATAATGAATAATAAACTAGTAAAACTAAAAATAACTAATAATACTGTATATAATGATTTTATTATTCAATATTTGCAAAAAAAAAAAAGTATTAAAAATAAAAATAAGTTGCTGCTGTCGAAACAAAACCACATGTCTAAAATGGTACCGTTACAGAAGAAGGAAAAAACATTCTTAAATACATAAAGTCAATGGAACAAGATTTTTTGCAAGTAATTTTGAACCATTTCTTTTAGTCTGTTCATTATGAAATTTGAACACAATGCAACTTAACTAGAGCTTTTAAATTTTGCAAAAAAGTGAAAATGGAGAATACAAGGTTTTTGCATGACAGCAACAATTTATAAGAAACAAGATGGTTACTATAGTTTCTGTGCAATACTACACTATGTAGTTACAATAGACTAGTAGTTGTTTGCAGGTGATCTATAATTGGTCTACTGAATCATGTTTGGAAAAAGAGATTTGCAAATGTGAAGATCCTTCAAATGTTCAAGGACCTTCATATAATGAAATATAAAAAGGTTCTATACCAGATATTGGGTTCTTCCTAGAACTTTTAAATTATCTTCATACTGGAACATCCCTTTTAGCTTTTACAAAGATGGTTCTCTAAAGAACTATGAAAGTAAATGTCCTTTGAGGAACCAATCTATCTTCTAATTCAGGAGGTCTTCAGTGTTCTAGAATGGAAAAAAGTTCCCCCCTAAGGGTTTTTCTGAACCACTTTTACAAATGTGGTCCTCCAAAGAACTATCAATTGAAAGGTTTTTAGGAGACCAAAAGTGGTTCATCTATGGTGAATGCTCCAAATAACCCTTTTTGGCACCTTTACTTCTTAAAAGTGCACTGATGACAGCCATGATACACATAAAAAATTGCTTTATGATGTAATTGATCACAATAAGAAGAACAGATAAGGTTGTCCACCACTACCCTCAGGTTTAGAGTAAAGGAGATAAATCCCAATCTGATTCAACAGAAATTAATTTCCTCTTCTCCAGTCAGTGCCAAACTCTTAGAGAAAAATACTTCAGAAAAAGACGGCCGTTTCTCTTTAGCAACTTTACAACTAAGGCAATATTTGATGAAGCTGCTCCACTGTGCAGTTAACCGGCTCCTCTAAGCCCTAAAAACCAAAATATGCAGACCAATACATCACAGAGCCTTTCCACCTCCATCTCATCTCCCTTTCTTGAAGTGCACATAAAGTCCGCTCTGCCTTAATGAACGGCAACATTTACAACCTCTTCTTTGAAATGCAGGCGAGTTTGTGTTTTTGTTGATACATTCTGCCTCAGCATACTCGCAAATTGCCTCACAGCTTATTTTAAAATCTAAACAAATCACAGCCTTCCTAATCCTTTGCTTGGTCTGCGACTCTCAGGCGCGTTAAACAAACCCTGCGCTGCGAATTTATCAGTGGCACCTGTGAACCAAAATAGATAAAGGGCCGCTGGCTGCGCATTTCATATTGAAGATTAATGCTGCAGGTCTGAACCAATATCAGTGCAATCTGAACTCAGCAAAGACATTCCCCAGCGCTGCGCCTGAAGCCCTTTTAAAGGCATGCGAGGAAGAAATGATGGACGGTGTGGAGATTTCCCTGTAGGACCTGCTATGAGTCACAATGCCACGACCCTTCTATTAATCTGATACAGTTATTATCGAGTTTCCTCTCACAGGAAAACACATGGAAAAGGATGAGGACGGAAAGCCACCATGTGGGCACATTATCAATCCCTGAAAATCCCGGGCGTATTACATCCCTAAAGCTTATTATTCAGTAACAACATGGAAACAATGCAAACTGGAGTTGCTTGGGTAATAGTCGTTTGAACCCACGGTAGGTCCTGCCCATTTTTATGGGGCTAAAGAAACAGTTAAAGCAAAAATGTTCACGTTGCCTAGCTAACAGTGAAGGAAGCTGGCAGGACACGAAAGCGAGCAGCTGGCAGGACCTTTCTAAGTGCTGTGTAATCTGAGAGAAAGAGACACTTAAGTAAAGTTTACAGACAGAGAAGATTAAGTACAAGAGCACCTTCAAAGTGAACACAGGTGTCTGTGCCATGTAAAAAGGAACAAAGAACAACATTAGGATTAATTAACAGAAAAGTGCAGGTCAAATCCATTTCTTAACCAGCACTGAAAGTAGAGTCCATTAAAGCAAGAGCTCGGGGGAGAGAATGCCTCTTCACCTCATACCAAGTATTAATGGTAGACATTAAAGCGACAGTTTGGCCAAAATTTTAACGTAGCCAGTTTCACCCCTTTACCCCAAATGTTTGGTGACAAGTCTGCTTCTTTATTTTGAAGCTGGAGGTTAAATGTAGAGTAATGTAGGGGTTAACGTAGCTAATGGACGTTCACAACCCATCAATTAATTTGCACTACTGGCATGTCTAAATCAACCAAACTGAACAAAAATTGATCACTAAGACCGCTGCTAATACTTTTCTTAGCTATTCAATACACTTTAGTCCATTTTTTCCATTTGTGATGATTTAGACTTACATTTTGCACAATGCTGTATGACTATAAGCAGAGATTACAAAGGAGGAGACAGTTCACTGGTTGACACGTAACACTCATCATGGCATCGGTCCCACCTTTCTATAAAAAGAGCTACTGAGCTTTCTGATTAAGCAGCTGGCAGGAAAAGCTCCCTGTCATTGTGGAGATATGCACATGTGCAGTAGCCAGAAGACATGTTTTTTGCATGTTATTTGAGCCAAATGGTACAAACTGTTTACAGTATTTTTGTCAGATTTTATCATCGATGTCAAATATATTTTTGAAATGTTAATTTGGCTTGTACTTCAGGTTTTATAGGTCTCTCCCCATTCAATAAGAAGTCTGGTCCTGTATGAGTGGAAATAACTGGCTGGGGGCATTGCAAAGATGGCCATTGAGTGGACAGAATTTCAATAAGGACTTTGCTACAAGCTTGCAAGTTTTGGGGATTTGTAGACCTCTCTGGTGAAAACAGGTAATCACAATCAACCCAAAATAACATTTAGCTGTGTAAGCTGTGATTTAGACCCCTTCCCCAAATGGATAAATCTAATGACCTTGAGCTTGTTGACAGAGCATTCAAAGAGAACTTTCTCCGAGGATGTATGTGTAAGATTTATTATTGTCATCAAATCTTCATCAGCATAATGTGGATTTTGCATTTGAGACCTAAACATTGAGCCGGGCTTTCCATATTGAGCATGTTTTTATTCCCCTGACTCAGTAATGCTACATCTTTCAATTTTAATTAATATTTTTTTCACAACAATCTTATATAGTACAGTTTTAATTAATCATCAAATTAATAAATGTATTAATGAATTTGTTATTTCAGGACTAGGCTTGAGAACCACTGCATTGCATTATTTATGTGCAAGTCACTTCGACAGTGGCTTAAAAACGTAAGGATTTTATTAATATAATATAATATAATATAATATAACTACATAACATGAAAATGCTAAATCATACTGCTAATCCAATACAGCTTTGGCGCCACTGCCCAACTCATCCAGCTAATAAGGGCATGGCAGTCTGAGGCTTCACTCAGTGATGTGTCATCAGTGCAGCATTAACAGTTATGTCTTTATTGCGACAACTGCGACTCAGAAATAGCAAAGAAAAAAAGAACAGAAGAGGATGAGGGAAGGTGTAAGGAAGGAAGAGAGAAGGGAAGTGAAAAAAAGTAAAGGGCAGGCGCGTGGGAAAAGAGGAGGATAAACAGTTAAAAGAGAAAGAGAAACAGATAAATAGTTCTCAGGGTGATAAGGCTGTGATCATATCTGAGTAAGAGCCTTTTGCTTGCTGCTTTGAAAGTGACCTAACCTCAGGGATTTCTATATTTGTCTCTGCTGACATGGTCATGTTTGCCTTCAGGTTAATTCTACCCTCTCAATGTCAGGGATACGCAGAGATACATTATTCTTGCAGCTGTTACGATACACTCTGGCTACTATAACAGTGCTGGGTAGCACAGATAAAACTCCTAGTCACAATATTTAGCAAATATATCACACTATCTGCTGATATTTTGCACTAAACAAATAGCTTACCAAAAAAATCTAAATTTACACAGGTTTCCCCTTACCTTAAACACAGTTGATCAGTTGGCCTGTTTTAGTTATAACACAATCACCTGATTGCAGTTATTTTCCATAGTTCTTAGCTTTCCCAGTCCTATGTTTACATCACAACAAACCGTGAACTGAATGTGTTTTTATAAGTTGGGTGAGGCAAATATGTCTATGTAAACAACAAAAAGACAAGTTTTGACTGGTGCTACAGCATTTATAGAGGACATCAGTGAGTAATGTTCGTTTATTTGAGCTCGAACTGTCATCTGTTGAGAGATACTAATACTATGACTTGGCTCAGAGGAGGGAAGTCAGAGCTTGGAACTGCGCCAATTTCAAAATCTCTGCATGTGAGCTACAAAGCAAGCACTGATAGCATCAAGCTAGCCAGCAAACATTTGTGACTTGAGTGATAACATCAATGTCTGTTATGTATTTACCTTCTCAAAACAGTGAACTTTCTGGTCAATGTTTTAGATTAACTATACTATACTAACTATAACTACTGTGCCTGTATGTTGACTGATCTGAAATCTCATTTAAAAGTAGTGCTTCTTTATTACTATTGATGGTGGGTTAATGCTGTAATATGTTGAGCTTGGAACTGGGAACTCCACTGCGTTTTTCTCAATGCCCAGTGGAGGCAATGTTGTTGACAGCTAGGATCCAAGATAGCTAATCAGCCAATCTGGCCCCTTTAGACTTGTACTTTAACGGTGGCACACCATGAAGAAACACAATTAAATTGTTAATTGCAATTATTTATTAATTTAATTTGGCCATTAAAACATAATTTCATGATTGTGACAGGCCTATCGATCAGCCAAGACATGTTTGTTGTCCAAAGTTACCTTCTTTACTTTTGCACTAAAGCTACGGGGCTAATGTAAGAAGTTGTGGAAATCTCATCCAGTCACCCAGTATATTTTCAGAAAGGTATGTATTGGAATTGTTCTTTGAAGTCCACAGCAAACAGCATGCACTAGAGTGAAAGTTTTGTTATCCATCAATACCGCAAAAATATAAATCACTATAGTTGTTTACCAGCATGGATATCACCCAGCAGCATCACTCAGCACTGCTTTAATGTTTTCCTAAATATCTTCTACAAGCTCAGTTATAGAAGCTTGATTACTATGACCCCAGTTCCTTTTCCATTTGCTTTTCTAAACACATTCATTAAGTTCCACATTTATCACCGTGCTTCACCCTGTGGACTCTGGCATGTGTGTGAAGGATGTAAAAATATTACTATTATTGTTTTTACAGCTATTATTATTGTAACTCTCTTATCTGATTTGCCACTGAGGTCATGGTTAACCCCTTGCTGATTTCACGAGAGCCAGACTGTGTTTACATGCCCATCCTTTTCCAGATCCTTCCTGTTCCATTCAGTGATGTTCCTTTTCCAGTGGTTCCTACTGTATGTCTCTCTTTCTTTTTTCCTCTCCTGAGGCCTCTTTCTCTTCTTTCTCACAACAGCTTTTTATGTAACAAGGGCAGCTGAGTGGGGCTATAGCATCATGATAATCATCACCATCATCCTGAACAGAGTCTCATTAAAAGAATGCTCCAGTGTATCTCTATCTCCTGACCTTTCTAGTAGATTAATTAGTACAATCATTTCTACACATTTCAATGTATTTAAACAGAAAATCTTTTGACTTAAAACACACACATTCATAATTAGAAGCCAATGGGCAGTTGCTGAATTTGGTGAATAAACTCATACCTCAAATCCTTCCTTGAAAAATGCATAACGCAGATTTACAACCTTATTTAGAATAAGAGATTCATGTGACTGACAAATTCATAGACCACCATGTAATGTTTTTGTTAAAACTGAAAGAAGTAGCATTACTGTGTGTGGAGAAAAAAAGGACACACTAAAATGTGGTGTGCGTGCACTGCTGCAAGTCAGCCTGAAATAAATAATCTAAAAGTCAGAGGTACCAGGACAGATTTGGGAGTTTTTTGGACCGTACAATACGTCTTTACACATTAAAAAGAAAATCGGACTCGATGTTTAGGCCTTAAATGCAAAACCACTACAGAGATCTCCAAATTCCAAAATCCTGCATATTGTTGCTTTAACATTTTCTGACGGAATTCAGTAACTGCCCAAAAGCTTCTATTGCGCGTTTCAAATCAACAGGTTTTCTGGACAGGTCTCAAATAAGCAACTCACAATCATGAAATTTTAGCTGATGACATTCAAAATGTCATAAATTTTGTGATTAAACTGTGATTTTCTCTTTTTTGTTCTTTGTCTACAACCTTTAAAGTATATTGGCCAAACTGGCATACTAGCCGTCTTGCTTCTCATCTGTCGACACTTTTAACTGACAACAGACACAGCTCGAGCTCAAATAAACAAATGTGATCCATCACTACTGGCCAAACGTGTTATTGCACCAGTCAGAAGAAAGAAATGTAATGAAAAATGTATTGCTTTTATATAACACCCAAGTGCTGTGACATCACAACCACAACTGGTGAGCTATACACTCAGAACTTCCACCCATGATGTCTCAGAAGCCACCCATGATGTCTCTCAACTAATGATTTCTCCTTTCTTTTACTTACATTTATTTGCCACAGCCCAACTGATGACAACACACCTAATTCACACTCAGTTTGTTGAGGAAAAACGTATCGTTGTGAAAACAAACAACTGTGGAAAACAATGGCGTTCAGCTTAAACAACTGCATTCATCTCAAATAATTGCTTTCAGATGTGCAAAAACTGTGACAGGTCCAGAGACAAAATTACTATCCACGGTAGTCGACTATACACCACACATGTGGCAGATAGAGAGCACGCTGAAAAATGTCGGAGTGTTCCTTTAACGGCTCTCCCTCATTCCTGTGGAACACCTCTGCTTATATTCAGCCATTCTGAGGCTGAGAGAGTACACTGCCCGTCTTTGTACAACCATTTTAAGATTCCAGCATCATGAATTTCCAGAGCTGGCTGTTGGCGTTGCACAAAATTGTTTCTTAACATATGCATTACCCATGGTTGTCTTCAATTTAGACACCTGTCACTGAAGATCTGTAGTCGTTATTAAACTGAAAACCCCTTCGGAGAACGCTGACTGGTTTGAATAGAAAGTACAGATAAAACTGCATGTGATGCTGGAGAAGCTAGACTGAAATAAAGTGATGCCAAAGTAAAACAAAGTGAAATGAAAGACAGATTTGAGACAGGCCTTTTGCTGTATGAGGAACGTAGGCATGTAGGAGAGCAGAATTACCTAGGTAAATCGTGCACACATTTTTTTTAATTTGTGGGTACATTTTGTTTTATTCGTGGTCACATTTTCTTTTTGTTCTCCAATTTTCTTTTAACTGTACTAATGTTTTCTTTTTAATTGTGTGCACTTTTTTGTGCGCAAAGGACATAAATGTAGTAGATACAGACAGTTTTATTTGTCATTTGCACAAGTAGGCTAACAGAAACGGTCTGACAGGTCTTGGGTGTGTTAGATTGATGTGATAATGGACAGGGCATTATCTGAACATTTCTTCCTGTAATTGTGTGAGGGTCTCTAACACTGCAGCTTGACTCGTGAACGGCTGCGCTGCGGCTTCATCTCTGTTAAATATAATCATTAGAAGGCGCACTTTAGTGAAGGTTGTGGTTGTAGTTTGCTGATTCTGAAGCTCTGCTGGGAAGAGGAGCTACAATGTCCTCATAACACACTCAAATCAAAATTAAACCTCATTAGCACATCTCTGTCCATTATCTCATCAATCTAACACACCAAAACCCATCAGACAGTTTCAGGGAACCATTAGCTTACTTGCGCACAGGACAAATAAAACAGGCTGTATCTACGACATTTGTTTGCACACAAAAAAAAACGTGCACAATCAAAAAGAAACATAACCATGGTTAAAAGAAAATGAAAGAGCGACTTAAGAAATCGTGACCACAAATAAAGGAAAACGTGCTCACGAAAACGAGAGAACTAATTGTTAATCGTGGGAACATATTAAGAAATTGTGAGCATGCATCAAAGAAAACAAGTATACAAATTGCAATATGTTCACTTGAATTAATTCTTATTTTTACCTCCGTCCCCTCTGGGGCTTCATAAGTAAGTGACCCATGCGCAGAAAAGTAAAGCCAGACAAACAGAACTTTTCTGCAGCAAGACCTTAGGAAATTACTTAAAGCTGTGGTCACCAACCCTGCTCTTGAAGATCGACCTTTCCGTAGACATTTTAATTATTGTCTTCATGTTTAGGTGGGAGGTTTTTCCACACCGTTACATTATTGAAGACTGTCCAATCAGAAGGATCCTTCGAACACAGCCAAGAAATGCAGCCTACATTTTGTCAATTCTTTAGAACACTACTGGAGTATCCTTCACTGTATTCTGACTCCTGCAGAATTTGTGTTCAAATAAACTGTGCTCCAAAAGCTTGTACATGTCGATATTAGCTTAGTTTAGCTTGTGTCAGCGTTCTAAAATATGTAATGATGGATTACAAAAAATCAGCCTTGGGTAAGACAGGCTAGCCCACTGGATAGCTAATACTGACAGTATAAGTGAAGCACAAATCGTACCACATGCTGTCTTAAAAAGATCACTAAAATGTACAGTATAACACACGGTACACTATTTCTCTAGTTGTTTATCTGTTTAAAAGTTTGTAAATTGAATGCAGGGTGTGAAAGTCACTTGCTTTCAGTGATCTGAACAGTTTTTAGCCTAACTTTTGTAACGCAGCTTCTGATTGGCTGAATAAGGCATGTTAGTTAGTCTAAACCTTAAGTGTAGATCTCAAAGGAGAGAGGTGGTGACTGATGGCCTAAAGCTACAAGCAGAATCTGAGCTAATGCATTTGATGCAAGATTCACCTAGTTCAGGGATCTTTAATTAAAGTTCAATAAGGTCCAGTTAAAGAAAATTTCCTCAAGCAAAGATCCAGAACATCATAATGTCTAACTTGTATTATGATTCAGTGCCATATACTGTATACTGAAGTAGCCTAGTAGGTATATCAACATCTTATGTAGTCGACAACTGAATATAAAATGAAATAAAGTACAATTCAGTAATATTTCAATAACCTTTGTCAGTTTTCTCTTTTTAGAGCACGACATGTAAAATAACCTGGCTCACTTTCTTCTCCAACTGTTGTGTCTTGCCTCGTCCTTTCCCTGTGTGTGTGTCACTCAGTCCAGTCTCAGTTCTCATTGTAATGGACAGATCTGATTGGCTGAGTAGCGTCATGTGTGATATTTACAACGTGTGCGATCGGTCTGTAGGTTTCCTGGGGCACTAAACCGGTACCATAATGACTAGAAATCATACAATTAAAATAGGACGACCCCGTCGAAAAAAAATAATTATCTGTAGTTTAACGGTTGTAGGTCCAGGTCCACATAGGACAGCGTCTAGGTCCGGACTCAGACCGCAGTCCGCCTATTAGTGACCTCTGATCTAGTTCTTTAAAAGGTCTAAAAAAGAAGGATAGCAAACTGCAGCATCTCCCTTAACTGTGTAGAAAAAAAGCTAAATTGCAGTCAGTAAAAACTAGTGTTAAAGGGATTTTTTCCCCATTCCATATCTGGTCTCAAGGTCTGGGCTCTTGGCTACAACACTAAGAACTTAGAATATATCCTAAAGATACCGCACAATAAAAACGCAATGCAGATATTGCAGGCATGAACTCAAAGTGTGGATCAAACATCCCTATCATCCCTATCGCAGCAGATATATTTCAGACAAACATTGGTATTCAAATAAATGAGTTCTAAGAATTATGAGTATTCAAATCCATAAATTTACATTGCAAATGACAAGTTAGACTGTTCACTTCAGTGAGTATATTTCTAAGAAGAAAAGCAAAGTATTTTAAGACTAGACAAATGCTTCTGGGCCTAATGTTTCTTACTTTATTAATGCTTTGCTAATTTGCCAGCCAATGAAAAAATAACACACATACAAAAAAACACTGGAACCGTAAAATAACTTCAAATGCCCCAAGTCCTAAACCTCTTATGAAATGCACAAAGACGGAGAGTTTAGCTCACTCCATTATCAGCTCGCATTTCTTCTCCTAAAAAAGCAAACCTTCCTCTTGCATGAGCTCACTGCGCCCGTAATGCGAATCTAATGAAAGATTCTGATGTTTGCTGGCAGACGCAGTAATGTGATTACAGGGTGTTCTTTGCCAGACCCAATCGTGGAGAACTTCTCCGGCCCTGCCAGCTGAGCAGAAACATCTCGCATGCTGCAGGCTGCAGGTCCACATAATGTTAGAGTGAGACTGACATGGCCACGGCAGAGGAATAAACACGCATTTGCAGTTGTAAACGAACCTGGGTAGGCTGAAAAGTCTCAAGACAACAGACACAGAGCTGGCTTTGCAGCTCTATTATGATTTTATTATGATGGCAACTTTGGACAACAATACAAGGCAACAATAAGAATCTACTGGACAACAGACAGACGGGCACAACTGATAAATAAATTCTGTATCAACTATATACTATAGTCTGTAAAGTGAACTGTTTTCCTAACATCAGATTTGTCAAACAACTAAACGCAGGTGCTTTATTAGCACAGTTTTTGCCAATACCATTAAATAAGAAGGACTTTAATATCAGCAAATATTATTAGGCCAATATACTGGACCGGTACCATACAGTCTATACCGTACACGTCTGGGCCTCTGGAGCACAGAGTTTGAGGAAAACAGAAAGTGCAACGACAAAGTGCATTTCAGTCACTTCCTCCCTAGTTTTGTTTACACGGTCAAACTGGTAAAGTCATAAAATCTTGAAGAACTGCCAGCTGTGTGTAATTTTGCCTCTGTATACCACCACAGTGGATTTGAAATGAAGCAGTCAAGATGTGATTGAAGTGTAGATTTAATTCAGGGGGTTTAACAAAAATACTGCATTAACAGTTTTCACAGGCTCAAAAGTAACTGGACAGTTGACTGAGAAGCAGTTTCATGGCCAGGTGTGGCCTGTTCCCTCGTTATTTCATGACAAAATAAGGAGATAAATGGTCTGGAGTTGATTCCAAGTATGCATTTGGCAGCTCACAATATGCAGTCCAATGAGGTGTCACTACAAGTGAACGAGGCCATCATTAGGCTATAAAAACAAAACAAACCTCAGAGAGATAGCAGAAACTTTAGGAGTGGCCAAATCAACAATTTGGTACATTTTTAAAAGGAAGGAATGCACTTGTGGGCTCAGCAACACCCTCGAAGACCATGGAAAACCGCTGTTCATTATTAGTATTACTGAA
Organism: Colossoma macropomum; assembly: GCF_904425465.1. Taxonomy (NCBI): domain Eukaryota; kingdom Metazoa; phylum Chordata; class Actinopteri; order Characiformes; family Serrasalmidae; genus Colossoma; species Colossoma macropomum. Next base: position 34,826,554 of record NW_023494791.1, read on the forward strand.
AGGAACCACAGAAAGCGCCACAGAAAAAAATCTGTACAAGTGCATACAAGCTATCGGCTTCCTTTAAAGAGTGATGGACAAGGCTGTGGTTCATGACCCTTTCAGAGAGAAAGGGGAGGATACGGCAGAGAACCTAAGGTCGTGTGACAAGGAGTGTGCACTACACAAAAGAGGAAACGGAAAGTAACCGGAGCACATCCTCTGTGCCCTCCTCGTCCACCGGGGGCATACTCATGTGTTTGTGTATGTTCCACTCCTGCTCGCTGTCCCGTTTCCTTCTGAATCTAGAACTGGTGGTCCGACACATCCGTTCTGATCCCCAAACGCAGGAAAACTGGAGTGGTAGCTTTTCACATTGGCTACTGTTCAACCCTCAGACAATAACCACACCCAAACACTGAAAATTAATGTAAAGAATTTACTTCATTCATGTGTGCAACATAATTACCACCTGAATAATTGATCTTTCAGTAGTAACTGTGTTGATGTAATTTTTTTTTTAAGTGGAAATGCTGCACACATTTCAATCAAGACAGACCTCTGTCAAAGTAGTAATTAACATCTGCTTAAAGATCATTTCATGTATAATTAACTCCTGATTACCCACTAACACAGAGTAAGAATTTACACAAACTAAACTCCATGGGGAGAAGGAAAAAGAAATCATACTACATACAGTACTGTGGTCTGAGACCACCCTTCATTGCATTTCCAGTCAAAATGGCCATTAAGCACGTTTTTCAGTACGTTATTAATTTTCCAGGAGAGGTTTTCCACAAGGAAAGGGAGTAACAAAGAAAATAAGTGGAAAAAAAAAACAAAATATATATAAAAAAAAAGAATATATATATATACACATACATATACATATATATATATATATATATATATATATATATATATATATATATATATATATTAAAAGCTATTAAGAAAACAGGACTTGTAAGAACTTGGGAGACCCCTAACAACATGATAGAAGACCAAAACAAAGTAAGAACACATTTTAAAACAAAGTAAACAGCATCCAAAGCTTTCATCTTTGAGAGAGAGAGGAGAAAATCAAGCACCACTCTTGATCACAGGCGTTCCTGTCCATCCTTCCACTGTGAGAAGACAACTCAACGCTATGGGTCAGAAAGGATGTGCAGCTGTCAAAAAGCTGTTACTGAGGAAAAAATAAAAAAATAAAAAATGGAAGTGTAGATTTAATTCAGGGGGTTTAACAAAAATACTGCATTAACAGTTTTCACAGGCTCAAAAGTAACTGGACAGTTGACTAAGAAGCAGTTTCACGGCCAGGTGTGGCCTGTTCCCTCGTTATTTCATGACAAAATAAGGAGATAAATGGAGACAACGGACTGACCACCTCAGAGTCCAGACCTCAACATCACTGCATGTGTTTGGTATTATCAGGATCAAGAAAAGCAAAGAACTTCTACTACTAGCGCATTATTAGTGCTTTTGACATTATAATTGCATATTATTCTCAATGTTTATGTTGTATGATTTATTTCTCTGCTGAAAAGCTTTTTTTTTTTTGGTTGTGATTTTTGACGTATTCGCATGATTGACGCTGCCAATGTCACAAAGAGTGTGTTAAAAAACTTGAAAAGGACTGGAGGACTGTTCTAGAAGCCTGGCCCTGATTGGTCAAAGAGCAGCATGCTATCTCAGATCCTGAACGTAACCCATACCCCAGAGCATGTTAGGCGTACAGCATGGGGTGTAAACAGGAGGACACAAGCCTACTTCTTAGATTAGCTGTTTATGAACACACACTTAATCAGGCTGACCAAGCCCATTTGGATATCAGAGCAAGCTGTGTTTCTATTAGGGCTGCAGGGTGCAAAGTCTTCTACACTGTAAAAAATTATTCAGTGTTTTCACTTAAAAAAATAAGTAACCTGTTTGCACTTAACTTTTGAGTTCATTGAACTTCTAATAGTAAGTTAACAGAACAATAATCTGGATTTTACAATCTGTAAACTTCAAAAATGAAAAACTTTTAAGGCAACCAGGTTTATTTATTTTAAGTTAAAACACAATCATTTTAACAGTGTAGAATATATGTGCCAATAAATAAATAAATAAATAAATAAATAAATAAATAAATAAATAGTGTCCATATGTACAACACTTTCAGATAACAAAGGCAATCCTTCAATAGTAATTCCTAACTCTTAGAACATCCACATTTACTCCTTACTCTAGATCAGACAAATCCAGAGATACAACCAGGTTGTCCAAGATACACTGGACACTACAATCTGAAATACTGCTCCAAACACAAAGAAAAGTAGATGGTTAACACTGCCTGTTTGTGTGCACTGCTCAAAGGAGCCAGGAAAGAAAATTCCCATCGCTAAATTTAAAATGGTCACAGCAAAAAATAACTATGCTCTCAGTCTGGACAGTATATAGAGCATTAACCCTCACCTCTGAAGTTTGTGGACATCAAACCTCCGGGCCTAAGTTATGTTATTTTTCTATGTGTTTTCTCCTCCCCATCACTTCATCAAATATCTGTTTTGCAAGAAAATAAGTCATGCCATGACCAATATTTTGATGTTATTTGGATACTGAAAATAGAGGCAGGTAATATGACAATACATTGTGATAAATTATGCCACAGTATGTTCAAAGAAAGGATTTCATTAGTACTTAAATAAGACTGCATGTTTCATTACAAAGAGAGCATAGTTGCTTTTGCTTTGGATTTAGTGTAGTACATCGGGTGAAAAGGTGAACACAAATGACTGTATGCAGTTTTTTGTTTGTTTATTGTGATATTCCATTTTATGCCATATCACCCACCTCTTTCTGAAAATGTTCAACTAAAATTCAAAAATGCAACAGTTTGAAGGCGGTGATTCAACTGCATTGATTTCAGAATGGTAAAATAAAGGTATATATTGATCATTATAAATAAAGTCTCTGCACTAGAACACAGAACAAAACACCACACACTTTCACATTATGCTAAGGAATCAGTGGCCCGATCAATGATCCAGCCTTTTAGTGACCAAAACAAACACAGCAGACAACAGGAAGGTACACAATACTGTGTAGATAAAAAAAAAAAAAAAAAAACTTTTTAACCTTCCCCTCAGCTTAGTTCTATAATCAGCATAGCTTGGCTTTAAAGCATGATCATCATCAGCACACATTTCATACGAGAGAATCAGTGTTCCCCAACACACGCCAGGACAATGAGTTCTAAATACAGAACATGTTCAATATTTAACAACTTGACTGTGAGTAGATCAAAAAGACTGGAAAGATTTGGTTTAAAAAAAAGAAAGAAAAAGATTGGATTATACACTCTCTACACCACAGGACAATTATGGAAGATAATAGTTTAAGACCGTCCTGAAATCACGTTACCTTTTACAGCTGTCGTGAGAGAAACACTGACTCCCTGTAATATTGGACGAGCATAAGAAACTGTTGTGATAACATAAACAGTCTATACCGCAAAAATGAGACTAAAAAGTGTTTAAACAAGTAGAACTGTAATTTACACTCAAAGCTCTTATCAAGGTTTTAACTTCCTAACTGCCAGTCAGTATTACTGTACTTACAAGACAGAAAGATAGGGAGCTCAGCAGTCAGTATCTTTCCTCTTTATCAAAACTCAGCAGAGTTTAGCAGGCATGTTAAAACAGCTAAGAATGTGGGCATAGTGGCTGCTTCTACAAGCCTGTAAACACGAAAGAGGGTCAGGAACACAGTCTACTGCAGAGATGGTTCAACTTGAACTCAGTTACTGACATTTAACCAACATGGCACAGTCAGCACACAGACAGTGAACTGAGATGCAGGCAATCTAATCAAATTACAAAGATCTCAGCCAAAGTGCTTGGATGCACAGTATGGACCATTTTGCAGTTATATTGCTGCACACTGCAATATATTAAAAACACATTTGTGAACCAATAATGTCACATACTTAAAGACTGTCCAAACTTGCTCACTTTTATCAGACCACATGATCACAATTCATCAAAACATACAGAAATGAATCTGGAACACCTGACGTGGTTGTAGATGCTCACACCACACAAAGTATTCGCGATTCATTAAAGGGCCCATTTTACTGTTGAAATTTCTCCACACTTTTTAAAATGTTTGGTGTAGTATGTTTAAGCAATAGAACATGAGAGGGAGTGTGTTATCATGAAATTACATCACGGCTGTGATTTGGTGATAACACATGCGATAACACATGACCTCAAGTGTTCTATTGCTTCTATACAACAGTTAAATGAATAAAGCAAGAAATAAATAAACAGGGCCGTGAACGTGACATTTAATATGTTTTAATGTTAGCAATTCCTTCCGCCAAATTATAGTTCCGTAACAAGCAGCTTGTTGCTACGTCAGAGTATCGAATTCCGCTCGCTCACTGCACAGCCAGCAGATCATTCTCCAGCTCCTTACACAGACCAACACAAACTCACTTCATACTGTTTTTTTCCTTGTCTGCTTGTTTTCTTCTACTCTATTCTTCTTGTTTTCTTCTATTTCTATTCTTGCTCAGGGCAATTACATTACTTCTTTGTTCATTATATGATTTATACCTTCGCTGCACTAATTCCTGTCTTACTTTGGCTTGAGCATCTCCTACAGCAGTCAAAGTCGTTGCTTAGCAATGGCGTCTCAGCAGAGTGATACAGTGTGAAAAAACTGTGCTGTTATGGCGAAATAACAGCACGGTTAGAACGCTTCTCAACCAATCACCTGGAACTAACTGTTGTATAAAAACACTATAAAAGTTCCAAGGCATGCGTTCACACTTCAGTCCATACGGTCCCCATGTGAAAATTAAGCTGCAAAAACAGCCAGCTTGCTTTTCTGATGTCACAATACCAAAAGATTTACCTATTGCATATACATTCACATGCAAAAGGTTTGACCACTCCTGATGAACTTACATGTTTTATCCATTTTCTCAGAGAAAATAAGTCCTCTAGGAAACTTAATGATGGTGTTTCTCCTCCTATTTTATTTCACAATTTCTATATATTTGCTGAAAATGTTGGAAAAACAATAAAACATAAAATAAATGTGTCATAACTTTTGCACAGGCCACTTTTTTTTTTCCAGCATGCAAATTTAGCAAATAAACAGTAATTGTGCATTAAATTGTGCTAAGGAGCGTTCTCTGTAGAGATTGTGTTATTTTCAATTATAGAATCAACAAAAAGAATGTTGGGCACCCAAACTTTTGCACATGACAGCAGGTTAGCCCATTCATACTGAAGTAACAAGTAGTGTTTCATCCTGGACTGCTCTCTGAATGAGGCACTATTGGGGCAGCTAAATAGAACAGAGGTCATTTGACTATATTAATCTTAAAAGCACAGTAACAAAAACAGCCTGATTCATTCGAAGGGCAGAAACATCCTTCACACAAGTATGAAAACACTATCACTACAAGCTATGCAAATAGTTTCATGTGTCAGTGCGTTCTAGAGTTATTTGACCACGGTACTTGAGAAAACAGAATTTTTCCAATAATCTTGTGATGAAACATCTAAACACTGAGTTAGTTTGTACCTTTACATATTCATCATTAAATAATGGCAAACCACATGCTCCTAATGCCAACAATGTTGATACTGGCAAACCTATGTGCTACTAAAGCTGTTCTAGTGCTTTTAAATTTTATTTTAAACTGAACTTCACCATTAACTGGACTGTATGGGGTTAATTTTGTCATTTAATCATGAGCATGCACCAGTGATTCATTTTCACTGCAGCGTTTATTGGAGGAAAAAAAAACCTTTATGAATAGCCTTTATTTTATCTGCTATGCTAATGCTAATAGATGTTATGATAGCACCAAGCTTGCATTCACTGGATTTTAGATTACTTTTAGCAGCTCTACCAGCTTTTGACAGCTGGAAATCAGGGAAAACATTAACCTGAACTAGTATATTCTTGGGTACACACGTTATCTCATTCGCTGATCCTGTTTCAGGGCCATAGATGGGAATGAGGGAGCTTTTTTACTGTAAAAATTCTTAGAGTCAGGGCTAGCTGCTCAGAGGTAATATCCAGTCACATTAGCTTGATTTTCACTGCAGCAAAATCACACTGAACCAAGGTGGAGTTCCTAAGCACGGCAGCATTTATTTGCAATTTCAAAATAAACTCGCACATAAAACTAGGAGAACTGGGGGGAGGCATGAGGTGGATAAAGCAGTTTTCTCTCCCTGTCAGCAGTAGCAGGAAAAAATGGAGCACCTTCACACTTCTAAAAGGCATACAGATCCTTCTTCCTGCCAAAAAAATATTTGACATTACCGTTACTGTATTTACCCCTACTTGAAACAAGCTGCTTCTACCACTGACTGGATACGTCATCCACCCAGAAGTACAGCAAAGATTCATTCTTATTTGGGCTATAACAACAGCCAAGCATGACCAAGCAATGTTGTACCACCAGCATGTTTCTGTATGGTCAACTGTCACAGCAGACCAGCAGTTCAACCAGTCTCTTGCACTGCGAACTGATTCGCTCTTATAAACATAGACACTGAGTGGTGACTTCAGTAAGTTACCCTGTATCTACACTCTTTGTCCATTTTATCAGGTCCATTTTCCATATAGGTGCACTTTGTAGTTCCACAATTACAGACTGTAATTGCTAAGAATCCTGAGAATGATCCACCACCCAAATAATACCTGCTCTGTGGTGGTCTTGACCACTGAAGAACAGGGTAAAAGGAGGCGAACAACATATGCAGAGAAACAGATGGGCTACGGTCTACAATTGTGGAACTACAAAGTGCTCCTTTATGGTGAGCCTAGTTGATAAAATGGACAAAGAGTGTAGATACAAGGTCACTTAATAAAGTAACAGCTCTGTGTATATGATACATCATTGCCTCTTCATTCCAATAGAACAAGTAAAGTAGCAGACAATCCTATCATGTCCACATGTATAGTTATTGTGGCTGCTCTTCTGGCCCAAGGAATGAAGAGAAGTTGGAAAATGGTCATGTGAAAATGAACTATGACTTTTTAGCAGATAAAAACACACAACATCATAAGTGGACCTCAGAGGGAATAAAAGATATAGGATATAAGTTCTTTTACATACTGCAGCCTTTTGCAATATCAGCATTGCCAAAGCCAACACTATGATAATGATTAACAAACAATACATTGCGCAGCCCTACTAATCATGAGAGATGCAGAATGAGTGTTGATATTACTCTCAGAAAAGCACACCCTTTAATGGAAGCTACACTGTTGTGATAACGTGCAATAATATGATTTCTTCTCCTTTAATATAGCAACCTACCTGAGACTGAAATACAGTCTGATAAGTACTGAATTATAAAGTACTGGATAACACATCATAAAGATCACATGACTCAACAGCCACAATCAGAGTCAGTCTTAGCGTGCAAAAATCGAATCAATAAAATGTGGAGAGATGTGTAGGGAACATACACTAAACTAAATGACAAAACTAGAGTGGTCTCTACGGGATATACTAGTAATTGAGTAATAAATAGATTATATTGGCAAAAAGTTTCTGAATAATAAATTTAGAGCTTTTCAACTGAAACCATGTTGTATGTGTCTCTGGATTTATAGAAAAGCAAAGTAACTATAATTTCTTTGATATTTAATACCTTCTTCGTGTCTTTACCATACAGCTTAAACCTAATGTAATTTGAATTACAACTGAATACAATGTCAGAATAAATGTTAACATATTATTTGGACAGCCCACTGTAAATGCTTTGTAGATGTTTATTTCACATTTAATTTACATTCTATTTATTGTCTATTAATTTTCCCCGAAACCTAAATCTTGACCTAAACCTAACGTTAGCTTTAACCTCAACCAAAAACCTAAACCTAACCCTCACTCTGGTACTAATCCCAATGATAACCCTATAAACCAACTGAATTTCAACAGACAGTTTGTTCATAAATAAAATCTATAGATAATCTACTGGGGGCTATACAAATAAAGTGAAGCCCAATTTCATACTCGTGTTAAATTCAGATATATTAGATGTCCAAAGCTAGTGTAATAGGCCACACTGCTGCTATTAATACTTACAAACAGTGAAAGTGTCTTTACCAAGACACATTCTTACTGCAACAGCTCAGAGCAGGGCTGCCCAAAGTGTGGCCTGTAGGTTAAAATTGGCCCATGAGGAAATCTGATTTGGCCCATCAGAAGTTACCGCAACCCCAACCACACACCCAGTGAGAGAACAAACATATTTTTACTAGATAGAACTTCATTGATAATTTCCTTTCAAATTTGTATGTTTTAAGTATTTTAGTAACAGCAATTAAACTTGATTTAAAGCCTACTTATCTTCTTTATTTGTATACTGTTCAGTCTTTTTGGCCCTCTGCCCATCACATTGCACTTTGGCCCCCAGAACAAAAAAGTTTGGGCACTCCTAGCTAAATGTCTTGCAGTAAAGACCTAACATCAATGTAAAGACAAATCCAATTCAAAATAAATTTTTAAAAAGTTACATACAATTTATATAGCTCATTATTTGTATCACAGATTCAAACAGTTAGGATGTAACCAGAGACGTTTAGAGTAGTTTCATGTGAAATGCTTCATTCTAGAGAAACTTACTGAGTCAAAATTGTCTACAGTGATGATAGGAACCAGAAGTCCACCTCAAAAAGCTCCCTCACATAAAGCATTCAAACATTCTTTTTCTTAGATTTACCACCATTTAGTCATTACAAACATTAAATATAAAAACTCAAAAGGTTCACTTGTGGCTTTGGTTAGTAAATAAAATGGCCATATTTGTGTTGTAGACATCAGGACCCCTGGTTCCTATCACCACCACTGTAAAAAAAGAAAATAAATAAATAAATAAAAAAATAAAATAAAGTTGCTTAGTATGTCTAATCTACAATTAACCACTTTACATTAAAACACTCAGAATAGCTTTGTTTACATCTCAATCACTGAATTTGCCAGAAATTGAAAAAACCTTTGTTAAGGTCCATTTCTTAAACATTATGACACTCAAAAGTGCCTGTAGTTGCAGAAACAGTCCATCAGACTCTTTTTCTTACTGTAAAAGACAGTAGAATTTAAAATGTGTACTAGAATCATGCAAACTGCCCATTAATAATGACCAATTCATTAAGAACATAACTTTTTTTCCCATTATCCATTATTTATTACTGTTGAGCACAGCCCTAGATCACAACATTAACATGGCAGAATCTGCAGAACAAAACTAAACAAATGAAGATTTGGACGCATGAAGTTAAATCCAAATCCTGCGGGTGAATCAATGCAATATTCAACAAGCCAAACTGCTGCTGGAATCAGGCCCAAGTAGGCCCGGTCAAGCTAACAGAAGATATAAAAATCAATAGCATGTATTAGTATTCATGCCCATGGAAAACACTGCCTACTTTGTGAGCAAGCATTTGTTTAACTTTTGTGCCATGCCAGAGTCGATGCAATGTCCAAACAACATTACAGTTCACTTTAAACACAGCTAAACTAAACAAGTCACTAAGGCCAACAGATCACAATGGATAAAACACAGAAGCTTTCACGGCAGTTACAAACAAAACGTTATTCCTCCTTTACAGCCACATCAGTTGTCAGACAGTACAGCGCATGCTCTTGATATTTTGCAGATTTACAGCTTAGCTCTGTATAAATAAGGGACCCATACAAGACAAACAGGAAAAACAAGCCGTCATGGGCAAAAAACAAGCGATTCAGTATATTCTGAAGTGGCTACAGCAGTCTGTTACTTTAAGCACACTTTTATGTTACATTATTATACAATAAAAGGCCCATGTTGTGGAAAATCTCATTTTTGAAACAAGTGAGTTTAATGTAGTATGTAAACACTGTAAATGAAATGTTTCATATATGGACCATATGGACACCCCAGTCCATATGGTCCATATATGGAAGTTAAGTTGCAAAATGGCTCATGAATTCTTTATTTTTATGATGTCATAAAAAACAACACATTTACATATTGCCACCGTGGAAATAATTTGAGTTCAGCAGCTGATGATTTCACAATGGCTGGACCAATAGAAATGCTCCAAAACTGCTTCAAATAAAATCTCTTTACATTAATTTGCATTGACAGTAATGAACATTTTTGCCCTCTCCTATAAGGTTATCATTTTGGATATACTTGTTTTTCTTTGGAAAACGATGATATATCTGACTCTTTAGCTTGCAGCAATTTAGCCCGCCCTTTCAAGTTGAAGTGACAGGGAATGATTCAGGCTGGGCTTGAATAAGGCACAGTACTCGTCAGCCAGTCAGAAACAGAGGTCATTTTGCCTACATATATCAGTCTTAAGGGTACAGCTTGCTTAATCCTAAGGGTTAAAAAGAGGTCAGGAGCTGGTCAGGTAAAAAAAAGTTTTTTTGGCACATAAAACTACACAAAAATCATAAATGGACCTCAGTGTGAAAAAATAAAAGAGAAGATGAAAAAAGATTCAAGTTAAGAATGTTTTCCTTCTCTTATAAAGTCACTTTTTCAGGAAGTCTTAAAACTTTTTTTGGCAAATGAATCATCTTGGTCATCTTTGTTTTCTGTCCTCAGTGTTTTTCTCCCTGACAAAGAGGGAGGGAACTACAGGGATAAGTACTTTACTGCCTTAGCAAAGGTCATTTCTTACAAGAGCAAAGAGTAGCTGAATTATCTCATTAGATCAATAAAGCAGACGAACCCAACACCTAACCTCATTCACTTTCTTTCAGGTACTTCAGGGAAAGTTTATATGATGAAGTTGACAACAGTGCTTTAAACGAGGGCTGACGGACAGCCATATATATACAGTACTGGTCCAACTACTGGAAAGTCAGGCTACTGTTCTGTCATTTCTCAAACCAGTAAGGGCAACACACTATCAAGAGGCTGATCTGAAAATAATGCAATATAATATTAGATCACACAACCCAGCCCTGATTCAAACCATTCATATTTGCAACAAGAGAAAAACTACGTAAGATGGCTCACACTTTTATTGTTCCTCAGAAAAATATAACTTTTAGGCCCATAAAATACGTGTCAAAGGTTCATTTCTTAAAAGGAAGAGGATTTCAGAGCATTTTCCCCACCAAAACATGGGCTGCCCCTCATATCTTCATATAAAGCAGCTTCAGACATTCCTCCCAAAGTTCTTGAGCATTCCGGCAAGTCCCAAAAAGGCCTGCAAACCCAAGGCCTGTGACAGTCACGTAGATTTTATTTTTAGCCAATTTGTTGTGCTGCTATTTTCCCCCAAGGAAATGTGAGTTCTGCTCTGCAATACACCATGTAAGTACATGTAAAAGGTCGTAAGATAGCAACTCAACAATGTACTGTCTTATCTATAGATACACACCTGAAGGATCTGAACTGGCTTGAGCTAAAGACCTTGGATTCAAACTAAACCATTAAAAGGGAATGCTATTTTTCTAAAATTTCTACATAATCCAATCGTTGAGATGTGAAAAGTCATTTAGAGTGGTTTGATTTGAAATGGTTGATTGTAGAGAAACTTACCAACTCAGATTTCCTTACAGCGGTGGTGATAAGAACCAGAAGACACAAAGTCAGAAATACATATCTGTTTTATTTACTATCCAAAAGTTAACCTGCACATGTCTTCTGAGTATTTATATAATGTGATATTGTAATGGCAAAATAATGTTAAACAAATAAAAGAAGCCCTAAAAGGTGCTATTTTGCTCTAGAAATCCCTGCACATATCTCACCACTATTTAAAAAAAAATACATTCCAGGCCAGAACCTTATCATAAAACTAGTATAAATCAATGTCTCAGGTATGAGGCAGCACATTTCGTGTAAATTGTCTGTGACGTGGCTTTTAGAAGAATTAAAGTCTTCAGGAGTCTGGTTCCTATCACAACCACTGTGAACATTTCTGACTCGGGACGTTTCTCTACAATGGAGCATTTCACATCAAACCACTCTGAAGGACACTGTCCACACCCGAACATTTAATTATGAAGAAGTTTTGAAATAAATCAACAGAATTCCTCTTTAAGAAGCAACTTGAAACGACATCACCCTTATGTGTGAATCTCTTATGAGCTCATAACTTACTAAAGCGCATGTGTTGACAAGAATCTGATGGATCCGCACCATCAAGCACTGCAAAACCAGCAATACTAATCTCAACTGTATTTACACTTGATCACATGTGCCATAGTGAATAACCTCCAGCCATGCACAGTTACAGACACACATGGGTAGAAGCTACTTACTATTTGCTCTGTTTTATTTACTTAATTGACATTATGATGGATCTGTACTTGTTTGAAGCATTTCAAAATAATAGCCTAATTTATTTACTTGGACTATTTACCTGGGCTGCTTTGCTGTCAGTCTGTCTTCTTTTAACATTTCATTTTAGACCAAAAACAAAAGAGTCTAACAAATTTCAGCTCCAATGTTGATTACAGCTTTATGTACCAAAAGGTAGTGAGGCACCACTATTTCCATGTACATAACAGATGGTGCTGAATGTGTTGTATATAGTTCTACATAGAACCTGTTTGAAAATGGCTCTATATAACACCAAAACCTTTTTGGTGCTATATAGAATCCATTTTCAAAAATGTTCTATATAGAACCATACACAATACACTCTACATCAATCTGAAGAACTATTTCACCATGCAAAGACCTGTAAATAGAACCATTGCCTTTATTAAAGAAGGCTTCAAGAACCATATTCTTCCAAGTGTGTAGTACTGTAGCAACCTATTGTTTTGATCACATATTTTGTATTCAAGTTTTACTTTTATTATCACTTGAGTCAGAGTCTCATTGAAAAAGTACCACAAATACTTATGTTTTATATGGTATTTTAGGCTCCTCTACCCACCCACCTCTGATTACAGGTCAAAAGTTCGAGATAAAGATCATGTGGACACCATTTTAAGGCAGTGGCTACACACTGACGTTGCAGGACCTTCTTCTTCTTCTGGTGTCCTGCTGTTAAATGAACTAAATGAACGCCTTCCTTTTAAATGAAAGGTTTACATGACCTTGACGGGGAAGATATCTCGACTTTGGACATATGATCCATTTTTAGGAGTGCAGAATTTAGGACACATGCAGCTTTACTGCTCAACCACCACTAGACTCTCTAACTTCAACACGAATGCAATGAATTACCAAAAGAAGCGTTAAAAACTTACGTTTCGTCGCATTGATGAGGTTCTTTCCATCTTTATAAAGCTCTTTAATAAACCTGTTGGTTTTGTCCAGCTCCGCTTCATGGGCTTTAATTTTCTCCCTGAAACCCGGACTGTCCAGGTAGCACTCGCTGAACTCCAAAGGGTGCAGTCCCATTTTTTTTATGGAGCTTTGCGAATTTCAGTTTAGTCACTAACGAGCCAGTGACTTTTCCTGTGGCAAGAAGCAAGAAGACGGGCTAAAAACAAAAACGGACGTTAAAAAAGCTGCATTAGCTTCTTTTTTGTTCAGTTCGTGGCCGTTAGCTGCTTTCTAAGTCCCAAAGTCCTGTGGATGAACTTAGCAACGGACGAAAAGCTGTTGAAAGAGAATAAAAGTATTTCCAGAAAACACCTACTTCTACACCTAAACCATGTCCTTGGGTTTAAACATATATTTTTCGAGACATACGAACAAACAAAAAAGCCGTTTAGAAATAACATAAAATAAAATAAAGATAGTGTGTCGTCCAAACAGTCGCTCTGTCAGACTGAAGCGGGATTCGTGGTGGCGTGCTGACGTCATGTGGTTTAATCTTAAGCGGAACCATGGGTCAGCTTTGGTCCCGTTTTCCTCCCGGTTTTATTTATGGGGTGAACAGCGGCTTATTGGCTACGACGTTAGCCGAACAAGCTAATGCATAGGTGCACTAAAGTGTTACTTAATTGATGTTGAATGTAATAGAATTTGGTTTTACTTATGCTTATGTGATGATGGTGATATGACTGGGAGGTATGTAGGCATTTCTTACACTGCGGGTGTTAAACTGAGTGCGTGTCAGTGCTTGTTAGCTTTAGCACAGAGGCTATTGTGTGGGTAACGTTAACTAAAGACGCTGAATAGTTTTTCTTTTTTTTTCAATTTCTCAAAAGTCGTTTAATGACATATTAAGCCGCTGCCATGTAATAAAAGCCTTAAAGGTAGATTTGCCCGATTTTAAGAATTTCTGCATAATTTAATGGCTGAGATGTAAAATAAAAAACATTCAGAGTGGTTTGATGTGAAGAGAAACTTACTGAGTCAGATTTTTTTACTATGGTGCTGAGAAGAACCAGGTGTTGTGATGTCTGTAATGCAAATATAGCCATTTTAATTTCTGTCCAAAATGACCAGTGTTACGTGTGTCCCCTACATTTTTTGTGTAATGTTGATTATGAAAAAATAGTATTAAATTTGAAAACCTTCTCTCAGAACTGTCTTATAAAACAGTACCTTGCGCATAAAGCAGCGTATTCTTGATGGATCAAATTACATTTTAAGCCAAAATGTCATCCCCAAACTATCATAAAACAATATTTCAGATATCTGGCAGGATATATCTAACCATTTCATGTATGAACTCTCTGTGAGGGAGTTTTCAGAGGCATTAAACTTTTTAGATGTCTGGTTCCTATCACCACGACTGTGAAAAACTCTGACTCAGTAAGTTTCCCTAGAATAGAGCGTTTTACATCACACCACTGTGAATGACTCTGAATCCCAACAATTTCATCAGGCATTCATTTTTGAAGGCAATTCCACTTTAAAGTAATTTTTTGTCCATTAAATTTCCCATGCTTCAGTAATGGTTTAATATTGATGTTTCACTGCAGTCATGAGAGATCCCAGAGCAGTATTAAGTTTAAATTCACATGGGCAGGTTTGGTCAATCAGCGACATTCAGTAGCATCCAATACCATCCATCTACACCATGTAGCATCAGATGTTTTGTATTGTTCTCATTATGATTTGGAGATATTTAGTGTGGGGTATTAATTGATCCATCACTGCCAAAATGTAACATTTTGTGTGTAAATTGCTGTGTCCTGTTTGTCTGTCTTTGAACACAGAAACCACACCCAACCCATGTCCTGCAGGAAAGGGAACTCTCTCTGATGGGATCAGCTGAGGGGACAGGGACTTCGACATAGGGACTCCATTTTACAGTAGTATGGATTATTACATAAAAAGATTTCCCAGATCCAGATTAAGCCTAAGTCTAAACTAAAATAAATTTCTGTGGATATACTTCTGCATGGACACTGAAATTTAGTCCGAAATTAGGTTTAATCCACATCAAGGAAACCGGCAATAGGTCTGTGATTCAGTAGTAGTAGTAGTAGCATCATCAATATATAACTCACAGTTACTTTCACAAGTGGTTTAATCTCTTACTGTTTAACTGATTATATGGAAAAAAATTAATAGCATGTTAGGTCTCATGTAGTACGCTATCTAGACAGTATGGTGTAGTATTTCTGGAGGCCTTCATGGTATTCATTACATCAGATGCAAATAACTCCCCTTAAATGAACAGGTTATTTTTTCTTGGTAAGAATTGAGACTTAATCTTGCAGGAATGCTTGAGAAAGTTGTATAAAATGGAAATGTTCTAGCTTCTTAATTCCCATCATACTTCCCCATGTGCTGTTTAGTTCTTTCAAAATGCCCAATGAAATGGCGAGGTCAAAGAAGGCGAGGCGTCCTAGGAGAGGCCCGAGGGAACCAAGGGAAGATCCTGCTAGAAATGAGCTCATTTCAAGGTCACTTGAAAGTGCCCAGCAATGCCTGCTCCAACAAGACTATGGCACTGCTTTTGTCCACTACCTTCTTGTCCTGAACCTGGCCCCGGTCTTAAAGGACTTTGCCAGAGTAAGCAGAATGTTTTCTTCTCACTTCATTGCTCCATACTTCTTTCTTCCCAGGCACAATGATGCTTCCTAAGTGGAGTATTGTAGTTATTCAGTAGAGACTGAAGAGGTCATTGGTGTCAGTGGTTTTCTTCAAAGCAAGGCAGCAGTACTGCATGTGTGTCCGCTTGGTTTAACAGGAATCCTTCAGATTCACTCTCTTCAAGTGGGCTGACGAGCTGGACTGTCTTGGACGCATTCAGGACCTCTTCGACTGCTATGAACAAGCTCTGGAGTTGTTTCCTGCTGATGAGGTGATTGTTAACAGCATGGGAGAGCATCTCTTCAGGTACTGTTTACTCTGTTTTGTCTTTTGCCATCCTGACTCAAATGGTTGCCCTGATTTGCCTTTTGTAAATTTATTCATCACATCAATCACTCACATTCCAAGCTAACCCTTTAAACTACAGGTTTATTATTCATTTATTAACTTTACAGGGGAATTTATCAAAATATCTGTGTAACTCAGACTTTGAGATGTAAGCCAAGTCATTCAGAGGGGCTCAATGTCAAAAAATGACTTTATCATAGAAAAACTTGCCAACAGACCTCTTTACAACGGTGGCGATAGGAACGGCAACACAAATATAGCCATTTTATTTACTATACACAATAAGTAGTGGATTTACATGTTTCTTCTGGGTTTTATTTGTAATGTTGATAATGGTAAAGTAGCAAAAAAAAAAATCTTTATGAACTATTGTGCCTTATAATGTGGACCTGTCCATCTTGTATTTTAAAAAACCTATTTGAGTTCACTGTCTTAAAATGCCTCAGGCATCAGGTATCATATTTGTAAATATTTCATGTAATAACTCTTAGAAGCATTTAAACATTTGGACGTCTGGTTATTATCACCACCTTTCAGAGCAATTCTGATTCAGTAAGTGTCTCTTGAATGGAGCCCTTCACATCAAACCACTCTGACTGATTTCGTTTACATCTTAATCATTTAATTATGCAGACATTGTGAAAATTTTGCAGAATTCCCCTGCTTTTACTCCTACTACAAATTATTCTTGATCTGCTTTAAAACTACCATGGAAGTGTTTTTGTAATTTCCTGTTTCTCATGTTTCAGAATGGGTTTCAGGGACGAGGCTGCAGCACACTTCCACAAAGCCCTCAAACTGCGGCCAGATTTCCCTGAGGCAAAGGAGAACTTCTATCGTGTGGCTAACTGGTTGGTGGAGCGCTGGCATTTCTTAATGCTCAATGACCATGGGCGAAACCGCAAGTACCAGCTTGCCATTCAGCGGGCGGTGCAGGAGGGCTGTAGCACAGTTCTGGACATAGGAACAGGCACAGGCATCCTTGGGTAAGATCTGATACAGAAATCGACTGAAGTCAGCTCAAACTTTTACTGTTTTGTCTTTTCATCACAGCCATGTTTTGAAAGAGGAACAAAATACAGTTTCTCCAGAACACAGTGTTACACTTAACATGAAACATCAGTAGACAACTGTGCAACAGTTAATAATACAGTAAAATAAGTGACAGTAATGCACTTAGAAATGCATTGTTTTTGGAGAGGGCTTTCTTTCTCATTTTTGTTTTTCTGAAATATATTTGGTGTTCGTATTCAGCTTATGTGTATTCTGTCTGTGCTGGGTGTTTTCAGGATGTGTGCAAAGAAAGCAGGAGCTAGGGAAGTCTACGCTTGTGAGCTGTCTAAGACTATGTATGAACTGGCATGTGAGGTGGTTTCAGCCAACGGCATGGCAGATAGCATCAAGATTCTACACATGAAATCACTGGAGATGGAAATTCCAAAAGATATTCCAACCAGGTGACTCTTCATTATCTATATAGAAATCATATTTGCCAATTAGTTAGTTAATTACTTAAAAGCTACTTACTTAAAAGTGTACTGATTTACTTATTTGAAAATATACTTGCTTAGGAGTGTGCTTAATTTCTCACTTATTTAAAAGTCTATATACATATTTATTTAAGTAAACTTATTTATTTACTTAAGTGTACTTACTCATTTCTTTAAGAGTGTACTTATTTACCATTTAAAAGTGCACTTACTTATGAGTGTACTTAATTATTTAAAAGCTTATTTAAATGTGTGCGTATGTACTTACTTATTTTCAGTGCTGTGAAAAAGTATTTGTGCCTTCTCAATTCCTATTTTTTAGCATTTTGTCACACTTTAATGTTTCAGATCATCAAATTACTTTTAATATCAGACCAAGATACCTACGAAAACACAAAATGATATTTTTAAATGATGATGATTTCATTTATTGAAGGAAAAATGCTTTTTTAGCCCTACCTGGCCCTATGTGAAAAAGTAACTGCCTCCTTAGCTACTAAATCAACCGGTTAACCAAATTCAATTGACTATTGGGTTTAACTTCACCAGTCACACCTAGGCATGATTACTTCCAGACCTGTTGAATCTAAACATCAATTAAATAGAACCAGTCTGGCAATGTGAAGCAGGCTAGACAGTCTTAAAAAGCAGCACATGATGCCAAGTTCTAAAGATGTTCAAATACAGATGCAAAAAAAGCCACTGCTAAGGCTCTGGGACTCCAGTGAACCACACATCCACAAATGGAGAAAAGTTAGAACAGTGGTGAACAGAGTTGTCGGCCCAGCAAAATTTCACTAAGAGCGCATCAATGATTCTTGCAGGTGGTCATAAAAGAACTCAGGAGAACATCTAAAGAACTGCAGGCCTCACTTGCTTCAGTTAAGGTCAATGTATGCGATTCCACAGTAAGAAAGGCACAGGGTGAAAATGACATCCATGGGTGAGCTGCAAGATGCAAACCACTGCTGACTAAAAAGAGCACAAAGGCATGTCCTGCATTTGCCAAAAAAGCATCTAGATGACCCCTAATATAATATTCTGTGAACTGATGAGTCAAAGATGGAACCTTTTAGAAGACATGGGTCCCGTTACATCTGACTTAAAGCTAATACCGCATTCCAGAGTAAGAACATCAACAGTCCGAAACACACAAGCAAGTCCACCACTGAATGGCTCAAAAGAAACAAAATTAGGGTTTTGGAGTGGCCGAGTCAAAGTCCTGACTTGAATCCCATTGAGATGCTGTGGCGCGACCTTAAACGGGCATACTCACCCTCTAATCTAGCCGAATTAAAATAATTCTGCTAAGAAGAGTGGGCCAACATTCCTCCACAGCAATATAAAAGACTCTTCGCAAATGTTTGATTGCAGTTACTGCCCAGGGTGGCGCAGCTAAGTATTAGGTTTAGGGGGGCAGTTACTTTTTAACATGAGTGATAAAGTTTTTTTAATTGTGCTTTATCTTCAATAAATAGAATGATCATTTAAAAGCTGCAGTGTAAGTTTACTTGTGCAGGTTTTATCTTGTATTAATATCCGTTGAATGATTTGAAACATTTAAATGTGGCAAATTACCAAAAATAGAAGAAATCGAGTGGGGGGAAATACTTTTTCACAGCACTGTATTTACTTAAGAGTGTACTTACTCGCTCACTTATTTAAAATTTAAATAACCTAAGTTAAAGTGTATTTGCTTATTAAAATGTGAACTTATTTAAAAGTATACAAAGTTATTTAAGAGTGACTGTTTTTAAACTTGTAACTTAAAAAATGTACTTACTACATTTCTCTAATCTTATCTAAATCATTTTATGAAAATGCTGTGAAATCCTTTGAGGGCGCGGTTGTTTACTGTGAAATTTGTCATGTTTCTCTTTGAAAGGGTGTCTCTGGTTGTGACAGAAACTGTGGATGCTGGACTGCTCGGGGAGGGGATCATCGAGAGTTTGATTCATGCCTGGAAGCACCTGCTCCTACCGCCACCCGTAAGCAATTCCTCTCAGTGAGGTTATGTGTCTTGACAGTAAAGTTTTGTCATCTTGTTCCATTACAGCAATGCTGGTAATATGAAAGCCTCTGGTTTCAGTCAGTGCTTAGACTTCAAAAATAAATAAAATGCAGATTCCTGCACTGGTTTTGTTTGAACTCAAATTTATTTCACTTTGCCAACCTGTCTCCACAGTGGAATACTAGCTTGGACCACTCAAAAGTTTAGAATCACTTATAATTTTAATAAGTGTTATTTAATAATAACATGTACAGTGTAGATTAAAATGTTATAAACTAGACTTCAAAACTTAAACCAGTGCTTTATTCACAGTTTAAGGTCTTTTGGGAACAGCATATAGTTAGGACATAGTAAAAAATATAAAAGAGTTATTAAATAATAAGCTATAATTACTGTTTAATTAAGGAGATTTGATTATTGAATTTCAAACATGTTGTGGGTGTCAGTTTCTTTATAAGTTCATTCTCATTGCTGTACAGATTTCTCAATCATCATGAAATCATTTAGAGCTCTGCTTATCATCGAAAATGTCTTGTAGGTTCCTGCAAACTGAAACTAGTTTTTAAGAAATTAGTTTCCAAACTTTTGAACTTTTCAAGATCAACTGTGGTTCCAGTTTTGACCATATATAAGTTTGTTCATATGAGTAAAAACTGAGCACAGAATTTCAAATGTAACCAACAGTGCCATCTGGTGCTTATCTTTGGTAACAACATTTGTCAGTACTAATGCTGTATTCAGGTGCAAATTGGCAAGTAATTTTCTCGAAGGAGTCGTTTGTTCACCTGACGTGTATGTTTTTGTAGCAGATACCAGTTTTAGCCTCTTTTACGGTTGTTTTTGCACACAGACCTAGCAGAAATCACACGTGGGTCAACTGTGCATAGTTTACATTTACTTCAGCATTGCCTGATTGTTTTCCATTATTGGACAGTTCACTTCTTTCCTCGGCTATGATGACGAAATAGTGTTGCTGTCGTAGTTTGGCCAGTTCAGTTCCAGTTTAATGTCACCGTCTGACTTCAAAGGGTGTTTATCTGGTGGCTGCTGGCAGGAAACTGATTTTGCAGTAAAACCAAGGCAACTTGAAAGCAGCAAAAGTTTAGTTTAGGATCAATATATTGTAAACTGTGATATTTACAATAATAGACCAGACTCTGAAGCTGTTGTTAAAGGGGAATTCCACAGATTTTCCAATGTCTCCGTTATTCAATCTTTGGGATGTAAACAAAGTACTTCAGAGTGGTTTGATGTGATATGGTTCAGTGGAAAAAACATACTGACTTGGATTTCCTTACAGTGGTGGTGATAGTATCTAGGGGTTGTGATGTCTACAACATAAATATTGCCATTTTATTCACTATCCAAAATGACCACTGAACCTATTCTTAGGTGTTTGTACATGTGATGCTGATAATGGTAAAATAAATATAAATCGGTTATGAATAGAAAAAAAAAAATACATCTCAGGACAAAACTTGATCTCAAATCTATCATTAATGTCTCAGGCATCGGTCAACGTATTCTTAGTCATTTACTTTTTGTGAGGTAGCTTTTAAAGGCAATAAACACTCCAGACATCTGGTTCCTATCACCACTACTGTGAACAATTCTGACTCAGTAAGTTCACAAAAGACTCTGAACAATCTTAATGATTTAATTAAGCAAATTCGATTGAAAAAGTGGTGGAATTCTCTTTTTAAAGGTGACTGACATGTGTAATCTCCCTAAAGAATCCCGAAGAGCCTCAGTCTGCTCCATCCCAAACGGGCCGAGTCATTCCTGGTGGAGCAACTGTATTTGGAATGGCTGTTGAGTGCCAAGAGATCCGCAGACACCACAGGTGAGAGTTGTAAGCATAAACTAATGATGTTTTATAGATGTAATTATAATTCTTGTAAAGTTCAAACTTGAAGTTTTAATTGCTTGACCTGGCGTCTCATTATTTAACTGTTATGCACTTCCTCTGCTGTTGTCAAACAGAAGCACAGAGCTTTGTTCCGAGCAGTAGTGTTTATGTGTGTGCTTGCAGGCTGTGTGTGTCTGCAGTTGGAGGATTGGATCTGGAAGCAGTACGAGAGATCCGCAGTCCTGTAAGCTGTTCGGTTGATGCAGATGAATCTGCAGAGCCCTACACTACTGAGAGACTGAGCCGCCTGCCTGGAGGCTTCACCGCCCTCACAGAGCCCTGCAGAATGCTCGATATAAATTTCAATAACGTGCAGGTATGCGCACCTATGTTCAGCACCACAGCTATGATGATGTATTCTGAGGAGTATGCGGAGAAAAAATATCAGTCTGTTGTTCAGTTCGCAGTAATACTGTTGTGCTAAATATTTGGGCTGGGCAATGTACTTGTAGAACACTGACCAATGACGTGTTTCATTATAAAGAGAGCAAAGTTAGTCTAGTTTAACTGGATTTAATGCAACACAGTATGCCAAATACTGAATAAAAATCATTGTATTTGCAGTGTTTGATGGAATTTTTGAAACATTTAGCACTACTGATTCTTTTTTTCTCAGTTCCAACTGATCAGATGTCTGAAAAAATAATTATTGTAATATATATCTATATTGCCGTATCGCCCACCTCTAATAATTATACTGTTTAGCAGCGGTGAACCATGAGTATTAGGGCTCAGTTTGGGCCATAAATGTCAAAATAGGAAAACCCCCCTCCTGTGATAATGCTAATATCTGCTGCCACCCCTATGGGATTCTGTTGGTATGTTAGCACTAAGCTAATGGCCATTCTAGATTAAACAAGGATGTTTAAAGCTTGTAAAAGACATTCCAAGTATGAATTAAGCCTAACATATTAGCATGTATTTTACCTTGTTTGTAGTAGTTTTATAGTGACTCCAGCGAAGATGATTGTACTTATGATTGATCTGATGCGTTAGGCCTTAAGTTTAGCTCATGAAGGCATAATCAATGGGAGAGCTCACTTGGCTATATCATCACAGGTCCATGCAGGGATAAAAAAAATTAAAAATCCTCATGATTGGACAATTTAACCCTTTTGTTTCCAATCAAAACTTAATAGGAGTAATGTTTTAATGCTTGCAGAGTTTAAATACAGGCATGATTCTGTTGAATTGAAATGAATTAATAATTGCAGATGTATATTTTTTTTTTTAGCTCCCAGAAGTCATAAGGCCTTAAAGGTCCTGAGGGTTTTCCACTCTGTTTACAATTTTGAACTCTATTGATTTAAATCTCTAACATAATGAGGCCTGTCACAACACACCTTGCAGTATAAAACCTTACATGGAATATGTTGAAACATGTCATGCCTGTGTTGTACTGTGATTAAATACCTTCATATCACATAAAAATCTAAGGAATTTAATATGAAAAGAATTTTGGGCATCATCTATCACCATATGCTGACCTTACATAATGTAGGGTATTCTGTTTGGTCACTGAACTAGACTTGCAAAATAAATCAAATGATTCAGAAGTGCCTCACCCTGGCACCTTGGCATTACATGGTCCAAAGGGGCATTCTTTCCATTAGTAGAGGAGTATCTCAGAACTACAGCTCCACCTGCTGGACAAAAACTCAGCCTAATTCGTCAAAAAAACCTTTTTAAATCGATCTAGTTGTCATACAAACATAAACGATATTCTTAATCATACACTGCTCATTAACAAATGATCGCTCTTTCCTGCAGGAGCTGGAGAGCCTGTGCTCCAGGAAGGTGATGCGTCTGCGGGTGCCGGTGACCCAGGAGGGTGCTGTGGATGCTCTGGCTGTGTGGTTCCAGCTGCACCTGGACCAAGAGAACAGCATCTCCACCGGGCCTCAGGAGAACACCTGCTGGGAGCAGGCCATCTACCCAGTGCAAAGCCTAGCCCGTAAGACAGTCTCCAGATAATAAAATGTTAAATGCAGAACAGAATTGTCTATGGCAGCAAGGCCAAATGACCTGCAGTAGTCTCAGTCTTAGATTTAGTCTAGGTCCTAGACAATAAAACGTTGGTCACACTTTATTTGAATGGTCTCCTATAGATGATCTACAGATACTTATGTTTTTAACAAACTTTCTGGTGATAGTTGATTATCAGTAACATTAAGGTTAGGGTTAGGTCTAGGAGTAGGTTTAGGTTTTGCCTTGAGGTTAAGGTTAGGGTTAGATTTAATAGAATCTTTCACCCACAACTTCAGGTTCAGTTGCATTTGATAGATAGGTAGTTGAATGTTAGTTAAAGTAAGAAGGAGCATCTACAGTGGACCATGCACATGAAGTGTTACCAAACTTTGCTATATGGTTTTGTACATCCTCTTTATAAAGGGGAATTCCACAGGTTTTTCAAATTTTCCGCATTATTCAGTCATTCACAGTGGTTTGATGTGAAATGGATCATTGTAGAGAAACTTAACAATTTGGTTTTCTTTACAGTGGTAGTGACAGGAATCAGAGGTCGCAATATCTACAGCGCAGTATATAGTCATTTTATTTAATATCCAAAATGTCTAGGGAATCTGTACATATCTTCTGACCTTTTATATGTTGATAATGGTGAATTAGTGAAAAATATGTTTGCCTTAGAACAACTTGCAGGCACTTTACTACCTTGAATGAATGTTAAAAAAATACATTTTAGGCCAAAATCTTGTCTGTAAAACAATGCCTTAGGCATCAGGCAATGTATGTGTAACCATTTTCATGTAATAATTTTCTGTGATGTCGCTTTTAGAGTATAGGTAGATAATATGGTAGAAATATTGCGATGCTTAAAGACATTTTCACAATATATGATATCACTATATTTATTTTTTCAGACATCTAATCAGTTGGAACTGAGAAAAAAGATTCAGTAATGCTATATTTTAAAAAATACAACCAAAAACTAACAATATTTGGCATACTGTCTTGCATTAAAAGTGCTTAAATGGACTAATTTTGCTCTCTTTTTAATGAAACATGCAGTTAGTCAGTGTATTTGGATATTGTATTGGATCATGATATTGTATTGTATTGTGACATAATTTATCATGATAACGATACACACTGTCACATTGCCCAGCCCTATTTTAGAGGCATTTAAACCTGCTGGTCATGTGGATCCTATCACCACCACTGTCAACAATCCTGACTTTGAAATGAATTATTTCACATCAAACCACTAGGAATAGCTGTTTATATCTTAACCATTAAATCATGCTGAAAATTTGAAAAACAGTTGTAAGAAATTTGAAAATTGTTCTTACAACTGTAAATTTGGCCTGATCTTTATGGCTGCTCGAATCAGTGATGCAATACCACATGAACATGTTCTATTTCATTAACATATTTTACATTTTCAACATCAGACTTTACACTGCAAGATGTGTAATGACAGCCCTCAGCATGTCCTGCTGCAGTCTTACATTTACGCTTGGTCTGGTATCTGTGTAACAAAATGTTAATAAAGTTAAGACATTTAAAAATGCAGGCTACTTTTTGAATGTAGTCTATGCTGTAAATTAGACCTTTATTACCAATTTATTACCACCACTAATGCATACTTAAAGTTTGTTTAAAAAGTTCTACTTCACCAACAAACTTTTCTAAAAGGATCATATGTTCTAATCCCTGGAGCAGCCCTAAAGGTTCTACCCGACTAGTGTCTGTGACTCATGGCATTTTTTGACTATTTTTGATCAGTGTTGCTCTGTTATGACACAGCTGCAGTCATAGGCAAGCCTTAGTGCTGATAAGAGCTTCCTATAGCATTAGGGCTAATTGTCAGGGGCAGCGTCTGGGGAGGAACACCCTCCTCATCCTCCTTTTTCTCCACCTCCTCCTCCGGTGATTGCTGACATCCTCTTTCCCCGACGTCCCGCCAGCGCTGATTCCTCTCTTTAGTGTTCATGAAATTCTAATGGGGCATGAATATGCATGCTCCTCCAACTCCCAGCCACAAGCCACACATACACATGCACCTCTGATAGGACGCGTTCAGATGCTGGTCCTACAGGACTGCTCTTCACGCACCTCCTAAGCTCATTTGGCATTCTTGCTCTTTCAGTTTCTCTCTCCTACTTTCTGTTTCTCCTTTTTGGACACAGGAGAGCACAGTTTGTCTCTTGCCAATTTAAATTGATGGTTAAAAAGTTAGTCATTTAGTTTGTGTGTTTGTTCATTCACAGTTACTGTAGTACGAAACTTTAAGGGTGACTGAAATTGCTTACAAAGCTGTAGTAACAATGTAACAGTGTACTGGAGAGTAGGACACAACCTAACACGGGGTAAAATGTAACATGGACTTCTTTTGTTGTCAGACAAGTTCATAAACAACATGCTTTTGGACATGATCTTGTATTCCTCAACATAATCAGCGAATTCTGACAGCAGTCAGATCATTTGTCAAGATTTTTTTTTATACCTTGCTGTATATACACTCATTGTCCATTTTATCAGCTCCACTCACCATATAACCGCACTTTGTAGGTCTATAATTACAGACTGAAGACCATATGTTGCTCTGCATACTTTGTTTGCCCCCCCCCTTTTATCCTGTGATTCAATGGTCAGGACCCTCAAAGATCCACCACAGAGCAGGTATTACTTGGGTGGTTATTCTTTTTAGCACTGCAGTTACACTGACATCATGGTGTGTTAGTGTTGGGTAGCTACAGGTATGAGGGGTAGTATGAGGGGTTCAGACACAGCAGTGCTGCAGGAGTTTTTCAACCCCTCAGTACAAATAGTCACATCAAAAATATTCATCCAGCAGCATCTTGTGGGCAGCATCTTGTGACCACTGATGAAGCACTAGAGGATGACCAACACAAACTGTGCAGCAACAGATGAGCTATCATCTTTACATCTACAACATGGACCAACAAAGTAGGAATGTCTAATAGAGTGGACAGTAAGTGCACAAAACTCCAGCAGCTGATCCACTTGTACCAGAACAACACACACTAGCACACCACCACCACTACATCAGTGTCACTGCAGTGCTGAGAATGTTCCACCATCCAAATAATACCTGCTCTGTGCTGGTCCTGTGGGGGTCCTGATCAATGAAGAACAGGGTGAAATGGCCTAACAAAGTATGCAGAGAAACAGATGGACAACAGTCTGTAATTGTAGAACTTCATAGTGAACTGATATGGTAAGTGAAGCTGATAAAGTGGACAAAGAGTGCAGATACAAGTAGGTGCACTTAATGAACATTGTGCCTACTTGTGCTTGTTTGTGCGTAAGATGGATGTTAGTGTAACATTTTACAAGTAATTTAGGATAATTTCTATTGGTATGTTAATCATAAATTTTAACACAGTGGGGAGGGTAAGTGAATTTTTTAATTATGCAAAAAAAAGCCTCTGCCTTGACGAGCCTCTTTTCACTAATCATATTCATTTTGATGAATATATTTTGAGTATTTAGATATACTTTGAACAAGATAGAGCTCAACAGAAATTGACCATACTTTTTATTAGGGATGCATCAATATGGAAATTGTGGACTCTTTCATGTACCTTTCATGTACATATCTGCTAATAAACGACAAAATGTATAAATCAGGAATAAATCTACCTGGATTAGCATTGTGAATAAAATGGATACATTTTAGCATAGTCACCAGGCATCACCTAAATATTCTGCTCTTATTGAGTACAATAACTGTCATTAAACATCGTTTTGATATATCAGCCAAACCTAAACATCCATCCAATGCCGATATATTTTTTTAAAGCCAGTATCTGCTGATTCACATATCACTGTGCATCTTTACTTTTTTAGCAACTATTACAACTAGTCCCTCAGTCTGTTACAGTTTATTATTTAGCACTTTTATCACTACAGAGAGCTACTTTTTTTCCTCCCTCATGTGCAGATTGCAGTGTGAAGCGTAATGACGAGCTGTTGGTGGAAGTCTCCTGCAGGGACGCTTACCTGAGACTGTGCTGCGTTGCCATAGTGAGAGATGGCCAAATGTTTCATCTTGACAGCATGGAAGAAGATGACTATTCCGCTGTAGCGCCACTGAATCCTGAGGTGGATTTGTGTAGTGCGCTGGCGAGCCTCCAGACCCGCCACGATACAGTATCTAACATGTTTACGCTGGAGTGCTCAGAAATCGCCCTGCTCAACAACGTCAGTTACCACAATAGCTTTCGAATGGCAGTGGAAAAACTTTTGACCTCTCTCAGGTAGGCATGACTGTGGTTAGCATTTGTTTACTGAACTGGGTTTTTGAATGAGGTGTGTGCAAGTATGGGTAATGAACTGTACCGATTGGGTTGGTGTCCATGAGATAACACGACCTACAGACCTTGAGATATTTTGTTTATTTATTTATAACTTCAATTGACAAAAGTGGAGAAGTGTTGAAACCCACACCTGTTAAAACAATCTCTCTTTTATTTTAATCTTTTTTTTTTTAAAAACAGTGAGCACAACAGTGGTGTAGTAATATACTTGTTTTGCTATAAATTTATGAATTATTTAATGCTGTCTTCAGTTGTCAAAATCTGTTAAACAAAGAAGAGCTGTAAATAATAATTTAATAACTTAAATTAGTTTATTTATATTGTTGTATTGTTGCAAATACAACAGGTGCAGACATCATTTTGTCTGGATAGTAGACCTTTGTATATTTAGAGAAATAAAAAAGATTGATATGATTGAGTTACTTATGCCCCAAAATTCTAAGAGCTAAATGTTGCATGCTTTGGATAAAAAAAGGTGATTTTGTAAACTGGTGTTTTGTCTAAATAGCTTTATAACTACAAAATGTTTGGTAAGGAAGGTGTGTGTAGTGCAAGGCTTCATCAGGTATGAATCAGCTCCTATGCTACATGCTAAATCTCAGTGTTTTCTTCTTTTTTTTAATGAATAAAAATCTAAGATATTTTCTCATTGAGATTCTAATGTTATTCATTTAAAGCTGGTATTTGAATAGCAGAATTGGCTAAAATGCCCATTTTTGCCCTCAGGTCATCTCGGGAGATGCAGGCGTCAGAGATCTCGTCTTCAGAGCCCTTCTACATGTTGGACGTCTCTGAAGGATTCTCCGTGCTCTCTCTGCTGGCAGCTAGACTGGGGCAGGATTCAGGATCGAGTCTGGTGCAGGCGTACAGCTCAGTGGAGAAAGATCAGCATCAGGCTCTGCTGCGGCTCCTGGCTCAAAGTAACGGAGTGGAGGAAAATGCACTTGAGTTTTGGCTCAGCCACGTGGAAGACGACTCTGCTGTGCTGCAGAGGCCAGCCTCAGAAAAGCTGTGGAGCGCTATTGTGCTGGACTGCATTGAAACCTGCGGCTTGATCAGACAGAGGCTGATGGAGAAAGCTACACTTGCTAGGTGAAGAGACTTGTCTTGAGATGGTTATTGTTGAAGTGACACTTCCGCAAAAAAAAAAAAAAAATCAAATTTGGTTCCCCTTACCAAAAATGTAGTCTGTTGGCATAGACACGTTTGCTTCTTAAACAAAAGTTGAGGTTCAGGCTTTAAGATGACTGCTAGCACTGTTTTTATTCTATATAACACACAGTGTGAGAAACAATGTAAGCATCTCAACACAGAAGCAGGTTTGAGGTAAGTGTGTGATGATCTATGATGCCAGTTGGTGGGCTTTAAGATTCAGTTACTTATTAGCTACTTAGCCTCGTAGCTCCAGTGCAGATCTAAAGTAGCAAATTAAGACAAAAAATTTGTCACTTTTATTTTTTGCCAATGCTCGCTTCACTTCAGCTTTCCTTATTTAAAAGACAGTTCCACCAATTTTTCAAAGCTTCTGCATAATTCAATTGTTAAGATGTAATTGGTCATTTAGAGTTTGATATGAAATGCTTAACTGTTGAGAAACTTGCTGATTCAAATTTCTTTACACTGGTACTGATGGGAACCAGTGCTCACAAAATGACCAGTAAACCTACACTGAGTTCTGAATTGTACATGTACTCTTGATAATAGAAAAATAGCCAAAAAATGCAAAAAAGTTTTCTTTGGGGACTTTTGCAATACTATGCCCTGCAAGTCTGACTTTGTAAGTTTCTACTAAGTTTTAGTAATTCCCTTTTAACTTAATCTTTCGTGGAATGAGGTCCATCTTTTTTTTTCTTTTTAGCAGAGGAGAGTGTTATAATCTAGCTTTTTTAACTTTCTGTAACTTGTCTGTGTCATATTGTCATCCAGGTGTCTCTTGGAGGATGGTGGGCGTATTTTCCCAGAGCGCATTGTCATTCACGGCTTGCTGGTGGAGTCAGACACGCTGCTTCAGGAGAGCGCGGTGCAGGGCACAGATCCCACGCTGGGATTCAACATTGCTCCCTTCATCAACCAGTTCACTGTAAGCTTTTCTTTATATCGCATATGTCACCCTCAAGTGCAGGCAGGCCACAGCACCGCTAGTGTTCTTCCTCATTAAGCACAACTGACTCAGCTCATCAGCTCATCACCAAAGCCTCTGAGTTGAATACAGAGTGTATGCAAAGCTGTGGCCCACCAGGAACCAAGTTTGACCCCCTGCTTCATATACTGCCTTTCGTATTCAAGTTCGTGATTGAATGTTACACATCAAATAACAGAAACCGCAATAGGATGGTGGTATCATGGGTCAAATTAACATTACTGAAAGGCAGCAAGAGTGAGACAAAGACAGTATTGTGTGGAAAAAGTAATGTACAGTCCAATTTTGAAGGAAGAGATTGTTCTATAGAAATATTTTTGCAATTTACTAAAAACACATGGGCGAACCCTAGATGTGTCATCGCCCTGCATCACTTAACCAAAATGATGAACATTTGTTGGATCATCTAAATGCCTTGATTCATTCCAACAAAGATCTGTGATTGATAAATATGCTCACATCTGGGGCTCCAAACGTTTGATGAAAAGCGGCTGCAACATCCTTTCATCAACCAGCTAACTGTAGCCTTTTTTTCATATCACAAAAAAAAGGGTGGGTGCCCATGGTTTGATGACCTCTTCTGCTGATTTGAGTGAAAATAAGTTAACACATCTTCTACAGAGAACACACTTCTGCACATTTAACATATTGTAAAAAAAAAAAAAAGATGTCTGCGTGAAGGTTATAGCACATTTTATGTGTTTCTTATTTTTTCCCAATGTGTTAAACAAGAAATTGCAAACTAAAATTAGTAGAAAATACCATATTTAAGGCCCATTCACATTTCTTATTTTTAACCTTATCCCTTGTTTTCAGGCATCACTTTACCCCTTGGGTAACTAAGTTATAAGGGGTAGTAGTGGGACAACCCTTAACATTGTTGAGACCTCAAATAAACCAATGCTATTGCTTGCAGTTACTACAGTGAACAACCTAGAATATCAAAGTATGCTAATTTTGTTGGACATGACAGGACAGGTGAATCATACTGAAAATAGCTTGGAAAAAATGTTCAGGACGTGTTTTCCTGCTTTGCTTTGATAATGTACAACATTGCATTTGGGCTTATTTTGATCATAACCTCTGGTACATTATTTTGAGCTGTTGGAGCAATTTACTGATTCACAAACAGTAGACTTTCATAGCCTGTGTGTCCTTATCAAAACAAACACATCCACCAAGTTTAATCATTTTTCAAACGTTCTGTTTTATTATATCATTGCCATCCAAAGAAAAACAACTATCTCTGTAAAATGGTAGGTGTACAGATTTTAATGCAAGTTTACGTAAAGAGAAAAAGCCTATGTAAAAAAAAAAAAATGGAATTAACTAGTTTTTCGTTCTCATCAGTTTAGGAACATTGAAACAAAAGAACAGAAACGTTAAAATATTGGTAGCAAACTGATAGCAAACAGACCAAATTTTATTTTATTATTATTATTTTTTTTTAATTATTTTATTTTTTTTATTATTCTGTTTCTGAGCCCTGCTCACAGCATACAATAAAGTATTGTCGTATAGAAAAAGAGTGGTAAGAGGCTCATTTGTATATTCTGCAATATCTGTGTAGCAGATAATCTGTCATTCAGCTCTACTATTGGTGATATTAACTCCTCTCTGGCATAATGCATAAGTTTAGAACTGAACACAAGCTGCGTCAAAGCACGTTTCATAGGTTGCAGTAGTTTCTCGTCCCTAAAGAGCTAATAACCAGTGCTTTGTACTTAACCCATTGTTTTGATTTTTTTTTTTTGTTCATCCCATTGCTGAAATGCCATTTCAGTGGTATCAGGGATTTTCTAACCGTACAACCAGGAGCAGAAAAGAGCTTTTGAATGTTGCGTTTACACGCTAATTTCAGTTGGGCACTCATGGGACGGTGGTACGTTTATTCCCGTAGTCTTTGAAGTGCTCAGTCAAGGGTCATGCTTTTTAGCATGACTAGAAAGGGGGGGTGTGAGGGACTCAGCATTGCTCTGTGCAGGAGCCTGTTGACCCGGACCCACGTGTAAAGTGCATATAAAAGATAGCACCTGTAGATTAGGACACTATTTATGAACTCCTTCAAGTGCTGCTTTGTTAAGGCAAAAGCCAAAACTGTGCAAATATTGCATTAGGGAATGAAGGCTATGAGCTGTGGTTGCACAATATAGTGTTTGCTAATCATGATCATGATATGACAGTAGGCAAACTGCAGAGAGCTGCAATGTCAAATGAGCCTCTAAACAATAATTGTGTGCTTTAGATTATTGAGGCCAGTGTTCTTCAGATGTTTTAAAGCATTCACATGATCCAACAAGCAAATTATTTTGGTCAGTAATATTTTTAGTACATACTGCAAGGCATATCACAATTGCAGTGTGGTAATTGGTCCATGTCATGCATACTAGGAACTGCAAATATATATGGCATATGTTTATACTCTTGCTTGAAACACATATGGCAGAATTAAAAATTAGTAAAACAGAGCTCCCTCTTTTCCTTCACTTGGTAGAATGTCAAAAATATAAACTGGGGGACGGTCAGAAGCGACGTCTCGTGTTCTGTCGCTGTAGCTTCATTTTCGATTTTGTCGTCTCTCGTTCACGGTGCTTTCTGTTAGGACATGGTGTTGCAGTTCTGTACAAGGTGGACAGTTATATAACTTTGAGATTTGACAGATCGTGCCTTGATTTAACCTGACTACCTTTTTTAAAGGAATGTCTGTTTAAATCCTAACATGTAACAGTTGTTAAATCTGTACTTAGGTGCCTGTTCATGTATTTTTGGACCTGTCCACACTGGAGTGCACACACCTCAGTGATCCAGTAGAGCTTTTCACCCTCGATCTCATGAACAGCAACGCCAACTATACCAGTCGAGGCATCAGAGTAAGGCAATCTAGACGTGTTGTTGTTAAACTAATAAGGTTGTGCAGCAGCCTTCCCCCACGAAACATGAACAGGGAGTTTTTTTACATTGTCAGTCATATAGTTCCTGTAATGCAGGGTTCACATGTTGGTGGTAGACAGCTGATGGCAAACCGCATATTCCATTGTTCCATTGAGGAGCTGTGACGGAAAATTCCCCTGCTAGTAAGCGGAACATTACATCAAGAGTTCTATTTTCCCAACTTTTGCCATATACCGCAGCAGTGAAATAACCCGGATGTGATATCAAACATTGTTGAATTCCAGTATTACACCACAAAAAATGTAACAACAGAGCATCCTTCTGATAAGACAGTCACCATGTAGCTGTGTTATCCCGCTACCGCTACAGTTTTGTTTTTCTCAACATTAACATGTAAACACAGCCTTTAGTCCACTTCACATGGTTTTTAACAATTATGGTTTTATTATTTTAACAAGAAGTGATTTATATGTTGCAAACACACAATTTAACCTAAAGCTAAAACTACCAAAGCATACCAAGAACAAAGTTAGCATGGCAGGTAGTGTGCAGTTATGACATAACCTGCTGAGAGGACACAGGTTACTTTGGAAAGGTGATGCAGATATTCAGGCTGTACTGCTCTCCTACAGGCCAAGCTGAGACTCAGCCAAAGCAGAATGCACAAAAGAGTTAAGAACAATTTAACCTCATATTGCTTTAAATTCTCACTTCTCTCTCATCTGTTGTAGGTGCGTGTTACTGCCCCTGGCAAAGTGACCGCCATCCCATTCTGGTACCAGATCTATCTGGACGTGGATTTGACAGTCACCACATTCAGCCAGGACTCACATTGGAAGCAGGCGGCTGTGGTCCTGCAGCGCCCCCTGCTGGTAAATACAGGTGACTGGGTCCAGCTTACCATCCAGCTACACAAGAGCAGCATCTCTATAACAGCTGTCAGAGAGGAGGCAGTCATAGCAGATGATGCCACTGCTAAGGAAGAGCCTGTTGCTATGGACCATCCACGAGGTGGCTTTTGTTGACATGGAGGGGCACAGCAGGACCTGTTATTAGTGCCATAAGAACCAGGGTGTGCTCTAGGGTGGAGTCCAGCACAGTTTGGTGCTTTCTCCGCTCTAACACACTCACTAATTCTGGTAACTAACATTTGATGTGAGCAGTAAAATCGTAGTAAAAAAAGACTGCACTGAGGTGTAGTTCTGCTTGACCATAGTTGGGTAACCCTGACCTAAAGGAAGGTCGGGCATGTTGCCATGGACTCTATACAGTTAAAATTGATATTAATTTAGTATTGGCTTGAACCATTTTAACTGCAGTACAGTTTATGCTAGTGACTCATTTCATGCTCTAGACTGACCCTTTTTAATGTGCTGTATATGGTCATCATTAAACAGGTGAAAGCACAGTCCAATTCTTACAGACTCCCCTCTTACATTTATTGATTTGTGACATATAGAAGCATCTTCGACAGAGCTATAACAGCAGAAATATGGAGGTAAACAAATAAAAAGAGAATTAAGAAACATCTTTGCAGGTATAGACAGCTGATCAGATATTAGGATGGGTTAATGGTCTGCATCAGGCATTATGAAAACATACAAAATAAATCAAGACCTGAAATTTAGACAGATTTCATGAACATCATGAAGTGTGCCTTTGGTTGATAAAAATTACCTTAATATTCGTACAATAACTTATAAAATAATCTTAAAATGTCAGTTCAGAAGAGAAAAAGAGACATTTTAAATGAACTTCTACATAAAACAGCATAACCCAGTCAGGACCAAAGTAAACTGATGAAGTGTACAATCAGTCAGGCACACACTTTATATAAAAGGGATAGCCCATGCTTTGTGCATTAATAAAAAAAAGTTATTTCTGGTCTCTTTCAGTCCATTTTTATGTGTTCAGATAAAATACACATGCAAGCTTATATTAGATGGAAAGTGACTCTCATCCTATACTGGCTGAAACATAGCCCTCAATAAAACATCACTATTCATAATAAAATGAATAAAACTGTAAAATGCTGGAATATCCTTTTAAGATGGAAGTACAGTTGTATGCAAACGTTTGGGTGCCCCTAGTATAACTGCATGTTGATGTCAAAAAATGCATCCTTAGCATTGATAATGCACACAGTTCATTCTGAGTCACCGTCAGTTCTTCTCTCAAAACAACCTCTGCAAGCGGTCAGTACCGATTTGGGCCACGAGTGAAATCATCACTAGTGTCTTAATCAACAGATGAACTGTGACCATAACAATAATGTCACAAGAGCATCAAGTGATTTACTAATTTAAAACAAAAGACAACTTAAAAATGTAAATGAGCTTTTCTGAACAGAAGGTAGAATGTGCTATTGTTGTCTCAAATTGTAGACCATTCACATTTAACATTCATACAGCTGTCTAGTAGGATCAGGCAGGGGTTGTGGAGAAAATTTGATATTGCTGCACTACGACTACAGTGTGCTTTGTCTTCTGCCCTCTTTATTTTGGTCAGCAAAAAACTTAAAGGGCATGATAAAAACAGATGACCTAGCCTGAACGGTGGCCAACAAAAATCCCAAATATGCCCTAGCTACCAAAGCTTCGCCAAACCCCCTTTGGCCATACATTTTAAATGCAAGTAACCAGTGAATATTAGCTTCTGGGGCACAGATTAATCGCACATTTGAAACAGCAGATAACACTCATTTAGGTTCATGTGAGTTACCTGCATTGGCTTTGGTAGCTTAAGTGAAAGCCAGGCTAAGTGATTGCAGCGTAGTCTGTGCGCAGCTGTTTGTTAGGGTCACCTGACAACACACTGGGTGTGATGTCATCCACATCTCCATCCCACGGCGTGGAGCACAGTTCAGCAGGGGCGGAGCGCGAGTGGGGTGTGACGGTGCGGCCCAGGCCCTGGTAGCGTCCCGTTGGCGACGGGGGTGTGGACGAGGACTCGAGGGCAGGATCTGAAAGCAGCCCGGTGTGCTCATCCTGCTCTGCTTCCTCACCAAAATAGTTCTTCCTCGGCCGGCCCATAACTGTTCTCCCTGTAAGACGGTGATGAGACTTTAGTAGATAACAAAACCATAAAGAAAGGTAATTTTCTCCTGGATATAGTACTGTTTAAAAGTTTGAAAATCAATGGGCCTCATTCAAGAATATCTCCCTAAGTTTCTTCTTAAATGTGTTGTTGAGAAAGGTCCTAAGATAAAGTTTAAGTCAGATTCATGATGTGTTCTTAAACCACAAGAGTTGTTTACACCTTTATGCTCTTGAGTGTGTGTAGATTTTGTTCTTACCTAAGAACAAATCCCAAATAAGAAAACATTAGTGAACGTCAGAATCTTCATGAAAACTACATAAGTGGGCTTTAAGAGAGAGACAGAGGCTCTCTCTTTCTGCTACATGCTGAAATGCTAGCTTTACTGCATGGATAACTTAAGCTTTCCGCATCTTTAAAAAAAAAAAAGAAAAAGAGCTAAAAAGACAGGATATTACTCTAAAGCAGCTAAGTTAGCTCTAGCCTGGAAGCTACTGTGTGTGAAGAGTAAAATGTGCAGTATTTCTGTACAGCTTAAGTGTGCTGGAGGTTAGCCGAATTATAAAAATAATCTGCTGTATCGACAGAAAACGCTTTGTTTGTAATGTGGAAAGCACAGAGTGGTTTGCATATCATTCAGAATGGAAAACTTATGACAAAAAAAGCACAGTTACTTAGCATTTACAGCATCACAGATGGCCATATTACCTTCTAACAAGCCTGCCAACCAATCACAGAACCCTTGAACATTTCCTGCTGTAATTTGTGCCAGTCAAATGACTGCAAACTTCAAAACGACATCAAAAGGTGTAAATGAACTTTGTTTGCAGTGTATGAACAATTGCAGGCATCTGCTGGCAGAATTCTTAAAATGAAGAAACCAGGCTGGCACAACCTGTCCAGAAACAGACAAGCACAGCACGTGGGAGCCTCCCTGAAAACTTGTGACTTACCAACATTGCGCACTTGCTCAGAGATGTCAGCCCGGATGTCCGAGATATCCCACATAGCCAGGAAAGAGTCGAAGCAGGAGCCTTCCTCGGCTTCCCGGATGTAAGGCTTGTAGGTGAAGCTGTAGTGGTGGGCAATGGCTGCCAGGAACATCTCTACACAGATTATAAAATCCTGCAAGGGCAAAGCAACCTTAATACACTAATATATATATATGTATATATATATATATATATATATATATATATATAATATATATATATATAAATATATAAGAGTAAATTTTTTTTTGCAATTCAAACCTTGTGGACCCCCAGTGAGTACACGTTTTTGCTTCATCTTGCTATCAAACATGTTCCAGGTATTCATAGATATTGAGTATTCCAGATTGCTTGGTTAGGTTATGTTGGAAGCTGGAGTACATCAAAATGTGAACTGGATGACTAATATTATTGTCATAATATCACTGAGACAGTGACTGGCAACTTAAACAGTCTAAAAGAATCTATCCAACAGTCAGACTCAGATACAATCAGCAATTACTGGAGCTTTTTTGTGAAAAGGACCATCAGAGTTTGGGATGCAAGGAATGAACAAATGCTATTACAAGATTGATTGTAAAGGAAATGGATAGTTTTGGCAGAGTGGAGAAAATTTCCTTCAAATATATTTAAGCTGAACACATTTGACCATCAGCAGGTACTATAAGACAATATTCAACGCCACAGAGTTTTCTGCATTTTTAATTTAAGTGTCTAATGAAAATACTAATTAGTGGAAGAAAAATAAGAGTGCACCTGCAGTCCGGTGGCCACAGCCTCCACGCTGTCCCAGTCCCAGGTATGAGAGTCTGAAATCACTCCGACCTTCACCAACAACGCGATGACCACAGCCTGCCTGTATGTGGTATATGTGTCATACAGACAAGAATTATAGCAAACATACAGTGGTTATGAAGAGTCTATTTACACTCAGCCATTTCATGTAGCTGATTCAACGACTATATGATCATGAAAAAGCAACGAAGACAACCAACACATTGGAGATGGATTACCATCTGTTCGCTCACACTGGAAACACAGCCATGCCGATGTAAATGTTTGTCTCTTCAAGCCATGTTAGACCTGTGCCAGTAACAGAATCTTCTTATTTGAATAACCGTGTGGGTTCGGTTTGAGGGCTATTATTACCTCTGATGATGTGTAAAGAAGCATTACCAGATGTAATCACGGAGATACAACAACAACAACAACAACAACAACAACAACTACTACTACTACAAGCTGGAGAACCAGAACGACACAAACATGACAAGTTTGACAGGAATTTGCCCACAGGCTTGATAGGACTCAGCTCTTATTACTACTACTTTACCACCACGACTATTAAAAATAAAAGCAACATTTTTTCTTCTGGTAATTTTTAGACCGTTCTCAACTCTGAAGTGGATATGGAAGCAAGCACAGTGACCACATGCAAGTTGGAGCTTGGTCTTTGTCCAAAAAAATAAAAAATTATTGCACAGTATATACTCGTCTTTAATTTGACCACAAAGTTTACCGTCACTCAGGGCAGTTAACGCTGTAAATCAGATAACTGTCACTGGTCACAGGCCTGAGCCACATGTATAATCTGCATCACTACTGCATATACATCTCTTTCACTAGCGAAATCATGTGCGTCAAAACAAAAGCTGTGTGTAACCGCTCTGGTGGCCTTTTACACTGAATGCTTCATACAAACTGGATCACTTTTTTCCCTTAAGTTCTGTTTAAAACAACATTTCTGTGGCACCAGGCTTCTTCTCATGGATTTGCATGTAATGTCGAAAAACGAGCACTTTAAATCTGCAATTGGAATGTAGATAAATCTTATCCATATATGACACATGTGAAATGACAAGTGTAATATGCTTGAACAGAGTCCTATTATGTCTAATAATGTTATGGTTTGATATGTTTCACGTTTGGTGAAGCATGACATATTGAATTGACTTACCAGAATGACACAAACACGACAAGTTTGACACAGAGGAATTTGCCCACAGGCTTGATAGGACTCAGCTCTTCTCTCAAAGCCTTGTAGAACAGCACCAGACAGTACATGGCAAACTGGGGGGAAAAAAATAGGTGCACTGTATATAAATACATGCTGAATAAAGACATGTTAAAAGTTTGGTCAAATCAGCTGTAAGTGCAACTGAGAATAAAATAGGACATTTACAGTCTGCACTAGTATGTGGTTGGCCTTGAAAAGTCCCATAGACATTGCAGAGATCTCATGTAAGCTTCTGGAAAGCTCTAATAGATAACGATGGAGAGAGTGATCTGGATAAGTCTCAGTTACAACTGTTTCAGGTCCTACGTGCAGGTTCAATATAGCATGCTTGCAACCTCTATGATCATACAACATCTAGTACCACTTCACTGACAGCATTAAAAGCCTACATCTCCAAAAATTGGTTATATTCATTAACCATCCTTAATGAACTAGAAACACAGCACTGTGCAAAGGTCTTAGGCTGGCAGGAACATTGTGTAACACTGAGTTAAGTGTGGTTTTGCCAGTAAACCCCCTATATAACTATATATATATATATATAACACAATATGGTTAGGAAAGTATAGTTAAAAGAACACAAGTTTGGTTCCTGACTTCTTGAATTCTAGTCAGTGCATGGATTTGTCATGATTTAATTTAATAAATGATTGATTCGATATACAAGGTACTGAATCGCAATTTGAGAGCTTTGGAAATGTTTAAAAGTCAAATGTATTACTTGTTTATTTGTATTTATTCTAATGATACTGCTTTTTGAACAAATAAATGCTTACTGCCACATAAATGGCTTTACATATCATTTTCAGAGATGCTTAAGACTTTTGCAAAGCAAACACTCTTTAACAAAATAAAATTAAAAATAAAAAAGAAGGCGCCACAAATGGCTCTTTTAACAAAGTCATAGAAGAACATCTTTGGTTTCCACTTAGGAGAGTGTGAAGAACATTTTTAAGGTTTGCAAAACCAATTTAAAGGTGCCTCTGCATTATGTGAAGGTTCTTTAAACGTTAATAAGGTTCATCCACACATACCATTTATAAAAGTGGTTCGCGACCCAGAAGGATAAGCGGTTTAGATGATGGATGGTTCTCTAAAGAACCATCCATTGAAAGGTTCCTTAAGAAACCAAAAATTGTTCTTCTCTGGCATCATGCAAAGAAGCCTTTTAGGCACCTTCAATTCAAGAGAGTACTATACCTGAACTGAACATTCAGTTCAAAGAGAAGTTCATTCCATTTAGGGTCTTGTGGAGTTTAGAGGGGCCACTACTAGCAACAACTTAACTTGCTTTATTGTGTTTAAATGAGCATGCTCAAAAAGAACAAAATGCATTATGTTCCTATATAAGGTGGTAGATTGGTGTGATTTTGGGGGAAAAATAATGTGATGTAATTATTTTCCTGAGAAAACTGACTGCTTGCAGTTCAGTTACAATTCTAAACAGGATGTGTTGACCAACACACTTCTCATCTGTTTAATGTGTTACAATAATAAGAGTGAAGATTAATAAGGAGAGTAACGTACAAGCTGGGAGAGATTGTTCACAATCACCAGGTAGGTCCAGGCATTTTTGGAACTGAAATTTCCTTCGTCGTAGACCCCGCAAAGCTGACAGATTCTAATAGCACAAAAACATAAGCATAAACAAGATACCATGTGTACACATTCGCAAATACTTTGAGCTTAAACTGCAGGCATGTTATTCATTTCTTATTAAGACTATTCAATAACTACTATAAATTACTAATGCACAAGTTCTGTAGTTATGAGAGATTTGCTAAGTGTAAATAAAACATATCCTCTACAGAGAACACAATTTTTAATGCATTTCAATGCACAAAATGACTTGTGCAAAAGCTACATTTTTTATGTTTTTTTTTAATTCTGCACTTTTCTAAAAAACAAAACTGCCATATTATGCGTTTATTCTCTGTAGAGAACATGTTGAACTTATTTTCACTTAAATTGACAAAATGTGTAATATGACCAGGGGAACCCAAACTTTTGCATATGACTGTATATAATGTTCACATTGAGCTTAAATGAAACATATAACACAAACAGATTGTCATATGTTCAAGGCCTGAAAAGTATTATTGGACAAGCAGAACCCAGGAGATAAACAGGGCACTTACAAAGCAATGACTGTGGTGACGGGCCTCACAACAGTATACTGCAGAACACCCAGCTTACATCTCAGCAACAGCACCCTGAAACACAATCATTACTAATGACACAAGAAGCCGACAGAAATGGTAAGACATTATCCTCAATGGCCTGATTAACTTCAGTTAATCACACAGTTAAAAGTCTACTGAACATGACAACAGGCTTCAATAAAGTACAAAGACAGTTAGTTATTAGTTAGAGTCTGTAAAGCGTATATGTACAATATGTTACCATTTAACTTTTTGTTCTCAAAACATTACTTCTGATACCTAAAAACTGTAGAATATTTTTGATCTACACCTACACATACAGAGCTGTTCAAAAGTCAGAACCACCCGTCATTTATTAAATGTCCAGTCAAAACAGTCATAAAGTACAAGTTATTCATTTGTCAGGAAATATTTTGAGGAGGTTAGATATAAGATGACTTACTTGCATTAAGGAAGGGGAAAGCCAAAGAAAAATTGCCAATTCCACAATTGGAGTTAAAAAACATTGTAAAACCATTAGATACAGTTTTTTTCCACGTTCATTTATGAGAGAATGGAGAAAACCAAGCTCCACTCTTGCTTTAGAACCTGAAAAAATTCACAGGGGTTTCTGTCCAAAATGCTCTTATAGAGAAAAGAACATTGATAAAAAAAGAAGAAATCAAACAAAGAAGACTCAGATGTTCTCAGTACAATGGCCTGACCACCCCGGAGTCCAGACTTCAACATCTCTGAATGTGTTTGGAATTACTTAGATTGTGAGAAGCAGAAACTGCAACCAACTTTGTGGGTGTGGAAAAATATCCCTGCATATTTCTTTGAAAACTTGAAGCAAGTCTCCCGAAAAGAATGGAAGCTATAATAAAGGCAAAGCGTTCACACATAAATCCTGAAAGGTGATATTTATAGTATAGAGCAGCCAACAGAGAAGTACAAAACAGAGTGAGAGAGATGTTACTTCAAAACACACCAACTTTCTCACGAACATAAAAAAAAACACTTCAGAACTGATTTTAACCAGTAACAGAAAAACATGTTAAGCATTACTATTGTTGCCTGAATGAAGCTCATTTAAAACTGGCTGCTGTGGAGCTCCACATGTCCAAAAACCTTCCAGCAGGTTTCCTTACTGTCTACAGGCAACTGAGAAACAAACGAACTGTCTCATTGCGTTTCTGAACTTCACACAGCTATAAGGGTTCAGCCAGCGGAATAAACAGACAATGGAAACAAAAAGAACTTTCCCAGGGCCTTGTTTTAATGCAATGATAATTAAGCAGTCGGAAAATTAACCCTCAACATGTCCTACTGGTGAGACTGAAGGCAATCCAGAAACAGAAAAAATCTAAAAATACAACACAGCAAAAAAAGCGTCCCTCAGTCCGTCATGCACTGGAACTTACAATAAAGCCATCACTAATGAGAATCCAGACACCATAAACAATATCTGGACACAGTTTATGACACATCTTTATAAATTATCCAGATTCTTCTGCGTATCTATAATTTAACAGGTCTCAGGATTGATTGTTCTATACTCTACTGTCATAGTATCAACTGGAAATACAAGATTAACATCCTATTAAATTCTCTTAAAATAAGAGACTTATTCATTAGATTAGTTTCTGTTTTAAAACAACAAGCTGACACTCTTTCTATGCAGTTTTCTTGTAATTTGTGTCGCCTTGTGAAATGAGCATGACCAAGGCTGGTCTGGAAAATTGGCGATGAAAAAAAATCAGTGCAGTTAGCAAGCTGTCGGTGCAGTTAGCAAGATAGCTAACTTGGTAGCCATAAACAATAACCGCATATAACTGTGTAATATACTTATATATACAAGGGAGTATAGGGCTGAACACTGAGTCATACCAGAAGAATGAAGCTAACTGCCATGGTTGGTGACAGAGATGTATGTGTGCAGCTGTGGTTAGCCAAGAAGCTAACTTAGCTGTTAATAAGCTGGCTAACTTACCTACAATAAATAAAAAACACAAAAAACTGATCATGTTTATAACAGATAATTACATCTATGCACTGATCTGTAGCAAAACAGTGTACATAACTGGCATGGATGCAGCAGTGAGGTGATTTGTGTGGCTAACTTATCTAAAACAAACAGTAAAACCACAACAGTAAAGATAAGAATATAGCCTTCTGACTGACAGTGTGTCATGCAGTCTCTCTTTTATGCATTTACTGATAGCCAGAGGGAAAGAAATGGTGAAAGGTTTATGCATAGACAGTTAAAATAGCA
Organism: Colossoma macropomum; assembly: GCF_904425465.1. Lineage (NCBI taxonomy): Eukaryota > Metazoa > Chordata > Actinopteri > Characiformes > Serrasalmidae > Colossoma > Colossoma macropomum. The sequence continues at coordinate 34,870,009 of NW_023494791.1, forward strand.
TTTCCTCCATATTTGAAGGTTCAGTGCTATGAAGGGCCACCTGTTCAGGGGTCAATGCAGCCAAAGCTACTTGAAGAGGATGCAAATTTGAGTTTCAAACCTGTAATGTTGGGTGTGAAGAATGTAATTTTCGCTTGTGAAAAACTAGCTGGCAAAAGAAAGTGTGACTGGGCTTTTAGCACAAAGAATCTTAAACTGCATTCACTTAATATTGCACTTAATTAGACTCAGTCAACGAAGTCTTTTACTGTACTGTGAAATTTTATTTGTACTTTAACACTTAAATGGCATTCCAGCCTAAAAACTAGAGTTGGATATGTCATCTGTTGCATCATGCAGTATTCTGTAGCGCAGCACTGTATCCCTCAGCCTCATTGGTTTGACAGAATCTAAAAATATACATAGTTTATATATTATTGTTGATCAGCTCTCTCACACAACACCCAACACGCATTGCACAAATACATCACCCAACCACTGGGAATCACTGCTGTGTCAACCATTCCCGAGTGCTAGCCTAGCCGATGATCTATAGGCTGATAAATAGAGCGAAGTTAGCAGTAGTGTACCTCTTACCTAGGCTGTCAAACAAAGATGTGAAAAACAGTAAATCTTTATCAGCACAAAATAATACCAAAGACAAGGTTTTTTTCCCCTTATTTAGGCAGAGAAAAGAAACCAAAGTGAGGTATTTACACAGGTATCTTGCTAACTTTAGCTTTGAGCTTGTTGTAATCCACATCTGATGACACATTTCTGTTGTTTGAGTATTCCTTTCTCTCTGATGTAAGGAGGATTTGAAGACAGTTGCTATAGTTACACGGCTGCAATAAGATATCCAGCTTCCTTGCAGAAATTTTAGCTATCTGCATTCCTTCCACACCAAAGCTGTTTTGTTTTTTCAAAGCTCCTCCTACCTTCAAGATACATTATCAGAAGGAGATTATTCAAACTGGAAAATCTCGCTCTAAAGGCTACCGCAGAACCACAGTATGACGTGAGCAACCATGTTTACAACAGATGTAGCAAGTAGTTAAAGTTGGCCAGAGTTGGTTCCTTTAAACTGTGCTCTTTAATTTGTTTCTTCTATTTAAATTCCTTCATTGCTTTTCATTTAGACTGTTGCTCTTTCTCTAGAACTTCTTGTGCACAGCCCCATTATTGATTTATTAAACAATAACTATCAATAAAGTTTATGATTCAAAATGCATGTGGATAGGCCCATGTAAGATGCCACTCACTCTCCCATTGGCCAGGGCGGGCAGCAGCAGAGCGGTGGAAGGTGTTTCTGCTGCTCCTGAACCTCCAGCATCAGAACTAGACTGGGATACTGCTTCCCCAAGTAGTTCAGCAGGAAGATCATGAAGTTGTAGATGACATAGGCCTCATAACACTCCCTGCAAGTGTCTACATAGATAGCGATGCCGGGGTACTTCAGTGCTATCCACTAAAGGGCAGAAGAGAGAAAAACAGACTGAGCGCTGAAAGACTATTGGTCAGGTTAAAGAGATTACTGTGGTTGTTAGGTCCATAAAGGATGTCACGAAATAAAAAAAAACAACAACAACAACAAAAAAGCATCTGTTAGTGAAGGAAGAGAAGCGTGTGACTTCAGTCAAAGCTCACAGCTCAGGAGGCCTGACTGAAGATGCTTCAAGTCATGTGCCTCTGCAACGTTAGGCCTTCAATTACTGACAAGGATGGTAAGGATGACAGCAAAGACATGTACGCAAAGCTAAAAAAAGGGTAAAATGCCTTGTGATGACATAGAATGACAAATATGACTCTGGGTCAACATTTCAGAGTATTATAACATGATACTCACACTATCCAAGCTATATATAGGAACCATCCACAATATCCTGAAAAAGGAGAGATAGTAGAAACACTGAAATTAGACTTTTTAAAAGCAATAAAATGTTCTGGGCAATATAAAGGTTTATTGTTAATGTCATAATACTAGGTTTAGGTCTGTTAGAACAGGTATTAAAGGGGAAATCTACCATTTTTAAAAAAACATTTCTGCATAGCTCAACTATTAAGATGTAAACAAAATCATTTAGAGTGGTTTGATGTGAAAATTTCCATTTGAAAAACTTACAGAATCAAAATTGTTCAAAGTGGTGGTGAATGGAACCAGACGTCTGAAGAGTTTAATGCCTCTAAAACCTCCCTAACAGAAATTTATTAGACAAAATTGTTATGATTATGCTGCTTGATGCCTGACACATTGTTTTACAATAGCTGGAGATTTTGTTTTGACCTAAATTGTGTCTTCTGAAAACCAATCACGGTGGAGAGATACATTAGTCCCCAAAGGAAACATTTTTACTTCTGTCAACATTATATATAAAAATCAGAAGACAATTGTGGCTTCACTGGTGGTTTTGGATAGTAGATAAAATGGCTATATCTGTGTTGTAGACATGGCAACTCCTGGTTCCTATCATCACTGTTAAGTAAATCAGTAAGTTCCTCTACAATCAAATTACAGCACTCTGAATGACTTTCTTTAAATCTCAGTGATGGAATTGTGCACTAAGTTCAAAAAATCATTGGAATTCCCCTTTAAGGCTTCCTTTATTGCTTGAGGTTACCCATTAAAAACTAAAAAAAAAAGAAAGACCAGTAAAGTTGCATTTAGTTTTACTCACCCAGGTTGTGTAGTTATTATTATTATCATTATTATTATTATTATTAACACTATGTAGGCATTCTTACCTAATAATGGGCTTCTGTAATTCAGGCTGGGTGTAATGGACCAGATGCTGAAGAATTCCCCACAGTGATATTGGTATTGTCATAAAGACAAAAATGCCTGCGATGAACCATGCTTTGTTGTGGGTGCCAACCTGAGTACAAAAAAGTGTGGTCAGTAAAACTCACAGCTCATTGTCAGAGCCAGAGATAAGGCTGGTTAATGTTTAGCGTATTTCCTTGCTGAAAGCAGGCCAATACACCAAAGGTAATAAAGTGACTGACCTCTGATTTCTGTAGCTCCCATATACACAGAGGGAGGACCACCAGAAGGAGCAAAATATAGAGGAGAACCACGAGAGGCCGGATCCACCTCCTCCAGTTCCCACATGTACACGGCATCTTCTCCCACAGCAATTAGACCTTCTTCATTCACTGTAATGGCACCTGAAATCAACAAGGCACCTATTACTGGCCAGTTAGTGACCATCTTAATTTCTTTAACTGAGAGGTTCGGTCACTATAATAAGCCAGTAATTTAGGTTTTCTGTGTGGCAAAATCCCTAATTCACATTAAGTAATGCTAATAATGAGATGTTTTAGAAACACAATCAATCAGGAATTACAGTGTAGAAGAAACACATTTTTAAATTATGACACACTACAATGGCAATTTTTTTTATTCCAATTGTTATTGTGGGATATTTAGTGTGTCCTGTGTCTCTCTGGATGAAGCAATGTGATGATATATTATTGTTATCATGATAAATTACATCACACTCTGGTGTCCCGAGTATATTATTGATATTATAAGTACTACAAGAATAATTAATAATTACATATCATTAAAAATACAGCATAATCATTTCTGTTTAACATCTATTTAAATAAAAGTATTTGAAATACTGAACAAATGTCACTATACTCAGTTTACAATAGCAGTTTTTCAAGTAGTATTAGTGTTTTTTTGTTTGTTCCTCCTCATTAAACTTCAGAAAAAATGAAATAGAAAACATACTGTATGTCATAAAAATATTCTGAATATCTATTTTTGCCATTTTGCCCACCCCTAAACCAAACGTCCAGTAAATGCAATCCAAGCAGCTCTCTCTGGTGGACTAAATTATGGTTCCCCACAGTACATAAGAATGTCAGAAAAAAAGGTACTGTGCAGGTACTTTTTTTATTCAGCAAGGCACAAACAATGTTATATGTACTCTCAAAAGGTATGGCAATGGTTTTAAGGGAAATTTATATAGCTAAAATAACTTTTATCCCAAAATGTATTTATTTGTACCTTTTCATACCCTAAAACAGAAAATAAAAATAAAAAGGCTGGAGACAAAACAGGATGTGTGGAGTCAATTTGAAGGCAACTTCAAAAATATCACTGCAGTGAAATATGGTACAATTATGTTCCTTAACTAAAGGTACTGAAGATGTACCCTTGAGGGTACCACCCCAGTGACAAAAGGGGTCCTGCCCCAGTGATAGTTTAGTACCTTTTTTTTCTGAGAGTGAATAACGTAAATGTACCCTCAAAGGTATAATATGGTCCATAAGGTCAAGTGTTGGCATTCAATGATGTTACACTACATTCATTTTTTACAGGGAAAATGTTTGTTTTATCATATGATAATAAAATATGAAGAGTCAAGACAGGGTGTATGGAGTAAGTGCATCTTCTTCCGATATATAACTGCAAAGGAATAAGCTACAACAGTTTCCTAACCAAAGGTACTGAAGATGTAGTTTGAGGGTAACGATACCAGCACAGCGTCAGTGTTTGTAGCCTGAAAGGCAGCTACAGTTTTCTCCCAGCGTGTAGCAACAACATACTCACAATATACCAGACATTTAGATTTATAGCTTTGTGCTAAATTATTTTACTGTTCAGCGTCTAACTGAAATTTCAGGGGAGGGAACAAGTGTAGCAGACAGCATATCATCACTTACATTCGTCTGAGTGTCGTCGGGCTGGGATATCTGCGGTTTTTGAGCAGTGATGTTGGCAAAAAAGCTGCTGTTGTTGCTGCTGCTGTCCAAGCAGGAAACTCATCAGCTGATTCACTGTAAACAAACGCAGCCGCCTCTCAAAGTTCTCAAAGAACTGAGTCTTCACCTCCGTGTCTGTTACTGAACACTGTGTGTGAGTCCATGATGCTCCGTAAGAGTTTAATTAGGACGTTTAGCGGTCAGAGGGACAGCAATTTAGAAACTGACCGAGAGAGAAAACTCGCCCAAACAATGCAGTCGCCAGTCTCCTCTTCTTTCTGGGGCTTTACGGCAGCCTAAACACGGCAAGGGCCCACTGTTGCCACCTAGCGTCCGGAGTGAGACACACTTGACTGGATGTTTTTTGATCTGCAAAATAGTTTATGGGGAAACTCGTTTCTGCGCCTTAAATAAAGGCCGCATAGTACACTATGTTGCCAAAAGTATTCACTCACCCATCCAAATCATTGAACTCAGGTGTTCCAATCACTTCCATGGCCACAGGTGTATAAAACCAAGCACCTAGGCATGCGGACTGCTTCTACAAACATTTGTGAAAGAATGGGTCGCTCTCAGGAGCTCAGTGAATTCCAGCGTGGTACCGTGATAGGATGCCACCTGTGCAACAAGTCCAGTCATGAAATTTCCTCACTACTAAATATTCCACAGTCAACTGTCAGTGGTATTATAACAAAGTGGAAGTGATTAGGAATGACTGCAAATGACTGCAGAGTCAATCGCTACAGACCTCCAAACTTCATGTGGCCTTCAGATTAGTTCAAGAACAGCGTAGAGAGCCTCATGGAATGGGTTTCCATGGCCGAGCAGCTGCATCCAAGCCTTACATCACCAATCGCAATGCAAACCGTCGAATGCAGTGGTGCCACTGGACTCTAGAGCAGTGGAGACGTGTTCTCTGGAGTGACGAATCACGCTTCTCCGTCTGGCAATCCGATGGATGAGTCTGGGTTTGACGGTTGCCAGGAGAACGGTACTTGTCTGACTGCATTGTGCCAAGTGTAAAGTTTGGTGGAGGGGGGATTACAGTGTGGGGTTGTTTTTCAGGAGTTGGGCTCGGCCCCTTAGTTCCAGTGAAAGGAACTCTTAATGCTTCAGCAGACCAAGAGATTTTGGACAATTTCATGCTCCCAACTTTGTGGTAACAGTTTGGGGATGGCCCCTTCCTGTTCCAACAGGACTGCACACCAGTGCACAAAGCAAGGTCCATAAAGACATGGATGAGCGAGTTTGGTGTGGAAGAACTTGACTGGCCTGCACAGAGTCCTGACCTCAACCCGATAGAACACCTTTGGGATGAATTAGAGTGGAGACTGCGAGCCAAGCCTTCTCATCCAACATCAGTGTCTGACTTCACAAATGCACTTCTGGAAGAATGGTAAAGAATTCCCATAAACACACTCCTAACCCTTGTGGAAAGCCTTCCCAGAAGAGTTCAAGCTGTTATAGCTGCAAAAGGTGGGCCGACATCATATTAAACCGAGCAAATACTTTTGGCAATATAGTGTATGTGGATAACATATATTACTCATATATGCCAGCTTCACGTTATATAATATAAAGTTTTTCTGCATCTTCTTTGTTTCTTCAACCTACTTCCTAATGAAGTTGGTATAATAACTACATAACTAAACTCTAAACACATGCACATGTAAACTATACAATGAATTCCTTTTAACAGACATATATTTATGATCTTGATTTTAAGCACACATGGCTATTATTTGATATATGTACACAATATACACGTATGTACATTTTAAAATATATGCCTGACCCTTTATGAAATAAGTGCATATATAGACATATATCAGACTTCCGTACGGGACGACTCGAATTGAAGGCCTAGTTCTAATAGTCACAGTGCACCACTTATAAATGCCGAAACAAATTCCTGTACCTGAAACATACAAGTACATTTTTAGTACAAGGTTCTAGAGAGATGGGTCTCTGCACAAGCATTGCTTGGCCTGGGCTTCCGGGGCTATAGCTCAGAATATTTTTTAACCAGGAATTTCTATACAGGAATTGTGTTCTGTTCTTGGTATCTAGGTAAATGTACCTAAGCAAGCTCTCTTATAGGTTAGGATTTAAAGAGCTGAAGAGCAGTCCCTAGATGTGTTAGATTAGCTCTTAGCATAATTACTAAGTAGAAAAAAGTAAGAGATATCAACAAATCACATTTTGATTAGAATAGCCTGGACCAATTTCATGAGAAAGAAATGTCAATCTAAGCTGGTGGTCACAAACCCTGCTCCTGGAGATATACCTTCCTGTAGAATTCAGCTCCAGCCCAAATCTGACTCACCAGATCCAACTAATTAACTGGACTGCTGATCTGGATCAGTTGTGTTCAATTAGGGTTGAAAGTGAACTGTTCATGAGGATATGACTCCTGGAGCAGAGCTGGTAATCGCTACTCTAGGCCTTCTGGAGATCCTAGATACGTCTCTGACTGAATACAAAGGGCAGCATAATCTTTAGATTGTTAGAAATGGAAAACAGCAGCAGCAGCTCTATTCCAGGCCTCTCTACTGAAAGAGTCAATTACTATAAGGTAGAATATGTGCTAATATGTCTGTCACAAGCTTTAAGTAAAACATAGCATGTCTTTTAGAAGATTCAAATGACTGTGTTTAATCTAGAATGGCTAGAAAATGTTAATGTAAACCAGCTTTAGTTTATCGCTAATAAACTACTAGAATCTCATAAAGACACTGGCAGAAGTTATCGTAGAAGTGTTTTTTCCTTAACACTTATGGCCTGAATAGTCACAGCTCACCTCTGATAAATGGCAAAAGAAATACCTGTACCTGACACATACTGGCAAATAAAGACAGTCTGATCATTTTCAGTACAAAGTTCTAGAAAGATGAGTCTCTGAGGTGAAATGATAATAGTTCAGTGTTTTACTGCTTTCTACCCTGCAACCAAGAAAAAACATGGGCTGCAGCTGAATAGGAGAATAATACTTACTTGATTTTTCCCAATCTGGCAGCCATGTGGATCCATATGTATGACAGTCAGCTTTTCCAATACGTTTAGTGAGGCCAAGCACTACAGACCAGGCAAAATCAAGGCAAGCATGCAAGAAAGGAAGTTTCTTTCAGCTATGTGGATGCAGCCAGGGGTTACTGATTTAGTGAGTGCATTTTCATGCACTTAATAATCTGATAACTGCAGAAAATCAGATTTTGTCGGTTTACATGTACTTGGGTAAGCAGATAATGGAAAACCTCTGGGTCTACATGAGTCAGACTGTAATTGGATTTCTGCTTTGCAACCAGTCAATAAACTCACAGAATAAGACGTGATGTAAGCGTAACCTAAAACTCATCGTCTTGGGTGAATTTTTTTTTAAACATCGAGCCACTTTAGTGGAATAGATGAATACACATCATATACAAGATATACAACAATATACAATATTCTTTGTTCCGTTAAGCATGTAGCCTAGTTAGTTTCAGCATCGCTCCAAAATTGTTTTGTTGCAATCCTGTAAGAACTATGGTGAACACTGCTTGCTATTTCTGGGACAGTGGTCAGTTTTCGCACACACACAGACTGAGAAAACTGAAAGAAATCAGAGTAAGGTATACACATACTGATAAACCCTGTTACTGAGCTAAAATCCAGCTCTCTTCATCAGATTTCTCTTTCTAGGCCTCAATGCCGTGTACATGGCCACTTGAGCAATCAGATGACTGCTGACATCCGATAATGATCTGATAATTAAGTTTATGTAAACGCAGTCATTGACCACATAGTCCATCTGGATATTTTTTTTTATCTGAAGATTGACATTAAGTTGACTAGACTCCTCACTGGACACATATTGACCTTTTTTGGCATACTTCATAACCTAACTAGCAGAGTCCAAATAGCCTGGTTGACTGCTTGACTTGATTTTTTTTCTGATCTGTAGGCTATGGCCACACTAAATATAACAGCAGAGCTGACTAGCATGAGGATCCACATGCCTACTTACTAGTCTTTGTCGCCTCCGTGTGGACTGAAAGGTAACACACTGTGAAGGTTTATCTGAAAAAAAAAAACACAATGCAGACGAAATTTCAACAGTACCTACCTAAATATTGAATACAATTTAGATAAACCCTGTATACAGGTTGTACACAGTGTGCTAAGGAGGTAGAGAAAAAACAGGACCGATTTCAGCTGATCGCCTTAAGATGGCAGTGTGGACTTACAGTTTACCAGTGTGGGCTGAAGCCTTGGCACTGAATTCCAGTGCACTCTCAAACATTTAATTTTCTTTTCTGTAAGAATAAAACCAGTATTGTAAAAAGACTGACCTTTTTATGTTACCTAGACCCACCTAAAGTAAAGCGAAGAAAACGTTCACTAGTTATCTTTTAAAATAAAAGTTAAAAGTAACATTTGAAGTGGCAATGGTACCATATTAAATAGAAATGATGTCTGTTTGCACATAATAGACAAATAATTCTATTTGTAAAAGCACTGCGCAAAGTATAATCTGAACAGTCAGTAAAGTCTGTGAGCAGTTAACATTCCTTCTGAGTGAGGAAAGGGAAACATTTTCCAGTCAGTTTATTTAATTAAAAGATGCAAATGCAGCACTTTGTGTGCCCAAACTCATGATTAAGATTTATTAGTAAGGCATTATCAAAATAAAGAGTTTTCACCTTTTTAAAATTAGCCTCGTTTACAGGGTCTGTCATAGTTTGTGTGTGTATATATATATATATATATATATATATGTATATGTATATGTATGTGTGTGTGTGTGTGTGTGTGTGTATGTGTGTACACTGTGATGCTTTAAGAGTTGTCAGATTTTATTTTTCCTAAGAAGGTCAATATTGCTAAAAGTTGGCCTGCATTTTTAAATATATGTTATATATAGTTTCCCCAACACTACTATTTTTTGTCTGGAGATTCTTGCTTTTATGGTCTTTATTTATATATTTATTAAATTTATATAACTTTTAATGTATGTTTTAGTGCATTTCATTTCAATACAATACAAAAAAAGAATAATTATTTAAAGGAACATTACACTAAAACACAATAAAAACTGACAACTAAAAGGAATAGATGAACTAAGATGCCCGATACTGTAACTAAACATACTACTCTGTGTCTTCAGCTCATTGAGAAAGCTGATCGGTGTTTTTGGGTCTCCATCTTAGAAGCTGTAGTCCAGATTGCCTTCACCCTGGTTTGCAAATTGTGCTTTAAGAATTAAGATTATATTATTCCTAATAAGGAATAATATTGCTATAGATTGGCCTGCGTGAAGAAGAGCGCCCGGTTTCAGCAGACAGAAACAAGCAGCTCCACCTCTATTACCTTTCATCCAAACATCTCTTCAGCTCCATCCAAAACAAGTCATTGTTTTCAGAGCTGTTAAGAGAGAAATGAAAAATCACAACAATTCAAAAGAAAACCTCAGATTGCACAGGTCTAAGCTTCAAACGGTCCACACTTCTTTTCTTTAAAGTCACTTTACTGTGACGACACTAATAGACAATGTCTGAATGGCCAGAGGAGCCGCAGTGTGATGCCACAGGAATCCCATTAATGGCACTTTAAGTGAATTCCATTGTTTATTAGAAAGCAGTTACACAAACTGATCTAATTTGTTTGGCGGTTGTTTCTGTCTGTTTCTGCTGTTTCTCCTTGAGTGTCTCACGACCTGACCCAGACATATAACGGAGTGGTTTTACAGGGCCCAGTTTCAATTACCCTCTGAATAGTCATGAAGAGTTTAATGATGTGCTACATGGAAAAGGCTCAACCTTTCCATGATGGAAGCAGAGGCAGGGGTCTGGCCCATAAAACAAAAATATTCAGCATTTCTTCCTCACTCTCTCATTACTTTTCCTGGGAAGGAATCAAGTCCCTGCTTGGCTCTCCGCCAGCAATTTGTTCTGCAGCTTCTTCTCTTCTTCTTCCCTAAAACAGTCGATGCAGCAGACAGCAGATGAAGCGCAGGGTTTGGGGCAGAGTTTGGGTTGCCTTGTCTTTTAGCACGCTGTCGGGATGGGACGTTTTTTCGTTTCTGAATGCGGGGAGGCACAACTTTTCCTTTGTGTCGCTGCGCAGCTATCGCACTGCCCCCAAGTCTCAGAAATGACTGGTTGTGGTGGGACAGATTGTTCATGAATATTGAATCCATCCTTTTGGCTTTTATAAATTAGCAATGGCTCTTGCCACAGTCATGCGAACGCCTTTCGCTGGATGGCTGCGAGCGATCGCTCTGCAAAATGGCACGAGGGGCGCTGCCATGTTAGGGCAGGGATAGACAAACAGCCGCTCTGTTTGAGAAAACTGCAGACACATTTAAACATTAAGCGCCTCGTGACGTCCATACTTAATCTCCCTGGAGGCCTACGGGACAGGAGCAGTGTGTTCAGGCCTGTGTGTAGAGGTGGCTGGAAAATAATACATATATATGACTGATAACATATATTTGTCACTCAAAACATACATTTATGACTTGCAAAAGGACCAGAGCTGCAACATAGTGTGCAGTTATTCTGATGTGAACTCACAGCCTTATGACTCTGTTTTTCTCCCAGCACATCCAGCTCATGGCTGTTTGATGGAGAACGGTTTGTGTAAACACAGGATTTAAAGCAATCCAGTCGTTCCACTTTAAACAAGAAACAGCACTCTGCTTTTCAACATGCAGGAAAATCATGTGCACTGTTTCACAGCAGTTCAAAAAACACCACAACCGGTCATAGCTGAGACACCACTTATAAGACAGAACTAATAAGATCACATTCCCTCTTTTCATGTGTTTACAAAACTGTTTCGTATGGACATGTTTGATACATTATGAGAGTGTTTGAAAGAGAGGAAAAGAAAAGAACAGGGGGTCCTGATTTAAAGACCAGTTTATAGGGTCTTGTTTGAAGCACAAGTGGATGTCACAGAACAGGTTTAACCCACTCAAAACAAAACTGCACTACTGTTCAAAAGTTTGGAATCAATGTTTTCAATAATATAAACCCCATTTGTTGGGTATAAACACATAAGCACCCAAATGATTCTAATATGCTTGTCCTACACAGGTGTAGTAGGTTGTTGTAATAGGAATAATTAGAAACTGAAAATCTGAAAAAAAAAACACCGTAGAAGGTTCCAGAATGATAAATAGAGCTGTATAAAATTCTAAAATGCCAGGGAAAGCCATTGAATAAAATTAATACAATTATACAACAAATATAATTACATTTATATTCTGAATTCATCATATTTCAAAAGTGGTGATCCAATTTTGAGGCCAAAACTTTAATAGAACATGATTTTAAATCAGTAATTACCCCAAACTGTTTGTCATTTTATCATTTCTTATTGTGTCTGAAATACTTGAAATATTGAACATTGATGATTGTTGTTGACAACTGCTTCCAAACTTTTGAATGGTAATGAATGCCTAACTGAGCAGTGATGAGGGGTTGTGGCTGCAGTTGACAAAAGATTGAGCGTTTTTAGACTGTTGAGGCTCAGAGACCCTCATGTTTGTGAAATTTGTAATGATCTAATGAGAACATAAGACGTAATATTCAGAACAAAAAAAGATAATAAGGAAAAGAATAGTATTACTTCGTCCCATCAAAGGGGAATTCCACTGATTTTTGTAAATTTAGCTATTATTCAGTCATTAGTGAAAGTGTCATTATAGAGGAACAGTGGTGATGAATGGGACCAGATGTCTGAAGAATTTAGTGCCTCTAAAAGCTCTCTCATGGAAAGCCATTATATGAAATGGTTATTGATATTCTGCCTGATGTCTGAGATATACCTTTACAATAGTTTTGAGAGAAGGTGTTGGTGTAAAACGTTTTTAGACACATGGTGGAGAGGTACATGCAGGGTGTCCCCATAGAAGGTATATATTTTTCACTATTTACCACTATTTTACCATTATCAACAGAAGACAGGTGTAAGTTCATTGGTGAATTTGGATGGTAAATAAAATTGCTATATTTGTTCTATAACCTTTGGTTTCCATCATCACCACTGTAAAGTCAGTAAGTTTCTCTACAATTAACCATTTTACATTAAACCACTCCAAGAGACTTTTTACATCGCATTGATTGAATTATGCTGAAATTTGAAAAAATTGGAGGAATTCCCCTTTAATTCAAATATAGGCAAGATAGTTCTGAGTGAACCCTGAACCCTGCCAAACTCAACTTTCCTGAAGACTAATCTATAAAAACATAAAGTGCCTGAATATCCAATCAGGCACTCAGGATGTAAATATAGATTTCAGATGTCTCAAAATAATGTCCCATGTGATAAAGTTACCGAAGGAACCCTTGAAAGCAAATGAGCTCTTGCAGGAACCTGACTGGTTTCCATCAAGCACTTTAGCTTCAGAACTCCTAGAGGAAACATTTTCATTCAGTCCTTGAGAACCTTTTAGGGATTCTGGAAGAAACTAAATGCCTAAAACCTGTAACATATGTAGGCTTCTATGTTTATTTAAATGTTTATGCTACAATGAAAAGTGCATTGAGTTAACTGGATTTAAATCAGTAATTTCCACAAGAATACAATATATAACACAGTTCTGTCTGTACACATCTGGGGCTCAGAAAGGTTAAAGATTTATATGTTTATATAATTTCCATCCACATTTTTTTTTTTTACATTCTCCACTACATGTTTAAAGTAGATTTTAATGACTGCCAGATGCTTTTCTTCAGACTATCCTTCCTTCAAACTATCCTGAAGATGCTGCTTCTACATGCTTTATCATACACTAGAACTTTCATCAGAAAAAATGTTTTAAGAAGCTTAAAGAAGAAACTTTGTTATGACCACCTTCAACCCACCATCAACTCCCCTTTTTAGAACATCAGAGCTACAACGCAGCTCTGCACACTTAACGATGTTTCCATTTGGTGAAACTGCAGTCTTTATAGCAGTCCTTTCATGCAGAACCCATAACATTAACAGCGTATAAAACCGTCACCAAAACTACGGAATTTAGCTCGGGAACAGAACATCACTTCCAGCTTGTCTGGAATTTGGTTCCATTATCTCACCTGCTTTATATGAGAATATATATTTATAGTACAAACCAAAAATGAGTCATACTTCTCTCTGCTTTCTGTCAGTTTGGATCTGCCTCAGTCACATATTTCAGGCTGCTCATGTCTGTACGGTTTCGAAATCTCTTGCACGAGAGATGAGGTCAATGTATATCCAAAAATAGCGAGTTATATTGGAAGGAAAGAACATTGTAATATCTCTCCCAGCTTCCAGTAATTCATCAGTCAAGGCTGATTCTCATTCACATTTCTGCTGGAATTCCAGTGGGCATTAGAAAAGGGCTCTACGTGAATTTCATGATTGAGGCTCAGTGAAGAACAAGAACAGCGGGAGAGTTCATCTACCAATGCAAAACAGCATTATAATGACATCATTCTTCTCAGAAAAGTGGTAAACAAAATATAAGTAAAGATTGTCCTGCTTTGTGTCCCGCAATTGCATAAGTGTCACCCATGCATTTTTAACCCTCCTAGGTTACAGAATTGTGTCATAAAACTTTGGGCCTGGCCATTTAAGGGGTTAAAGCAGTGAAACTTAAGGGTTATTATGAGTAAGCAAGGAAAGCTTTGCACAGGTGCTCATGCAACCTAAGGCCTAATGCCATATTACCTTAGAACAGGGGTTCTTAACCTTTTTCTGAGAGCGGTACTTTTTTAGGGTTAAACACTATTTTGTGAGTCCCTATTTCCCTCTCCCTGCCCCCACAGGCCACCACACACACACCTATATATCTGTTACAGAAGTAACAGAAGAATAATCCAATAGTAAGCAGATCTTATTCACGTTCAGTATGACTGTCTTTCATGGTCTATAGGTGGAGCTACTCAGCAGAGCTTGTGTGCACTCGTCAAAATTATTTTCTCTGTGTGTTTTATGAGGAATATGTCTTTGTAGCACCACTCATGTCACTATGTCAGGACACCTGCCTTAGAACAAGTACTTAGATACAGTAAACAGAGCAGCTTTGGGATGACCACACGATCTACATAATATTTTAATGACCTACAGCTTGGGCTACTATCAAAAATGTTACAAATGCATTTCTTTTTATCATTATATTAGTTTTTGATGTTCAGTATGTTCTCTTTAAAGTAAGATCCCAGACAAAGCTGTGACAGACTGAAGACAGAGGCCTGATAGATTTCGGGAAAGAGAAGGCCACACAATGATGGCCGTGCTTCTTTCTCATCGGTGAAGAGTGAACGGACTTAAGCTTGCGCAGTAACAAAAGCTCTTCTGCTCTGAATGGTGCTTTTTAAAGGACAGCTTCAGCTCTTTTGAGTGTGTGAGCTGTAGTCAGTTCCTCTCTGGCAAGCGTAAACGTTCCCACCGAATTCCTCAGACCTAAAGCCTTCCTCCCTTCTCCCGAAAGGCAGGAATCTGCTCTTCTTTTTCTCTTTTGAGTTATTTCATGAGGCCGCCAGAGAGAGAAGAGTTCCTAAAATCTGATGAGGAGCCTTTAGAGAGCTGCACCAGTCTTCCTAAATTAAGCTCTGATAAAGACACATGTTCCAACCAGCAAAATGAAGAAATATTTTAGTTCTGAGTGATTAAGTGCGTGTTTTGCTTGGCTTGGGTTTTTAACAGGAATTTAGGAGTTTACATTGTAATGACTTTATAATTGAAAATAATCCTTCTGACATTGCCACTATCATTCGTATTCATAATCCTGACATTGTTGTCTAATCTGTCTACCACAGACGTGGTAATATATCTCATTGCAGAAATAAAAAAAAAAAAAAAATTGTCTGCACTTGGAGCAATACAAATGCTTTTATATTATATAAGCTTTACTGGAAAAGGACTTTAATTACATACATAAACATTCTCAAACAAATTAAAAGCACATTTGTCAGGACATAGTGATGCCAGACCAATAAAAGACAATTATGTTGTAACAACCATTTGCTGAACACACTTTACAGACATGTTTTGAGACCCTTCCACGAATGCAGCACATGTCGTTAAACTGGACACAGATGACGCTGACCATTCTACTGCCAAACAGGTCAAAATGTGGCTCAGATCAGTCCCAGACTGGGGCTTCTTCCCAGCGGAAACTGAGCCTGCTCTCTCACGGGTCTCAGGGTTCCTTACACTGAGAGACAACCAGACGTTTTTTGAATGGATGGATCAATAGTGGCATCTGTTATGTTTATGTCAGAGCAGCAGCTTATCTTGAGATTAGTTTGATGCATCAAACACCACTGCTAGTAATCTGAACCACAGCAGGTACATTTAGAAGAGGAGCTGAGATATAAAATGTTGCCCATTACAACTCCTGGTAACTTTAAAGGAATACTTCAGTGTTTTCCAACCTCATCTGTCAAATCTTTAGCATATGACTCATTAACATAAACAATCATCTCATCGTGTTTCTCCATATTTAGTAAAGAACAGTTTGCAGCTGTGTTTATGAGAATTTTCTTTTTTTGATTTCTTTTATTGTATCCAATTTGGCAGCCAATCAGAGTTTTACATGGTGTGGGTCTTTAATGTGTATGACTTCATTTACATGTCGGTCACAACTGGCCTAGAACACCAGTAAAAATACTCCAGCGTTGAAATGACACCAGCTAATCACTGCCATGGTGACTTTATGAATAGGGCTTATTGACAGTGCTGCACATTTTGCATGGCATTGCATACTTTTCTCTTCTTTTCTAAGCACAGGGAGATTAGTCAAAAGGTAACTGATGATGCAGTACAGATGTAGACTAGGAAAAATGCTGGACTACTCCTTTAAATTCAACACTGTTTGCATACTAAAAAAACACATAAGAAAAGTGTTGCATTGATCTAAAATTACAGTCTGCAGTCTGAGTCACTTTCTGAAAACTTCAGATTGTACAAACCACTATATTCTCACAACATTTCTTCTCTCTCATTTTATGAATTGAAACCTTCTGAATGAGATTTAAACAAATCCCAGCTGTCTCTGAAGCTCATATGAAGAAACAGAAATGATTCGACACCGTATTACTGGAAAAGGTCTTTAGGCTGGTACATCTGTAACTGCTGCTAAATTCCATAACAAGTGATGTAATATGATCCAACATAAATAAACACAATAGAAAGGTTACAAATGTTCATACTAAGGTAGTCTAATGTATACAAAACGAGTAATATTTAGGAATAAGGATTCACAGTGTTGCGAGTAAAGGAAGATATTTAAACCGCATGGTTGTTTTTTGGTTCGACAGAGAGGCCCCCTTTTTCCCAAGCCCTCACGCTGAACTTAGAAATGTTCCCTCTCTCTTGTTTTTTTCAACGTTATTACCAAGGGTTTGTTGCAATTGGACAGCCTCCTAGAGCTAAGTCTAAAATTCGAACAGGGTCAGAAGTCATTAGCCTCTGTATTACTAACCGGAGCTGATGGTCAGCAAGCCCAGCTGTGGGACAGAAAGCATTAGCTGTGGCCTGCATTCCTTCAAGGACCAATCAAGGTTCAACAAAGCACCTTTTCGTTTTGGTTATGTGTGAAGTTTTAAATGTTTCTGGAATATATGACGCAGTATAGAAACATATTATTTGGGCATGGGTCAAGCACGTTTATACAGAACACAATACTGCAGTGTCCAAACATGTGAAATGGTAAAAAGAAAAAGTGATTGTAATTTCAAATAAATTCCAGTTACAGGGATGAAAAGGTTCAGTTACTGGGAAACATCGTTCAGTTACTAGGTTTGATTGATTGGTACAAAAGGTACCTGAGGGACAAAAATTACAAAATACAACATCCAGGGACCTGCAAACCACACCTTAGTAAAGGGTATAACTTCATGAACCATTTAAAGATGCTGGATAAAAATCAGCTGCAATGTTGTGAAACAATTTTACCTTAAAATAACAACTTCAAAATCATTTTGATGGTGCACTGACTTATAAATGGGAGAATGATGTCTCTGTCATTTCCACTCCAGAATGCTTGCTATACTGCTATGAAGCTTTGGAGGAGCTGGCACGAAACTTCTAACGATACATGCGTAACGCTTTATGGCACCACACCACACATTGAAGAGCCTGAAGAAGATGTTGGAGGAAGCGAAGAAGACAAAAAGAGAGAGTGACCAATCAAGAGACTGGACAAAACTAAATCTCGGACTGTCTTTTACTTGTTGGCGAGAGATATAAGGATGCTAGATAGTCTAACAGCTAATGGGAAAACAACAAAAATCCAACAGCAGAGTGTACATCCCTGCCGATGTTATATATTACAGATTGCAATGTAGGCTCTAACCTAAGGGGAGTCAGATTCTGTGACCTTCGGCTTGTCAACAAAGGCATGTGTACAGCTGTCCATGATGGGGGCTCAAAGCACAATTTGTATTTACAACAGTGGTGTAAAAGTGAAATACAACTGTAGGGGACCCCAAGGAGCAAAAAATACCAATTCTGGCATTTAAAAGCCAGTTAACTTCAGGCTCTCGAGAGGTGCAACCATCAAAACAAGTGGTCCTCAGCTCTTCTCTTAGAGATCAACTTTCCTGCAGATTTTAGTCCCAACCTCCAGCTAACATGCTTACCCAGCACTAATGCGTCTGATTCAGCCAATCAAGAACTTCAGAATAAGTAAATTAGCTGGAGCAGGTGTGGCAGATTGAGGTTGGAACCAGATTCTACAGGAAGGTAGTCCTCGAGGACCAGGGTTGGTGACCACTAGTCTAAACGTTCATCCTGTCATCAGGAGATTGTGAGTCGTTTCCAAGCAATGCCAAGAAAGCATGACTGGCCTCACTTTCTCTGTTTGGGTAGGATTGCCCTCCCTCTCTGGTCAGCTCGATGTCAGCCAATGTTGGCGTCAGTTAGCTGACATAAAAGAATTATAGTTGTCCTGCAAGCATGCTGTCCAATGATGCTGCGTTTGCAGCAGTTTGAAAAGATGTGGTGGTGCTTACCATTTTTCAGCGAACTCAAATGCTGGCCTTAACCCTTACCGCTTGGTAGCATTGTGTTGGGGAAGCAGGACCTAGCTGGGTGAGAACTGATTATGACTAAATTTCACAGAAATAGCTTATCTTAGCTTTGAGAAAGAGCACCTGGATGTTTGCCTAGTTCTGCAGCAGTGTTCTGCACACAGACAGATGGATGATTCTTTTTTGTTATCCAGAAACTGAACACTGCATCTTGTTCTAATTCAGATAGTCTCTGGATCCATTAAGGATCTGAGAAGAAACAGCATGATAAAATGAAGAAAATCACTGAGCAAGCAAATACATTTTTCAAAGCACTGTAAATAACAAGACTTAGCCCTTTGAATCCAGTCCACCTCAATAAACAAAAGCGACGTCCATCTTACCAACTGTTTCAACAGTCTGATGCAATCAGGGTGGCTTTAAATAAGTGAGATCAAGCTTCCCAGGCACGATATAAAGTCCATCAGATGTTCTAGGTCCATATTTAGAGACCAATTGGGAGTTTCAGTCCTGAGCAGCATCAGGAAAATATGTGATGGTGGCCTCTTTTGCTTAGTCCAAATTCACATGCAGAGAACGTCATACACACCACTCAACTCTTCCTTCCTTCAGTTTCCTGCCCCTTGAGAAAGTGTGCACAGCCCACACATGTGTTTGTGTGTGTGCAGGTCCTAGTGTTTGTGTGTTCATAGGCCAAACATGCTAAGCCCCTGATTGGAGTTCATTTATAGCTGACGTTCAGCTGCATCCTGCCCCCTCTCCTCCACCCTCTGCCTTCTCTCTCACGGCAAAACATCACTCCAGAAGCTTCTGGGAACATGACCTTAAATACATCAGTCCCATTGTCTAGTCTGTGGTTGGTTATATATATAGATATATATAAATATAAAAGCAGCTTCTTTTCATACTGTGCCCGGCACAGAAAAGCACTAGTTTCCTCTGCACTTTTGTCTTTAAGGCTTCACATGTCAAGGTCTGCAGCTGGACTAGGCGGTGGCTTTCATCCTGTCAACAAAGCTCGGTACAGACGAATCACAGCGGGTCCTCCAGGCCACAGGCGGCGCCATGCTGCGCGGATCAGTCGCTGTCTTTGCGCAAGCTGCGATCAGTGTGGTTGTTGGGCTCTTGGTTTTTGCACTGGATGCTCGTGCCGTTCATTGGGCTTAAGCTGGTGCCTTGGCTCTTGGAGCGGCGCCAGCAACACAGGCAAGACTGGTGGGATTAAAACACAAATTAAAATTGTTTAGGATTATGAAGAAGTTACCAGAGGTGGTTACCACATGTGTGGGAGAGCACACTTCAATAACATGTTTTTGTTGATTTACTAAGTGAACATAAGTTACATCCTCTACAGAGAACACACTTCTGCACATTTTAACGCACAATAACGCGTGATCATGTTTATTTGCTGAATTTAGCATAAAAAGTGGAAAACATTAAATGTGGCCAGTGCATAAGTTATGGCACCTTTTATAAGCTATGCTTTATTTTTCTTCAATATGTTAAACTAAAATAATGCGCTAAAATTTATTTTCACTTAAAAGAAAATTCAACAAAACATGTAATTGAACAGGGGTGTTAAAAAAAGGTTAAATGTTTTTTTCATACAAGCAACCTACATATCCCTGGCCTTGTTCACACAGTGATCTGATCAAGTGGACAGCGAGACTTGTAACTGTTTACACCTGGCATTTCCATGCATCTTTAATGTGTCCTAAGCGACTGTATTTTGTGACTGGAGGAAGTGTACCACCCATGCGTGGTTTTAAAAGGGTGGTCAAGGTGGTGCCCACCTTCCCAAAATCTGCCACCCCAAAATTCTGCTATGTCATTGGCTTCCACCTCGCTGTGGGATGAGTGTTTACATCTTTAACAGTTTTTACACGCATCAAAATGGTGCTCACCACCACTAAGAGGGGGATCATAATAAAATAGACAAACTTGAAAAAATTATGCTGAACACTTATGCTGAAAATCTGTACTAACATACTTTAGTTACTTTCAAAAATGTTTTTTTTTTATATCCATCCATCCATCCATCATCTAAACCGCTTATCCTTCTGGGTCGCGGTGGGGTGCTGGAGCCTATCCCAGCTGTCATTGGGCGGAAGGCAGGATTTTTTTATATTTGAATTGTAATAACATCATAAATGTAACGTTAAGGAGATATAGTGTTTTAGTTCTGTTGCTTTGTACTAAGCTAGTCTTTCTAGCTGTGTGCAACAAATAGCAGTCAATTCTTGTACCTGTAGCTATGTATATGGTGAGGAGGTGGGGAAGTGTCAGCTGATTGCAGTATGACCTCTACTTCATACTAGACTACACCAGATATCAATATTTACAGGAAAAATTGATGCCAAACAACATGCTTTCTATGTGTTCAACATCAATTTGTGATTCCAGCTGAATGTGAACTATGTCTTCTTCTTCCCCCAGCTGACTCATACACACACACACACACACACACACACACACACACACACACACCTCAGGTTTTTGGAAAATTCAATGATGAGCCCCTTTGTTCTGTAATCTGATTGCAGCTTTAAGACACATTGGCTTTGATAACACATGACCCATTATTAGCTTCTTTTCCACAGTGAGTCCTGCTCACTCTTATCTCTATGTATGCCTGTGATGTTTAGAGTCACATGTGAGGTTTAGCATCAGACATGGCTTATCACTTAGCTCTCTTAGCTCTTCTGGCACAATGCATGACGTGATCCCCCCTGATCTCTAAATGACTCCATAAATAAAGCACAGGTTTACTTTTTCCCATAGGAATGTTTCAGATCAGCAGCTTTCAGGTTGGAGGGGCCCATTCAGAGGGAGCAACATTAATGTTTAGCACGTGTTAGCCAGTTAGAGTTAGCATGTTCGCGAATGGGTGAATGGTGCAACTCACGTTGAAGCAATTCTTGAACTTCTTGCTGATGAAGTAGAGGATGATGGGGTTGATGCAGGAGTTGACAGTGGCCAGGTTCATGCCAAAATGATTCATGATCAACAGGAAGCTGAAAAAAAATAAATGTCATTTATTGTCGATTGTTATGGCAGCTGGTTATATATTATATTTTGTGGATATTAGTATTAGAGCTTGAAATATTTGTCCAAACTTAACAGGACCTGAATACTTTCATGTTTTAGTTCTCACAGATTTCTCCCTATTGACAGATTTACATAGATTTCTATTGTTCTTAACTACTTTCACAACCTTAAATTGCTTTAATTAAAGTCACTCAGCACTGAGGTCCATGAGGCCTATGTTTATGAGAAAACAGGATATAAATAGTGAATCAATAAAGGAAGGTACAATTTAGCACAGCCAAAAGAATGTTTGATTTGTTTGTCCAAAAATATTTTTATGTTCTTTGTGCAGAAACAGAGTTTTAGGATTAAACAGGTGAAGCTAATATCTCACTGTAGCGAGAACAGTTCAGTATGGAAGGTTTATCCACACTAAAAAACAGTTGGAGATGCTGCTCAAAAGCCTTAGTTGATGAATTCATTAGGTAAAGGTTAATTTAAACTTCAGTTTGGACAGCTGACTATTTCACTATAGTACATTAACTTGTATCCTTGTAATAATTTCTCCACTAACTTCCATTGAAAGTTAAGGGTACAAGGCTTTGTTCTGACACCTGTATTATTTTATATCTCCTTATATTTTATTTATCTGTATTCTAATTATGGCTATTTTTGTCACTACATGGAAATCAGGGCTGTACTGTTAGACTTTATTTGACACTTTGGGTAGTGTATGGTCAGTTTAGATCAGTTTTGTAGAGAATTTTGCTGTACTTGGGTCAGTTTCAGACTCATTACAATGATGTGGTTCGGGTTTGGAGAGAATTTTGTTTGGCTTGGGTTGAGTTCAGACACAAAACACAGGGCTGTGTGTTGGTTCAGGTCAAGCTCAGACCCAAAATTGTTGATCTGTATTTGGATTTGGACCAAAATATCAGCTCTAGTTAAAGCTCCAATTAGTATCATGTTTTTAGTAACTTCTACTTCATGGCAATGGCAGTTGCCTCATAACAATGGTCAAAACTTGATCTATACTCAAGCTTCATGTACAGCTTGGCTTGAGCCATCATCCTTCAAGACACATGGAAGACAAGCGTCAAGGCTCCTCTCTGTCCTGGCACCCAGATGGTGGAACAAACTTCCACTGGCTGTCTGAACAGTAGACTCCCTCACGGTTTTTAAATGCAAACTGAAGACCCATCTCTTTGTGAAGCACTTAAGTGAACACTAACCTAAGTACTTACTAAAATGCATTGAATTGCACTTATGCTATGTCTTCATTTTCTATCTTTATTTCTAGTTATCAGTACTGGCTTTTGTTTCTGGCAGCGTCTTAGCTCAAGGGTATTTTGGACTCTAACCTATTTGTATTAGCTATGATACAATATCTGAGTGGACACTGAAGCACTTTTGTAAGTCGCTCTAAATAAGAGCCTCTGCTAGATTCTATAAATGTAAATGTAACGTCTTCTACTGCAGTTTCTCCAAGATGCTACTCAGTGTTCAGAAACAATGCGTGAAGCACACCAGGTCACTCTGTGGACTGAATATCAGCAGCAGCAGGAAATGTATGAATTGTGGACAAAGGAGTTGATTTCCACTCACTTCAATAGTTCACAACGGTTTTTGTCTCTTTCATCGTACATCAGCTTCTTCAGGAGTCTGCTGAGGTGCAGGGGGAACCAGCAGAGAGCGAAGATCAGCACCAGACAGAAAACGGCCTTGGCCACCTCTCGTCTCTGCAGGACATAAAACCCAAAACTCCATCATCATCCTCAAAAACATAATTATTTAGATTACATTAAAAACTCCTTTATATATAGAATTGGTATTTTTTTGTCCATGGGATGCACTTTTAATGCACTTTAAATTATACATTTTAATAGTTATTATATTAATGCATAATTTACATGCACTCAATAATCCAACCATAATCGTATTTCTGCAGTTATCTGATTATTCATGTGCTCATGTAAACAGCATACTCCAATTTCTTAGATCATTGTAAGGTCTAGCCATCCGATTAAGATATCCAATAAAGAGAGCTGGATTTATTCGTCACCTTCTTGATGATGTATGTTCATATTTTCAGGTGAAGTGTCGCAATGTTTTTTTTTTACATCACATCTTCTTTTGTGAGTTTATTGGCCGGTTTCAAAGCGAACATCTGATTACTGCCTGAATCGTGTAGACCAGGAGTTTTCCCATTATCTGATTCCTCAAGTGCATATACATGCGTTGATCGGACTACTGACAAAATCTGATTTTCTGCAGTTATTGGATTAATAAGTGCATGTAAACACACTCACTGTTCAACAAATAACATGTTTTCATCTTGAATAAATCATTGACTTTAAATAAAAGTAGAAAGGTGGATCTCACTACAAACCCTTGTTTTTCTAATTTAGTGAAGTCTTGCCTTCAATTTTGCCCAAAATAAAGTTTTGAAATTACCTTAAATATTGATTCTTTTTGTCATTTTCCCTTAACCATCAGAAGACAATCATAACAAAGAAGCTTTGGACCTCATCCACCAACTGTTCTTAAAAAGAAACTTCTTCTTAAACCCATTTATGCAGTTTTCACAAAGATTCTGATGTTCATCAATGTTCTCTTATATGCGATTTGTTAGGTAAGAACTACACAGACTCAAGAGCACAAGCTGGGAACAATTCTGCAGTTTAAGACTTTTCTTAGGACCTTTTTCAAGAACACATTTAAGAAAACACTAAGGAAGATATTGGAGAATGAAGCCCATCGTTTGCAAATACAATAGTTCATTTTTGTGTTTGTCATTAATTAAGCTGCCTGTAAAAAAGTAAAAAAGGAATGGTTTGTCCCAGTATCACATGACCTGCACCACATGATGTCATTTACTCTGGGTCAAGAGTGGGTCAAGAGTGATTAATGATCATCCGTCTCATCCTGGGGCTGGTTCCTCAAAGCACTTAGGACAGTAATAACCTACTAAGACCATTGTATCTTCCCTGCCTTGGTCAGAACTGGCTGCTCCAGTGATTCTGAAAACATTCTGAGTGCCATTTTGTCACATGACTGGTCTTATCTGTGGGTGTGACTGTAAATCTAAAACCAGATTTTACAGGATTTTGGTAATCTTCAAACAGGAAATCTTGATAATCTTTTTAACAACATCATGCAGAGAACACTCCCACTTATTGTAAACAACATTGAAAATATCCTGAAAAGCCATCAAACTTCTTACAGGAAAATATTTGGCCCAGATAAAGGCTGAATTTGCTTAACGGCAGTAAAAATAAAAGAATAACCATGTTTTCTGTATTCTGTATACACTGTCAGCCACCTTACTTTTAAGATTTGGCCCAGTAGTTTTGCCACCACTACCATAGTATCTCCTATCCTTCTTTAGAGAATGAGGCACAGGAAAGGTTGCTAGCTGGTCACAGAGTGGTCTCAGGTTACAAAGGCCATAGGGCTGTTATGACAGCTGTTGTTAGTAAGCTGTTGTTAGAAGCTTTGAGAATCTGGCCCCTGCATCATGGATGAAATGTTTAATAATAAAAGCCTCTCCGTGGACTATTTAATATGTAGTCATGTTATTTGATAAAATGTGATCAGAATTGAACATACATAAAAATTACATTACAATGTTTTGTAGATTTTTTTTAATGAAAATGTTTTTTTTTTTATTATTTTATTTTATATAGAGAGGATAGTTAACGCATTCTCTAAAGGGAACAAATAAAAAAATATATTTTTAGCATTTTTCTGCTAATTTTAGTTTTCTACTTATTTGCTGAGTTAAATATATTAGAAAAACAAAGCATAAAATATAAAATTTGCCATAAACAAATTTGGCAAATAAACAGTAATTGCTCAGTAATTGTGATGGGGTGCCTAAAATTTTGCACACAACTGTATCTCACACATCATAAAATAAAATGCACATTAAATGCACTTGCAATTACAGAATGACTCCTTTGCTATTACCCAGTAGAAGATTTAGTTTTGGTTCCAAAATAAATGAGAATTTTTACAGTTCAGTCTGAGTTGGACTGAATTCATTTAGACTTGTGATGATACATAAAGGCAGTGGGACAAAGCCAGTCTGCCATGAGAACAAAGTCAGAAACAGTCAGAAAAGAAGAATACACAAATCAGTGTGCTTTACCTGTTTGAGGTGGTCACTTAGAGCGATTCGGAGGCTTCCTTTCCGGTGGTTAAGCATCTCGAAAGCCATGAGGGTGTAGAAAAAGGCCGTGCAGGCCAGTGGCACGCAGAAATAAAAGCCAAAGAGCCACCAGTCCTTCCACTGAATGTAGTGCTGGAGACAGAGAAAACAGTGCAGAAGAGTCATCCAACAAGCACCTTATTACAAACACATACCATGTGCTTTCGCTCACTGGGCACTCTATGAGCTTTACGTAGCTCATACATTTGTATGCAAAAGTTTAAATACCCCTGGTCAAATGATGTGTTTTTGCTGATTCTTTTTAGTGAACATGCACTAAAACAATAGTTTATGATTGTATTGTGTCAAATGGTTGCATACAAAGAAAATATGTCACATCAACGCAGTATATTTGTTTTGCCAATTATTGTGTTCGTGTAATACAATTTGTTCATGTGCAGCCATTTGACATGTTTTAATAATGTTAATAATGTTATCACTTTTCCAGTGCATGCTCTACAATGAACTTGAATCTGGCATTTTTCTGCAAATCTTTACATATTAGAAACCATGAAACAAGTAGGCACTGCAATATGACCTTTTATCTCAAAACAGCCAACTTTACAAGAGAAGGAAAGACCTTAATTTGTCATAGAAGTTTAGGAAACACATTTTTTTCAATGTCATTTTGGAACATTTCTATTAGTCTGTTCACCATGACATTTGAACATAATAATAAAGTGTAACTGGAGCTTTTAAATTATGCAAAAAATGTGCAGAGGCGTGTTCTCTGTAGAGGACGTATTAACTTATTTCCTCTTAGACTATAAACAAAACATGTCATCTGACCAGGTGTGCCTAAACTTTTGCACACAGCTGTAGGTCTGCTAAGAAGGTGTGCAGTTACAGATTGCACCTTATCTGTTGCTGCACAGTTTGTAAGCTGCCCTCCAACACATTCATCATTGGTTAGGTGCTGATCACAGGACTGCTGGTGTCCAGACATTGTTTGTGTGGTGGATCATTCTCAGCACACTGACTGGTAGTGTGTGTGGAGTGTACTGAAAGGCTTTGACACATGTCAGCATCACTGCTAGGTTGAGAGTAGTCCTGCACCCAATAATATTCTACCTAGAGTGGCTCTGTGGTCAGAAACTGTCCATTAATAAAGGGTGTGCAACGACAGTCTCCAGGAAAGTGCTACAAGGACAGTGTTTCCAATAAAGTGGCCAGTAAGTGTATATTCAGCTACAAACAAATATCATAACAGTACAAAAATGCATCATACAGCATGGAAACAATTATGTGTGTGCTGTACATTAGACTGGCTCCAAGGCTTTAAGATTAAAAGACATGTGAACTGCTGAAATTGACCTTGGAAAGATATGAACTATGATAAAGCAACAAAAGAATCAGTATAAATGTATACTACACCGAATAACAATTGCTTCCATACAATCAGGGCTCTACACAAAGCCACTGGAGTAGCTTAACTTGAGTAGTTGATAAGATTTTGATCATGATGGGCACGGCCTACATGGGAATATTTACGTCCTGTAAAAACCATGAATGCTCGGCTGTAAATGGCTGTAATGAGTTTTATGGTGGATGTCATGTGGAGAAAGGGCTATGTGTTCCTCATCCACACATATGGCTGTGTTTTGGAACAGATAGCTGGTTGTAATTGCACATGTGGTCTGCTATCAATTAGCTTCTCCAGGCTCGCGAACAAAGGAACTGAGCTCCAGATACTCCCTGTGAGCTTTCACACATCGTTTCTGTATCCTCATCTTCCTTTTGTCCTAAACAAGTCGTTTTCTATTCGTTTTACACATTAAAAAAGTGAAGTCAGGTCAATTTAACATTATAGGGCAACTCACTGAACAGATTTTTTGAGTTCTACCAGCTTAGTCTAGTCAAAAGCGAACACATAGTTCTTTAGTACTGCATCTCAGTCAGGTAAACCAACTGTTTAACCTATTAAAATCACAGGCTTATTACATACTAAGGCTTATTATTCGTTAACTACAGGGACTTCAGTGCAAACTGGCTGAGCTATTCTTAGATTATAGAAGGGTTTAATAAAACTTTGGGATCACTGGTGGGCCCTGGCCATCTAATGGGTTGAAAAACAACAAAACAAAACAAAACAAAACAAAACAAAACAAAACAAAACAAAACAAAACAGTGAATGTAGTTGCCTCCATATTAGCTAAAATTGCTTATATATTGTTGGGCTTTTACTTTGTTTCCACATTCTCCCAAAGGCTACATTCACATTACCAGCCTGAAGTGGTACAAATCTGATCTTTTGCCTTAATGTGACACAGATCTGAATTCTTCCAAGTTGTGTGGACACACAAGTCTGATCTTTTCAAATTACTTTTGAGCCACTTTCATATGTGGTCCTTTGCCTTTAGTTAAAAGAAATATCATTATGGTACAAAATTCATCATACAACATAGAAACAATTATGTATGTTCTGTACATAAGTCTGACTTCAAGCACCTTTAAACGAAAAGATGAACCCAATTAGCTCAGATCTGATCTTTCAAACATGATGATGGTTCATATTCATATAGGCATAGGAATCAAAATGGTGTTATGGAATAATTAAAATTTGGGAGCAGGACTATGCCTGAAAGCCCTGCTCGTTCCAATCTAGTGCCCTATAAATTTCCATCTCTTCTTTCTGTTTTTCCGTGAAGTTTTCACAGTCCCCACCACCATCCCATCTCATTCTTGTTCTTTAGTCCTATCAGCCCTATCACAAGCCTTTGTCTCAAAGGTAATTCACTCTTATTAGAGCAAGACGAAGGCAAAAAAGGGTCTGATTAATTGTTTTCGCAGCGTTTATTAGCATTTATTAATTTCAGGGGGAGCCCTTTTCTCAGACCCCTGAGAAATTGTTGGGATTTGAGCTCACAATCCACCGATGACCAAGAAGTTAGTTAATTAATATTGAATAAAACACCTAAAATTCTGGTGTCAAGTTCATAAATATTTAAGTAGCACTTTGCAGATCAGTAGTAAGTGGGTAATAATATAGTAATATTATGGCAACAAGTTATACTTACCTAAAAATTACATGCTAATTTTAAAGTTGTTACCAATTAATAGGTTAGTAATTTTAACAGTGACTTTAATAAAGTGGAAAAAAATTGTAACAAGCTGTTCTGACCTAAATGTTACATGCTAATTTCCTAGTTGCTAATAAATAATAAGTTAAAATAAAGAAAAATAAACATGCTGTATAAAGATATGTTGGATGTGATTTGAGTTTTGAACTAATTTCAGAGGCCAGGTTTGTGCTCTATAACAGATTAACAGTATTTAGTTTACAGGTAATGCAAAAGGAACATGTGATATTGCTCTTACCAACCCTGATTCTGTGTAATATCTGTATATTTACCTCATCTGAATCTGAGTAACAGCGCTTGTCTGTAAGTGGGCCTCTATGTGATAGTAATAGAGCAACTGTACATGATTATAGCACAGTGGCTTTGTCATCAGTTCAGTGCAGTTACCCACATTATTTTGTAGAACTGATGTTATCAGCATGTGAGACACAGTAATTCCTGTACCTTTTAGTTTCACTTTAACTAGAGCCTGTAACTGTGTCTGTACATCCCACTGCAGCTGAGCATTTAAAGACATAACAAAAGCATTATTTATGGGTAATTCTGTTTCATTACCAATTAATAGCCACCACAATTCCTTAATAACTTATTTAGTGACAACTAGACCTTAGCATATAATGTTCAAGCACCTCTTTTTACAATACAATTATCATATTTCTACCCACTAATTAGTGATCCAGTAAAGTGCTATCAATATTTAACATATGATTGTATACAAAAGAACAGAATGAGATTATATATCTGTCATATACACTGTATGAAGAGAGTATATTGCTTATATTTCAGTAGTAAAGCCTTACACGCATGAAGGTGGATGTGGGTACAAGCATGCAGGTGTAAATTTGCGTGTTGCTGTAGTTGAAGGATGTCGTGTTGAACACTATGGCCTCCGGCACAGCCAGGATGATGGACAGCACCCAGATGACCACGATTTCCACAGCAGTCAGTAAGGGGATCCCCACTCCCTGCACACGGCTCCATGAAGCTACAGCCCTGTACCTGCAACAGGGAGCAACACAAACTCAGAACACATGTACCGACAGCATGGAGCAACGCTCACTCAGAAGTAGGGACAGGCTTTTAAACACTGTCACTATATGCTAGAACGATAGCGCTTAGTCACGTTTACACTGTA
The DNA here is from genome assembly GCF_904425465.1 of Colossoma macropomum. Lineage (NCBI taxonomy): Eukaryota > Metazoa > Chordata > Actinopteri > Characiformes > Serrasalmidae > Colossoma > Colossoma macropomum. The sequence continues at coordinate 34,900,141 of NW_023494791.1, forward strand.
CATATTTAGAACATTTTTGTTTGTAGAAATATTTTCACATAAGCTCAATTTGGTGCCACCTTGTTTAATGTGAGACATGATATCAGCTGTTTGTCTTAGTCACACAGAGGGAGACGTACGAGCACATGTGCAGCACAAGATGTACCTTGATGCAACCACAATATGCGGCCGCAATGCTTCTGAAACTACTATTCAGTTTACTGAAGGCCACGGTGTGTGTGTGTGTGTGTGGATGTGTGTGGCGGTAATTAAAATGATGATTTGTTGAAATATTGGCCTATTTTATTACACCATGAGAAATGATCAATTTGAGATGAATGGAACATTAATTTTCTTGAAAATATGCAAAATTTACAGGAAAAATAACCCTTTTGGAGCAAAGACTTCAAAGGTACAATAAGAAAATGGCTCTCACTTGAAAACTACAAAGTAGTAGTAGAAATGTACAAAAAATGGTACCACCTAATTCAGAAGAAGTCAAATTGCAAGAATATATGGTTTTGGACATATGTGAGCTTCATGACAGAAAGTATTGTCTGAAGTTAGTTTTGGAATCCTTCCTTGTTTTTACAAAATTCAGGCTTAATTAAAATAATATTAGAAATGTGAAACATAAGCGTTATCAAAAAGTGGCCTGACACAAAATTTGAGCTTATTTGTCAAACAGAACAAAACTCTGTGGGCAATTTCCTTGCTGTACTTTTTAAGTCTTTGGGGGTAAATGGGTTAATATGATTTAGGAATAGTGAAATTCTGAGTGGTGTGCTGTGATGCGCTAAGAAACTGAACAGAGCTTGAAGTTGGAATGTCAGCGCCGACATGTGTACCTTAAATCCTTAGAAACAATGGGCTGTACCTTAAAAACAATGGGCCTCATTCACCAATATCTTCTCAAGTTGTTTTTTAAATTTGTTCTTGAGAAAGGTTCTAGGAAAACGTCTACATCAGATTCATGAAGTGTTCTTAAACTGCAGAACTGTTCACACTTCTGTGCCCAAATAAGAAAACATTTGTGAATGTCAGAATCTTCATGAAAACTGTGTATGTGGGTTTTAAGAAAAAATAGTGTGTGAATAAGCGGCCAGTGTTTTCACATTTTGGTCAGTGTACGAGATGGGATGGTATGGTTTGGTGTGCAGTGGCCCTAAGCCTGAAGCTCATCATGCAAATTATGTGTAACTCAGCCCACTAACTTCTCATTTATGAGTTGCAGGGTTGAAATGGAACAGTGAAATAATGGAGCTGTCAACAAGCTTGCGACAAAACAGGACTTGAAAGTTCAGTGATGAAGAGATAGCGGCAGAGTTGATAAATGAAGTTCAAACCTGTGTTCTTCTAGCTGTATTCTTGTTTTACTCAAGATGCAAAATACAGGGGAGATTCTGAACCCCCTAATTAACCTCTTGGACCCCCAGAATATCTCAAAATCAATTAACTTATTATGACATTATTCTATCTTGTTATATGCAATCACATAATATATGAATTATGCTATATGCAAATTCAGATCATTGTTTAGCCTGATTCACTCACAGAATGGTGAGCTTCTGTTCTTGGCATTCTTTGGCAACTAACTAGTGATACAGCACTGTTCTGCCTCAGGGTGGCACTGTTGAAAATTGGTTCACCCAATTGGTCCTTCATAGCCTAGCAACTGTAACTACGCACAGGATAACTCTAAAAACCTTTACAATATGCCATTGCATATTAGCAACTCTGAAAACCCAATTTCCAAATAGATGGGTTAAAAGATTGAATTGTTATTTCTAAAACCAAAGACAAAAAAGGGAAGTGTGTAAAATCTCAATTAATGTGTGGCTAGAAAGGAAAACAAGAACATTTTGTTGCAATTGAAGCTAGCATCAGCACCACTATGGCAAGCAAGTTAGCAGCCAGCCAAGGCTGGAGTAGCCAGTCAACATGGGATCCCCCAGAGTAACAGGACAATATGACAATATATTATTATGATAAAACACTTCATAGTACACTTTTCTGAGCATCTATCATGGATATTGGGAGATCACAGATATTGAAAAACTCTTGAAAACGAGGTCATTGCTGTTCCAACTTGTTCGCAAACCTCAGAAAAATTAAATATTTTAACGCATATTGTGTATCCTGAAGAGTATCATGCTGTTATAATTTTGCAGATGTCCAGAACCTGAGCACCAGTTTAAGGACTCAATCAGATCTGTAAATTAAAACCAAACAGGGACTTATACTGCACCAAGTGTACCAATAGCAGAGCAACACAGCTGCAGAACAGTTCAAATGTTGACTTTGACTCACAGCAACAGGAAAGGTTGATTTAAGTTTAATGAAAAGAGTGTTCGTGTGTTAATATTGCGGTGACGCTCACTCATTGTGATTGTTTGGAGAAAGCCGCTTACTGGCTGGTTTAGGAGTCTGCTTGTTTTTCCTTTTCTCAAACTCGTGTTTGCTTGTCTGTTTCATTAATAACTCCTCTCGAGTGGATGTTTCCATGAAATGGTGCATCAAGATTTTATATGTAAGTATATATTTTTCATGACACACTTGAATATTCCTGTTTAACAACAATGGGGCATTACTATTTTACTAAGTGGTGTTGTATCTACCTTTTAAACGCTCGAACAGCGGGGGAAGAAAAAGCAGCCAGACTAACACTACTCGGGGATATGAATCAGACAAGATATGCTCAACATTTCCTCATTGCTGGCTGGAAACAAATCAAAAGCAGCTGTGTACTGACGAAATTAAGCCAGTCTTGCATTTCCTTCCCAATGGCAAGGAGCGCTTACACATGTGTCAAAATCCTTAAGACGGCTCACTCTGCAAAACCAGCACATGGTCAGCCCGCTGTATTCTTACTACAATTTTGCTCTGTTTCTGCCTTTGTCTGTCCTGCCCTGTGATTTTTTGTTAGTGTGGTTAATGTGAAGAAACCCATGAGTTCTCATGCCACAAGTAATAATAGTTAAAATTCAAAACTATTCAAATAGTGATTTGTTGACAAAATTGCATCCAAACCACATACTACCATACTACACATACTACACAGCTGAATGTCCTATTGGTGGTGTACTACTTTGACATAATATTTGGATGGAGCCAGTGCAACAACAATATCTTAAAAGTATTAAAACACTGCTTCAGATGTAAATTTTTTAGATTTAAACAATAAAAACAACAGACAAACTTTGCTTACGTTAATGTTCCATTTGTCTACAGTAAGTGATTTGCTGATAAGTCAAACATTTTGAAGAACAAATGAAGAAACACATCCAACAAAGCTTCAGAAACCTTAAAAAAGTAAGTTGTACTATTTTATTTGTCTAAATAGACAAGCTGAATGTGGATGTTTTACTGGAAGCATGTACTCAAACTTTTGCAGGGCAGATTTGGTCCCCAAAGAGGAAGAGGTGGCCATTACAGCTGACCTTACAAACTTGTGGGACTGCTCTGATTGAACCAGAGGCCTGACTACCCAGCATCCTGCCCCCCTAACCCCACCCCGAATGAGCAAATCCATTAATCTTTCCTTGGGAGCATTTCATGGGAACTGCTCTTACAAAGCCACTGCATGAAAAGCTTGAGATTAAGTAGTTTTGTAAGTTACCATTAAACTTGTCACAGAGAAAAAAGATAATCTTCACACATCTATTTATGCTGTACACAAAGTCATATTACTACTGCCTAAGAAGTCAAAAACAAAAGCACAGTGTAATTTGATATTGCTTCTTACTAGTGGCTGAGAATTTCTTTCGTAACTTTCAATCCATAACACATTTGTATTTGTCAGCAGAGAAGGTGTGATTTTTATGATTTGAATGCTTTGAAAAACTGGAAAAAAGTCAAAAGAGCAAATATAAATTCTTTACATAATGAACTGTGTAATTACTTTTATAAAGCAGTATATTTTATGTAATTATACAGTATGTAGTAATTACATGTAATTACATAGTAATTATATTTAAATTTAGTAGCAAACAACTACAAACTACAAAAAAACCCAAAAAAACATTTGCCTTCTAACTTTACCTTGAATAACTCAACTTTCATGTGCTTGCACTACACAAAAGACTGCAGCTAATGAGCTGCTTATTCCACAAGATTCATCTATGTTGCCTCCATGTGAATATTTCCAGGCAATGTTAATGTCAGCACAGCATATGTTTGATGTCACAATGAAAATATATGAAGTCAGAGGGCATGCTTTCCATTTGGTTGGGTTGAGAAAACAACCTTCGGCTCAGCGAGCTCCATGTGTTCCTGATTTGGGGTAGGTACTGAGCAAATGAGAAAGCGCAAGCTACAAGACACATAAGACTATAGACTGCATGAAGTGAATGGGGTGCCTCTGTATAGATGTATAGGGTTTTATGTAGGCCTTCATGGTTCTTGTTTGGATAAAACACACACACACACACACACACACACACACACACACACACACACACACACACTTTTTCACAAGAGTAAAAGGGCACAATATAAACCTCAGTTTGAAACCATTACTCCTCCTTCCACCATTTGCCCTGAGTCTGACCCCAACACTAACCCGATCCCCAAAAACCTGCTCCTTCACCTCAGCCTGGCCTCAGGGTGAAATATCAGATGAGGGAAAGTTCAATGGGCCAAACTGAAGAAGACAAAAAGAATAAATCACAGTTCTTTGTCTCTCTTAGCCTAAATATTAAATATCAGTCTATCATTTTAACCTTCTCATGTCAGGGGATATTTTTCTTGTGTGTGGTTTAAACATAATTACAAGACAGATAATTAATCACATACTTACATAATGAATTACAATGTGTTACAATAACATTTGATTCACACTCTTTGTTAACAAGAAGTACGGATGGTCATTTTTGTTTGTTTTCGTGTGCAAAATGATAAAACATGGCAAACATGTAAAGGATGTTTGTTTATCTACAAAATAGGCTTTTATGCACAATAACAACTTGAAACACAACCTCAAATGTGGTATAGAATCTTCCCTTTCAACAATCCTGCTTGTATCAGTGAACAAAAAGTGAGAAATAATATACATCAAATTGTACATAACTGACCTCTAATGGTTGCACTCATTTTCTGCCTCTGCTGTTTTACTACAGGTTTGCTCTGAGGACTTTTGTCAGTTTTTCCTTTACTTCAGATCCTAATGCGTGGCTATGACTGAGTAAGACTTGGGAATGAGATAATTAAGCTGTGGCCAGGACTTAGTAAGGTGTGGAAATGAGATGATTAAGCCGTGGCCATGACTTATTAAGGCATGGGAACAAGAGAACACAACAAGACAACAGCTTACTAAGGCATGATCTTGTTCCCACACTTTAGTAAGTCATGACTATGACTTAATTATCTTTAAACCTTAAAGATTAATAACTGAACATTTAGTTGCCAGGTTAAGGGATTAAGCAGCATACCAGTATGTCTTCATTGCTGGGATTATGAACTACTGTTTATAAGACACACACCTTAAAAATTACAGCATACTATGAAACACATGCTCCAACAAACATGCAGAGATTTCAGTGATATAACTCTTGACATACCTGTCCACACTGAGAGCACACAGGTTGAGCACTGTGATGCCTACAGATGCTTTCTGGAGGAAGGGCACCAGCTTACACAGGAACTGACCAAATGAGGTGTGAGCCAAAGGGAATTCACTCATCAGGAGCTGCAAGGAAGAAAGAAGCATAAAACTGGTTTATTTCCTTTCAGTGTCTACTGAATAAGACCTCAATCAGGCTCAGTCAGTGAAGGAAGACGGAAAGTAAATATGCTGCATACAATAAGTGACTATTAACACAATTTTAACCAACAATCAAATTTACACAGTTTTCCTTTTACTCCAAATGTAGTTAATGCATGTTTAGTGTCTGTGGTTTCTTCTTTTCTTTTTCACTGCAGCTTAATGTTCACTGGAGTTTAATGTAGCTAAAAAGCAATGGATGCTTATAGTCCACCAATTAGCATTGTACAAACTGCACAGCTAAATCATCAAACATTCTCCTCACAACATATCAAATTGTTAAATGATAGCCAAATAAACTTGCTGATGTGGCTTTTGACATGGTATGGCATACTGGTATCTATAGAAATTGCCAAAAATTTAGACACAATACAGGCTTCAAGACAGTTGCTGCTACTGTTTTTAGTCATGCAATAAACTTTTTTTCCAGTTTCAAAGACTTTATACAGTGTCAAAAACTACATAAGCAAGTCTATTTTAGGTTATATAATACCTTGACACAGTTTGGGGCAGTTCAGTAGGCAGAAATAAATTTTTGTGTAGGTCTGTGAAAAAGTGGGGAGTGGCCTATTCCAGACAGCAGTGCAGTCATCACCCTACCTATTCCACTGCTTCCATACTATGGTGGTAGAAAACAATCGCAAGACTACAAACAATAGCAATAGCATCAACTACAATGCAGGATTCACATTAACACAACCGACATTGCAAACACCCTTGACAATAAAGCATGTGTCCACTCACCCCAAGCACAACTTTTACCCAGTGAAGACAACAGAGTCCAAATCAAAAATAACACAGCAAACTTTAAACCTAAATCATCAAGCGTCCTAGGCTGAAGCATATTATCAGCACAGTGGGGACAAAAATGTAAATGGATCATTTATGTCTTACCTCTGATGATGATGTAAATGTTTTAGATTTATAGTCAAAGAAGCATTGTAAGAACCCAATTCACAGACTACTGATGACAATGGGCGTCATGTGTCAATACATTCATAAGTTTTTCTTAGTTTTTTCTTGATAAAGGTTTTAAGAAAAAGTCTATGTCAGATTCAGAACATGTTCTTAAACTGCAGAATTGTTTACACCATTGTGCTCTTGAGTGTGTGTAGATTCTGTTTTTACCTAAGAACTAATCCCAAATAGGACGACACTGGTGAATGTCAGAATCTTCATAAAAACTCTCTAAGTAAGTTTCAAGAGAGTGGGTTAAGAATGGTTGGTGAATGAGGCCCAATGGCTCTACCCTACTGGGGACAAGATCTCACTTTTGCATGTCCCCCAGGCATATCTTCTGACCACAGCTTCAAACTCAAACACTGGCATGTTTATAAAGAACTGATGGCTTGAGGCAATAGCAGATAGCAATGAAAGCTAAGAAGTAATAAGCAGGCTGAGGAAATAAAACAGAGCTTAAGATTGGTTGAATGGACTACATTTTGCAGATTTAGAAATGATGCAGAGAAGCTAATATACATGTATACAATATACTGCCATAACACAAAGACAGCATTCACAGGAAACAAATCAATTTTCATTCTTTTAAAAAAGCTCAAGTTAATAAATGTGTTTCATTTCAATTGCAAATTTAGGATATATAGAAATTTGAAACGAATATCACATTGGTATTCATTTCATCAATCATATCATCAATCATAATATAGCATAGATAAAGAGAAAATGTGGTATTCAAAAAGTGGTATTTTGTAACAAAACCCTTCAAATATTTTTTCCTCATTTGATTTGGTAGGCCTGTGATAAATCTGCATGGGTCCAGGGTAGGCTGAGGTAAGCATGTGATGATTTAGGCATGCAGTTTGCATGATGCTAATAGACAGAGTCAAAATTTCCATAACCTTTTTAGCTATATCACCATTATAGATCCAGTACAAAACTAACGTAGCAAACTTTGGTCATTAAACATGTCTTGGCTGAAAAACTACACTTGGGGTAAGGGGCAAATTGCACAAATTTCAATTTTGGCAAAACCACCACTTTAATATTTATTTATCTTTTTTATTTTATTTTTTTAGTGCATTAATTTATTATTTTAGTGCATTAACATGTAAATACACATGTAAAAAGAAGCATTGTAGCATCTGTTCTGCAACATTTTTGGGAGTCAGCCTAAAACCAGAACAAGATGCAGGTTTCTCTCTGAACTTTACTGGCTTCCTCAGTTCTATGGTCCATATGTTCACTAATCTGATCCGGATTCAGCGCAGAACATGCCATTAGCTGTTTGTTAAAGAAAGAGTGAAATCCACTCGCTGGACCTGTTTCACATCCTTTATCCTCAGGCTCCTGCAGAGCACAAGAAGAACAAAAGCATCTTCCTGTGTTCTGCTTGCCTAATGGCCTTGGCAGTGCCGTGTGAATAGAAACTGGCTTTTGTTAAATAGGAGGAAAGGAGGAATCATCCTCTAGTTTGGGGAGGAAACTCTTTGCGGGTGCATCCTGACTGCCTGTGTTTATACACAGCCCAGTGGTTCATCACAGAAGGGTGTGTCATAGCAGGAGAGCACTGAGTGTGTGCGTGAGTAGCGTCTGAAGGACTACTGAGTCACTGAGACATCGTTAATCTAAAACAGGTCACGCTCATCATTTCTGCTGACCAGAAAACTTATGATCTTACTTTAACAAGCCACTGTATTTTGAGACGTGTAACAATTTACAGACTTCTAAATACATGAGTAAGTAACTAACTAACTCACTCACTCACTTATTCACTCACACAAGTCTAGCAGGCTGAAGATCTAGTCACAATTTTTTGATAGTGCCCTACAACTTATTTATATGTTGCTGCTGTCGGAACAAAACCTCATGTCTCCAAAATAATAACTTTACAGGAGAAGGAAAAAAACATACTTTACTTTTAATGTAAGTCAGTGGAACCAGACTTTTTTCAAAGTAATTTTGGGCCATTTCTTTTTGTCCATCCTTCAAGAAGCTTACACACAACGCAAAGGCCAACATACATTTTCAAATTATGTAAAAAAGTGATAATCAGCAAAAAATGGGTATACAAGGTTTTGTTCTGACAGCAGCGATATGCTCAAATTGTTTGCAAACTATTTGGTGACACTCAGTAAACTATAAGCAGTTCCCTAAATTCTAGACATTAACTCGGGTACAAACTCCAAAGTGGGGTATAAACTCCACTGAGAGGTTCTAGCTATTACACTGACAAAAGCGAATAAAAATACCTCATAAATATTTGGACTGTCAAGATAACATACACTAAATTGTACTGTAAACCCACACGCTCAAGCAAGAAATTAAATGAAACACATTTTTACCCAGTTAATGCCTTGAACCTGCTGGGCATTTCAGTGTAATTTAGTTGGACTGCCTTGGAACTAACCATCATGTTACCTGAAATAATTACCTAGTACTTTGAGGTTTGTACCTCTGCTTTAGCATTTCGGTTTTTAGCAGTTGCAAAATTTAAACAGAAGTATAAACATAAGCTTTAAATTTAGCTATTAAGCATTTAACTCAAAATAAGTACTTAAGGTATTTTACAGAAGTGTCCACAGATGAGCATCTACAAAGCATCTCCAGTGGACCATCGAAATAAAGTGTTACCGAGGATGCCCCAAAAAAGGGTGCATCATTGAAAAGGAGAAGACTGGCACAAGTGTGTTTATCATTGAAAAGAAGGAAACTGACACAACCAAAACATAGAAACATTATCAGAAGTGGAGACAGTTCACTGGCTGAAATCTGAATGGGATAGTGCATAACAATCAACATGAGAAGGACTTCATTTCAACAAAACAAGCTAATCATCTTTTTGGTAAAGGTGTAAACTGGAAAAAGCCAGGCTTATATCCCTGTCGTCAAATTCCCTACTGCACTAGTCGTGGAAAAGCTCTTTATTATTAGACACAAAACAATGAAATCCTAACCAAAATAGCTCTTCTATTCCATGCCTGAATCTATTTCACACTCGAAGATTATGAGAATTAATTGATCTCCGCCTTTAAGAAATGACCTTTGGAGCACATTTGAGCCCACTCTGCGTCAGAATAAGCTGATACAGGCTGTGTAAGCGGGTTCTTAACCCTGAGTGATTTTTTCAGTGCAGGTCTTTGCTTAGCAGATATTGCTGAATGCTGGCCTGAAGGATGAGAGGAGATAAGAGCAGAGTTTAACAAATGATAACACATGAGGCCATGTAAGGCTGGGGCACTCTGTCCAAACCTCTGTGTTTATTTTAGCTGGCCCTATCCCTGCTGCCCTCATCACTACACTCTGTGACCACAGCACAGTGTGCTGAGAGATAGACTCTGAGTAGCTGTTAAATTTCACACTGTGTCCTTCTGCTTTACAACCTCTAACTTTCAGTCCTAGAACTATTTTTATCCCTCTCTCCATGTACAGCATATACAGTACTGTGCAAACATTTTAGACACCTAAATAAATTGAATTTCAAATCTATTTATCTGGGCAGTAAGTATTTATTTGATAAGGTAAACACTAATATAACAATAATGCTGGTTATGGAATTTAATAAATCTACACTCTTAAAAAGATGGTTCTTCAAGGGTTTCGAACCATGAGTTCTAAATGGTTATTTGCATGGTGAAATGGTTCTTCAGATTGACACAGAATGTGTTTATGGTTCTGCATAAAACCTTTTTGAAAACGGTTCTGTATAGCACCAAAAAGGGTTCCTCTATTGCTACAAGCTTAACATCATAACAATAGCAGATCCCTTTTTGGTGCTATATAGAAACACTTTTAAAAAGGTTCAATATTGAGCCATATGGAACATAAACAACTATAAACAACACATTCACCATGCGAAGAACCATATAATTCATGGTTGAAAACAGAACCAGTCCCTTTACAAAAGAACCCTTGAAGAACCATCTTTTTAAAGAGTCCATGCAGTGTCCAGGAGAGGTCTAGAATTTTAAGTGTAATTACATTTAATAGATCTTTGGTTGAATGTTGGTTAAAGACAGACTGAGCATCTACAAAGCATCTATAGTGGACTATAAAAAAGTGGTACCAGAAATTCTTGCTACTTTTTACTGCATTTATGTTTATTTGCATGTATTCTAATGATTTATGGTATTTTTTACATGTAAGTGTTGCCAAGATAATTGGTTTTAAACTATGTGTTTAGGTGCTTAAGATGTTTGCATAGTACTGTATAAGGTTTCTTATTTACTTCATGGAAAACAAAGACAAAAAAAGATACAGCGCAGTCTGTAACACATGCTCAACACATCAACACATGCTCAGCCAAAAAGCTTTATGGAACGTTGGTAAAAATTCCATTTGTACACTTTGTATGCATGCATAGTTTAGCCTCTCGTTAAGTAGTAGCCTTTTTGTTTTTTTAACAGTAACTCTTTATGTGAAGGCATAAATGAATATTTGTGCTTGTGGAGTGTAGTTTATATTGTTCATATCAGCAGGATGGGAAGTGCAAAGTGCTAGAGTATAGGCTACAATATTATCTTATGTCATGTTATCGATCTATTATAACAGTGTGTGCTTGCAATCATATCGCTGTTGTCGGAAAAAAAACCTTGTATCTCCATTTTTGACGTTTTTTCAGTTTTTGACATAATTTGAAAATCCCTGTTGTCCTTTACATTGTGTGTAATTTATGATGAATGTACTAAAAGAAACAGCCCAAAATCACTTGGAAAAAAGTCTGGTTCCACTGACTTACATTAGAAGTAAAGTAGGTTTTCTTCCAACAACAGCGATATACAAAATAAATTAAATTTGAAATGAATAATGGAAGTATTTTGATAAAACTGAGTTTACAATTTCTTATTAGGCTGAACGTGATTTTTGTCACTGTTCTTTAATGCTTGACCACACTCAGAACAGTGGTTACTAAAGAGCATGATTAGGTCAGTTGGACAGTGACACAATTTTTGTTTCATTGGTTATTTACTCCAGCATGATGTGTCTGGAATAAAATAGTGACTAGGCACCCTCAGAAAAAGCTACTACACTTTACCTAAACTGAAAAGTCAACTTATGGAAAGGTTTTCCTTGTTTTCACTATATCCTACAATTTAGAATAACAGTGAAGGCACCAAATGTATGAAATAACATATATAGACTTATATTTTAGATTCTTTTGGAAATTAACCCCTTTTGCCAGAATGCAGTTTAGCATACTCTTGATTATTCTTAAGCAGCTTCATGAGGAGCCACTGGAGATGCTTCTCGAAAGGACTGTAGAAGGTATACACATGTCGAGTCCTTGATGATACTGGAAACCAACTTGTTGTGGGGCATTTGAAGATTTTTTGTTCCATTTTTTTGAGTTTAAATGCAAAATCTTTGGAATTAATTTGGAATTTATTACATACATTTCATACATGCACCATTCCTCTGGGAAAGTGAAGACAGTGTACCCTTAAATGACAACAATGACCACTGTTTTACCTTTGAAGTACATCTACACATTTACATTGTTTGCTCCCTGTATAATTTTTCTGACAGTGTGGGGTTTTCAGAACATCAGCGTTACATCAAATTAAGGTTATTTACATCTATGTTGGATGAACCAAACAGGAATTACAGCTCTTCTATGCTCTCCTGTCCCACTTTGGGGGATCATAAAAGCTAATCTAAAAGGTCTAGAGTTCTGTAAGAAGCATTAGAGGCTGCCCCTGCTTTCTCTTCAACATAAAGACCAAAGAAGCATTAATGCCGATAAAGCAGCCCATCATGATGCATTAGAAGAATAAATCAGAGACAGAGCTAAACGTTGGGCATCCTAAGATCAACTGTGCAGTACACTGATAAGATACAAGAACACACAGACAACCACTGTAGTGGAAGAGCAAAGAATACTTTCACAGCTGTGAAGAAAAACTACAGACGAGATCAAAAAAATTTCCATAATGTAAGTCTAGCATTAGATTGCTATATAACTGCCATAATGACAAGAAGAGCTTGAACTCATTAGGATGGCTACCATATACAAACCACTGAAAAGCCTCAAGAACAGAAATGTCATGCTACAATTTGCTGATGAGTACATAAACCTGTTTTTATGGACAGAGGAGACTAAGATGAACCTGTTCCAGAGTGATGGAATTAGAAAAATGTGGAGAAACAACAAAACTGTTCATAATCTGATCTGTATTGATAACGCGACTGCCAGCAGCCAAATACTTAAAAACTCAATGTTGCAGAAAGACAAAAAGTTGAAACATACCGCTAAAGCAACTGCTAAATGAGCTTTCTAGTGACAAAGTATAACATTTTTGGCTGACCAGGTCAAAGAGTCAACCTCAATTCTACTAAGAAGCATTTTACATGCTGAAGACACGAGTGGAGAGAAGAACTTCCAAAATCAAGCAGGATCTGAAAATGGCTACACCATGGATCACATACATACGAAAGTCAACAAATATGTATAATATTTGGTTTTAAAAGAATTAAAACCAAATATTATACATGAACATTTTTTTTAGAATATGTTATGGTCTCCTGAAATGTGAGACCAACAGTATTGAACAAAAGTCAGGGACTAGCCTTAATTTATTTAATTTCTAGTTAAAGCACCCATTAAGTACAAGTTATTAATAGTTTAGAAGATCAATCTGATGATAATTCACTTGATTACAGAAAAGGAAAAAGAAAATCAGTAAAAAAAAAGGAGTTAGCAAAACTGGAGTTCCAAAGATTATTAAACGATTTTGAGAAAATGGGGCTCCTAACAACTGTGCGAGACCTGGTAGACCACCAAAACTGTCACCATCACATAAACAGTACTTAAAGCTTTCATCTTTAAAAGAGAGGAGAAAATCAAGCTCCAATTTTGCTTAAGATCTGAGAAAACTCCTTCCACTGTGAGAAGACAACTCAACACTATGAGTCTGAAAGAATGTGTAGCTGTCAAGAAGCTGATACTGAGGAAAGGAAATAGAAAAAAAGAAGAAACGTTGCATATTAAAAAGCTGCTCGTGTTCTCAGGGCAATGAACTGACCACACCAGAGTCTAGACCTCAATATGATGAAATATGTTTGGGATTACTTGGATTGTAATACACAGAAAATGCAACTAACTTCTAAGACTGAACTTTGGAGCTGTGGAAAAATACCTGAAAATACGTCTCTCAGAAAGAACATAGGCTGTAATAAAGGCAAGGCGAGGAGTGGACACATTAAATACAGAAATGTGATATTACATTTACTTCTGGGATGGAATGAACAACTTGAACTTGAACATTTTGACTGGAAATTAAATAAATTAAGGGTGGTCTCTGATTTTTGCACAGCAGATATTTAGTTATGGAGAAAAATATGGAAAAAGTATGTGACATACCCAAAATCAGCAGCAGAGACCTGAATGTCATATATGTTTAGGTGAAATTATACCATACAGCATCAAAAACCACTTAAGCAATTCCAGTTGAGATAACTAAGATTATAAGCTTAAATTACCTAAAAAAGCTTTGACACCAAATGTTGCTTTTTCACTACTTTTGGAGTGAGTTTTTGATATCTTATCTTGAGAGCTTAGGCTTATGATATAATTTGAATAAATATTAATTGCATCTTTGGGAGTTCAGAGCTAAATTCTGTTGATAGAGAAGTTCAGGGCTTGGTGCCTACCTTGTAGACGTTTATGGGAATATCTATGGCGATGTAGATGAGGTCACCTAGGGCCAGGCTGGCGATGAGGGCATTAGGCCCATTCCTCATGCACTTGTGCTGGTAGATAATCCTTAGCACGGTGGCATTGCCTACCATGCCCACCACGAACACTGCACAGGAAATGATAGTGTTGATGACCTTGAAAGCGGCCTTAACGGAGGTTGAAACCACACAGGGTGGGGGGCGTTTCTTGTCTTTCAGACTCATGGTGCTGTTGCCTGTTGTAGCTTCTCTGAAAGTAGGCCTTGGGCCTGGGAGATTCTCTGGCCCGCTGTGGGTCTTCATGGGCTGAACAGTGGTGGAGAAGGCCTGGGAAGAGCCGGGAAGCTCCTCTGTGCTGTTTATCTGAGCCATTCCACCAGCGGCCATGACGGCCATTAGCAACAACACGTGTAGTGTCGTAGAGACCATTGCTGAACACATTCCACTCTCCGATCTGCAGATAAGCTGATAGGAGTCCAATTATAGACACGGCAGGGCTGAGGGACAGGAGAGACACAAAAGAACGTCAGATAGGCTTAATTTAGAGCAAATCTTAGTTTGAGACAGATTTCATTTCTTTTGTATTAGCATAATTTGACTCTGTCTCTTGTTGGAACAATGCACACAAAGACAAACGGCAGCACGGCCGTGAAAGGGCTTCCGAATGTGACAAAATCAAAGAGAATTGTTTAAAAGTACAACAACAGATCAGTGAAACTTCCTCGCAACTTCAAAAGGGATTTAGTGAAGGAGCACAGATGGAGTGTGCCAGCATGAGTTACTGTGATGCTACGGGACGAGACGTCGCCTCTCCCATCATCCCCTGCAAATACCCATCAGCGCTGGCATGGTGCTAATGGCACACAAGTGCTGTGGCAGGCCTATTGCGTTATTCCCCCCACCCCCACCCCCACCCCCCCTTCCTGTTCCTTTTCTATTTATTTATTTCTTTATTTTTTGCTGCTTCTTCTCCCTCTGGTTCTGATTTGAGATTTTGGACTGGCGGTTTCCCAAACAAAGGGCCACTTCAACATGAAAGAGGCAAACTTTTTAGACCCCTCCACAGCCGGTTACACAACAGAGGGATTTGTGTGTGGGGAGAATGTTTGTGAATCTAGACACAGCAGGTCAGTCACAAAGTACTCCAATGACTGATAGCACTCAAGAACGCAAGGTTTTGAAGAAGATCAAAACAACTCAATCTTGTGTCGCAATCTATAAACAATATGAAGAGTAAAACAGTGAAGTGCTATTATCATCAGCTGTTCTGTGGCTTTTTAGTAGGTAATACAATTTAGAAATTAAAAAAAATAATAATTTAATCAGAAACTTTCAGAAATGGTCTTCTTAAGAATCTCTGAACCTGTAACATTTCTCTAGACAGAGCTTATGAAGTTCAAGAAATGATTACATGCATGGATTTCTAACCTGTCAGCAGTTGTTTCTAATCACAAGCCATTATAAACATGCATATTAACCCCTAAAAAGTCAGTCTTATTAAACTCTAATGCTCATTATTCACTAACTACAGTGCAAATTGGCTGAGTTACTCTCAAGTTATAGATGTGCGTAATAAAAGTTTGGACATGCCGGCTGTTCCTGGCCATTTAAGGGCTAAAAGCAAGTAGCGAAGCCATCAGAGCATGCAAAAAATCTTATT
The DNA here is from genome assembly GCF_904425465.1 of Colossoma macropomum. Lineage (NCBI taxonomy): Eukaryota > Metazoa > Chordata > Actinopteri > Characiformes > Serrasalmidae > Colossoma > Colossoma macropomum. The sequence continues at coordinate 34,916,172 of NW_023494791.1, forward strand.
CCTGATCTAAGATTCTTCTTAGCGATCACGTCAAAAGAGTAAAACCAAGACAAACGTTCACTAAAAGCAAAAGTTAATCAGGTCCCGTCTCCTTCAGACTACTTTCGAGCCTCTTTTCATAATGGTGACAGCAGAGAAACACTTCAGAGGCGAGATGCATTTCCTGTTCAAAGTCCCTGCCGCCACCTGGTACACAAAGAACTATTTAGCAGACAGCCCTTCAAGTAGCATCACAGTTTAGCATCAGCCTGGCACTACAGGGATCCGTGACAGCCTGTAAACTGCTCCGCTGATAAATTATGAATGGCTCCTGGTTTTTCACCTACCGCTCCTTAAATGTCTGCCTTCCCTTGGATCCTGTCACTCAGTCAGTCAGTCAGCGAACGAGTGGGGCGAACTTTCGGCTGGAGCCCCCCCCAGACATCTGTGTGGCATCACATGAGTAATTAAGCAACTATCAAAGTAGAGGAGGATCCCTTTTGGGCTGCCACTGCATGCCGAGGCTGCTGTGAGGTGCTGCTCTGCATTCTGTCTCCAGCTTTTCCTGTGGAGAGTTGCTCTGTGTGTGTGTGTGTGTCTGAGAGAGCACTTTGACTGGGTGGGATTGCAGTTCTCCACCCCCCCCACCCCAACCCCAGCCAGGAGGGAGGCCCCAGAGGAAACAGCAGCGGTTCACAGCCCGCCTTGCCTGTCTACTGCTGATGAGGATCATTGGAGATTTGCGGTGTGTGTGTATGGTGTGTATGAGACGGGGCAGGGGGGGACTATGCTGCCCCTCATCAGACAGGCCCCCCTCCTTTTTCCTCTTAATCCTTTTCAAACCCTAAAGGCCTTGCTCTCATAACTCACTCTCATGGTTACGTTCTTAAAATAAGGGTCCTATAGATCGTTCTTTGGAGCCACTTTTGAACACTTCACTGAGATGGTTCTTTAAAGGACTGTATTAATAAATGAGATGTGGGAGTGTGAAGAAACTTTTTAAAGTTAAAAGACCCTCCACCTGAAATATAATTCTACAGTGAGGGGATACAAGTATTCATTTCCTGTGCACATATAAAGACAACCTGAAAGCAACAATAAGCAATTCCTAATTCCAAAACTCCTCGGTTATAAGACAAGACACAACAAGCCTTAACACATGAGCAAGTAGACAAATCAGAACTCTTTTAGAACAGTGTGCCCTGGTCAGAGGAGACAAATAAAGAACTCTTTGGCCATTCTTACGCTCACCATGTTTGGAAGACGAAGGGTTGCAAATATGATCTCAAGAACACCATATCCACTGTGAAGTAAGGAAGTGGGAGTATCATGACGTGGGTCTGCTTCCCTGCAAACAGTCCTGACTTATTACACATCATTGAAGGAAATACGAATGGAGCAATGTTCTGGAACATATTAGAGGAGAATTTAATCTCAGCCACCAAGAAACTGAATCTGGGGAGAAGTTGGACTATACAGCCAAACATGCAGCAAAAATAACTTAAGATAGGTTTTAAAAGGAAGGTGAAGGTGCTTGGCCTAGTCAATCTCCTGATTTGAATACAATTGTGAATTTAGGAAGAATTTGAGACCATCACAGGGACCCTCATAAGCAACTGAAGGCAGTGTGCTGAGAGAAATGAGCAAATATTAAAACACAATGCTGCAAAAAGCTGAATATTTCTTATCTCCAAAATGTATGAGCCAACAAAGGCTGTGCTGCAAAATAATAATGTTATTAAATTGTGAGGTCTGAATATGTTTTTCCCCACCAGTTCCCTCCTTTCATATCTTCCTTTTCATTTAAGAATACATACTTTTTGTTCATATTTACAAAGTCAAAGACATTACATGTGTACATTTGAAGTCAATACATTCACAGGAGGTATACAAAACAACAAAAACAAAAGTGCCTGAATATGTTTCTTGTATGTTTTTACTAGAACCATACAAACAAGCCAAGAATCATCTTTAGATTTAAGATTGGATGTAGGCCATATTTCCTGTGAGCTCCTCACTCTCATGAAAAAGTGTGTTGAATTAACTTATATATATTATATTCAGATGAATAAAGTATATCAGCACAACTGTTACCAAAAGTGACCTGAAAGACAAAACTGTGTTGATTCAATATATTGTATTTATGCGCAAATTATGTTAATTTTTTAAAGGTAAATCTAATCTCTTATTTCAGTGTCCATAACTTTTCTAGTTTCAAAGTATCCTGGTTACCTTAGAGCTGTTACTGAATAATAAGCCTTAAAATTAATAACCAAAAAGCTAAGGATGCAGTTTAAAAGCGGGCAATTATTTTACAGTATGGAATTTTTCAGCAGAAAGAAAAATCAAATGCCATTGATTAAAATGCCTCATCATACTGCGTGGTTTATTTCACTGTAAAAACGGAAAAGATGTTGATTTGAAGTGCGTATGAGATTAATATAGATGAGAGAGAGGGATGAGAAAGTGGTAGTAGAGTGAGTGATTTAGGGGTTGATTCTCAGGGCTCCTCCTACAAGCCTGCCTGCATGCTCTGTACTCTCTGTTTGACCCCAGACAATCAAAGACAAGCCAAAGAGCCCAGTACCCAAACTGTCTCTTTAACCTCTGCTGCTCGAAATATCAGATTGTGGGTGGTCAAATTCAATGGAAAGTCCCGTGCCTGTGCCCTAGTTTATTGTGTGAACATGAGACCCACATTGCACTACCTTACAAAAGCTTAAAATATGTATATGTATATGTAGCTTAAAATATGTATATATTTTTGATTATATGAAACCAATTCTTTTGCATATACTTGTAAAAAATGATTCAAATATCATGCTAGGCTCCACAGGTTTCCACTAATGAGCAGGAAGCTATAAAAAATGAAGGTTAGATTGTTCAGAATGATGAGAAAACCTGGAGATGATTTGGTAATTACTGAGAAAGCTGCATAACATAAATTATATTCATATTGTATAATTATGTAAATTAAATTACATTAGAATTACAAGGAATGAAATATACAATCAGTTTACATTCTGGGTCAAGAAGTTCAGGTCTGACTTTTTCCATTTTAAGTTAAAGTGATCAATTAATATGAATTATATAATTAGTAAATCTATAGTATTGAGAGTGAAGTTACAATTAATACTGAGAATAATGCTTCAAATTATGGTCAAATCTTGACATAGATAACCCAACAAAAAATGACTGTATAGACCTAATTACAAAATGTTATTTATGATTTAAATACATTTTTGTTATTGTAAAAATTATAGTTGTTAGTGTAAGAAATAATTTAAAACTGCACAGTATAAGTTCTTATTAAATAAAATAGCGATAATCATTAACACAAGTGATTCCACATTCTGTGATGTTAAGGTCTGTCCATTGTTCTGAGAACACCAGCAGCTTCTTTGTTTGATTTATTGTTTTTTTGTTTATTCCCTTTCTGAGCTTCTTGACAGCTGCACATCCTTTCAGGCCCATAGCATTGAGGTGTCTTCTCACAGTGGAAGGATGGACAGACACAAGTGGATTCTTTCAGATCCGAAGCAAGAGTGGAGCTTGATTTTCTGCTATCTCTCAAAGACGAAAGTACTGTTTATCTGATGATGTCAGTTTGGTGGTCTACTAGGTCATGCATGGTTATTAGGGGTCCCATTTTTGCTATGTTTTTAAATATTTTTTTTCAACTCCAACTCTGGAAACGCTTTTTTCCTTTGACTTTCCCCTTCCTTATGCAAGTAGATTATCTTATAACTGATCTCCTCAGAAATATCTCTTGAAAATGAATAACTGTTACTCAGTTGCTGTTTTGACAGGAAATGGAATAAATGAGAGGTCCCTGACTTTTCACTGCACTTGTATGGGACAAATTCACTGGCATCAAAAACATTCAGGACATTCTAGAAAACTATCTTTTCTATTTAGATGCTCTCAGAGCAGCTTTAACAGGTGGTGTTGTTTTTAAATCAATCCTCTCTGATGATAAGATGGATGGGCACAGATCATGGAATGCTCAGCGCCTTCATGACTGCATTGTTTTCCATTACACAACCTGTGCATTAATCCTCAGCAGCATGGCCCATTATCAATAAGGGAGGTAAGTGCAGGAAGGCAGCTATCAGACGCCTCGCCGCGCGCTGAGCAGCTGAGACAGCACTAAGGCCTGTTTAACACCATTCACTCTGCTCTAACAGGACATGCCATCCAAACACACTGCTACGGATTTGAGGTGGGGGCTGGGGAGGGGGTGTGGTGGGGGAGGCATCTCTTTCTATATGGACGACGCTCCATTAGCTGTTATTTATTTATAAGGGCTTGTTTCAAAAATGACTACATTACATTACATCTTCATTGTCAGGCAGGGATGAAGCTTGTTTTAGTTGCTCACGTCACATGCTGTAAACAGAGCCCTGCTGAGTCTTCCACAGAGGAAAACAAGGTGTAACACTCATTCTATAACATGAGTTAAAGGCACAACGTTTTAGTGCACATGCAAGGCCTTCATCAGAAGTACAAAAACCAAAATCAAAAGACCCTCCCCCATTAAAGGAATGATTCGTCTACAGCAGGGGTCGGCACTCCAAATGTTAAAAAGAGCCATTTTAAACAAAAATGTAACCACCTTGGGAACCACAACATTTTATATCCATTTTATTGAAGTAATGTTTCACCAACTTGGCTGTAAATATGTCTCAGTATGTGCTAATGTACTAGTACATGCTAAAAAATATAATATAACCAAAAATGCAGACTTACTTTGAATCTGTTTTAAGAGCTTTTCTCGCATCTCCGGCAGGAAAGTTTTACAAAAAAGTGGAATAGTTTATTGTAAAATGTCTCTCAACATCCGACTTTTTACAAGGCTGAAGTCAGCTTAGCTAACTGTTGCACCATTTAAGATGGAACATGAAAAGTCGAACAAGAAGCTGGCGAACGAGAAGCTGGCGAATGAGGAGCTGGCGAATGAGGAGCTGACTTCAGCTTCGCAACTATTTAGTGTTTGAGAGTTTCCCGTTGCTGATTAAACACATCAAGAAACCAGCTGGAGTGATTATAAATGCCAGTAATTAGTCTCTAAATTATCCATATTCATCTTAAATCTTTCTCTTTGCCTTTCCCTTAGCTACTAGCTAGAAAAGACTGTTGTCTGTGTTGCTATGGTGACCAGCAGTCTGCATGCCGATCTTCAGGGTTAAAGGGTGAATAAGCAGTTATACATTATCTCCAGCGTTTAAGACCATTTTTACTGCAAAGGAGGATTATTTTATTTTACCTAAAAATTGAATTCTTTTGTGCAGCCACAAAAGGGCAGTAAAAGAGTCACATGCAGCTTCAGAGGCGCATGTTGCTGACCCCTTGTCTACAGTTTAGACACGTTTAAGTAAAAAATGAAATATCATCTATAAACTGCCATCATACTTTGTGGTCTTTTTCACCCTAACACATAGAAAAGGAGTTGATTTGAAGTATGTACAAGATTTGTACTGATTAAAAATCTTTGCTTTGGTTCATTTTAATCAAAGGACTTTGACTGAAATAAAGACATTAAAACTGCTTGACACCACATTGTTTAGGTTTGATGTTTTGAAAGATTTGCAAATAATTATTACAGCAAACTTTTAAAACCAAAGGTGCCAGAATCTTTGCAAGAATCAATAGAAGAACACCTCTTGGGTCCCAAGAAAAGCTTTCAAATGATTGGTTCAGCAATTTTTGTGAAGATGATCTGTATGTAGAAGTGTGGAGTTTTTTTTTTAAGTTTCAAAAACGTCCACATAATGTTAGGGTTCTAGAAAGAACCTTTAAATTGGTTAGAAACTTTGCAGCATGTGAATGTTCTTTTAACTTGTTAAATTTTCCTCATAGTCAAATGTCTTTTTTTTAAACATGGTTCTTTAGGGAACCTTACATGGTTGTATTGTCTTGCTCAAAAGACTCTTTTGTTTGTAAAAAAAAAAATGTTGTTTAACCTAAATAATGTACTTCATGTGGTATCAAGCAGTTTCACTTGACTTATTAATGTCAAACAAGTTTTTTGATTAAAATGAAGTAAAGCAAAATAACAAGGAAAGATAACAAGCGTTCAGTGATGTGGTGCTACATGCAGCTCCCCAAGAAAGTGTCTCATGTTAAACAAAATCTTGGTTAAACCAAAAAATGAACAGAATGTTTTGCCTTGCTGAAAACTAAGTATGTGGGAATATGCACTGAACATAAACTTCATCAAACTGGAATGCCCCCTCCCCCTCTCTCTTTTTCTTTCTCTCATTTTCAGCAGAAGATTAACGCTCTTCTCCAGTGCAAGCTCCTGCAGGGTTGATGTTTGTGTATTCTTGCCAGAGTAACCCCTGCTTCATGCTGGACCTAATTTATTCCATTCGCTATTTTGCCTGATTTCCTCATTTCTGCACTACACATGTTGCTGTGCCTGGAGATAAGGTTTTTGTTATCCATAGAACTCTTAACCATTGTCTTATTCATCGTTTATCCAATCACATCTTCTAGTACTGTAACACTTACATAATGCCTGTAGTGTTATTGTGTCCTGCCATTATGAAAATGAAGGTTTTTTTCATGGTTCTGTTTAACATGTCTTCACTTGGTTCACATCAAATGACTTGCCGGAGTGGAAAAAGTATAGAAAAATTATACTTTAGTGAAATCATGAGTACTTTGAGGGTAATTCAACATTTAAACACACTCAAGTGTATAAAAGTAAAAACTGAATGTTTTAACAGATAAAATTTTTCTTTGGTGGTGTGTGATGTGCTGGTGTATGATGTGGTAACTAATCAGCAGTTCTGGTTACATGAAAGAGGAGTTCTTCAAGTGTTCTTTACTAAAAGCAACGACTATGTATAGAACCCTGAACCCTCAAAGAACCATGTAAATTCATGTTAAAATGGTTCTTCTCTATTAAGGAACACATGCGCTTCCTCTTCCTCTTTAAAATGGTTCTATATAGCAACAAAAAGGGTTCTGATATTGTTTAGAACCTTTTCTTCTACAGAAATGTTCCAAAATTAGTTGTTACATTAATTTCTTGTTACATTAACTTCTTTTACAAGTTAAGAAAGTTTTTTTTTTTTCCTCTGTAGGGATACCATTTTGGAGATACAAGGTTTCTGACAGTGATATTGTTGCATCGGCGTAGTAGAAGATATGGGAAACATCATGCTTCAACGATGAATGCTCTTTTATTGAACACAGCTGCAAGGGAGAACCGTTGCTCAGCACTACTGAAATGTCTGAGATAGCAGGCTGGTCACTTCCAGCCACATTTTCACCTTACAGTAAGCACTAATACTTCACCAACTACCACAGAGCCCAGCACAGAATCGCACAAATAGCACATGTGCACATCATTAACCCCTTAAAATCCTAGGCTTATTACATACTAAGACTAGTGATTCAGTAACTACATTGAGTTCAACGCTAAATGAGCTGAGCTATTCTTATCATTCTTATATTCTTGTTATAGAAGAGTGTAATAAAACTTTGGGCCTGCTGGTGGGCCCCGACCATTTACGGGGTTAAGAAAACAACAACTTATTCTCAAGAAATGTTTCTCCTACCACAAGTGCGGCACCTCCGGAGAGCCTCAGCACGTGGCTGCCCTGCATGGCCACACCTCCCACGGCAGCATGAGCCAGTAGCAGGATGCAATATATAACCTTTGCCTTTACTGAAGAACCTTAGAAGAACTTTCTTTTTAAAGGATGTAGCTCTGGGAAGTATCTTTTCACACCGATATGAATTTGCTTGGATGTTTTCATAAAAACCATAAATGTGTGAAAAGTCAACTGACTGGCAAGAGAAATTTCTAGAAATAGAAAGAAATCTCATGGCCTTCAAGATTTTTAATAAAGTACTAAAAATGTAAAAAATAAAAATGTAAGCAGTGAAAAGTTTACTATTTTCTCCTGGAAATGTCATGTAATAATTTTAATAATGCTTGGGTATAATATATATACAAAAAAAAGAAAAACTACAATCACTTAAGTATATTCCATCCTTGTTTTGCTGAATAGAATCCACGCCGAAAGAAAAAAATGACCCGGATAAATAGTACAACACTTCGACACGAACGCATTCTCTCTCATAACATGATAACTCAAACCGTTTCGCTGGAATGCACTTCAGCAGCTAATCTGCCTTCTTAATATACGAATTGTGACTTAATTGGGTAATGCTAATATTTACAGCCATTTAATTTTAAAACGATTGTGTTTTCTTTAATTGTAGGCATGAATATATAATGGCTCTTGAATAAGTCATGGTCAACAGTGGCATATATTTTATTAATCGGGATGTGATTTGCTGACTGGATCTTTTTTCCCCTCTCTCTCTCTTTCTCTCTCTCACTCTCGCTCTCTCTCCGCAAAGTCCCTCAACTCTGCCAGCAGTTGCAGAGCGGTGTCACAACTTTTGCAGGGTTGAGGGGGAGCTGCTCGCTGGTGGTGGTTGAGTTCGGAGTCTTTGTTAATCAAGCCATTAATATATAAAATGATGAAACCTTTACCTGGTCCCAGTTGTTTTGGGCTTTCATGTTGTTGTGCTGTTGTTGTTTTGGGCTCTTCATCTGGTATTAATGCCATTCTGTCTGAACTCAAAGATGGCAGCCTGCCTGGTAATTCATATGCTTGTTCTCTGATGGCATCTGTCGAAATGTGCTCCCTGCATATTGGTACATACCCTGTGGGAAAAAGCAAGAGTTGAAACCTCTGACTGAGAGGGGTGTAAGCGGTTTCTTAACTGGGGCACTTGCTCCAAAAAGGGGGATTGGGGGTGGAGGGAATGGGTGGGGGTTGATGGTGCAGGTGGGAGGAGGGGTGGGGGCATGGATATGAAGATATGAAGGACCATTTTGATTGTCTTGTGTGTGCAGCCTGCATTTGACGTACAGGCTTGCTTTCAGCAGTTGTTTGGAGGTTATGATTAGCACTGCACAGAGAACTTTTATTGGATAGACATTAGCACCTGCATGTTTGGCTCATGTGGTCTGTTCCCATTCTTCAAGTTCATAACTGCAAATGTAAATTCATAGCTGAGAACAACTGGGAACTCCCTATCCTCCGATCAGATAAAGGTACAGAGTAGTGGAAGTTGTAGTTACCATACATAATTCTATATGTAGTGACTACAGAAACAACTACAGCTCCAGTTTAACCAGGTTCACTTCTAAGGTAGATGCAAGAAAGTGGCTATTTCTACTCTTAAATCTACACTTCTATGGTAATAACATGATTTCTCAATGCTGTTGCCATGCAAATAGTGCAGTCTAACAAGTCCAAAAAAACTGTAGATTTCTATTTTGCTGCAAACTTTCTAAACAAGAAAGCATGAATAGAAATACATTTCACACTTCAGTCATGTTTTATCATTACTCTGATTAAATAAAGCTATAATAAATGCTTACTGAGTCAAATTGAGCGCTGAATGAGCAGTCTCATTCAGAACCACTGCAGTGCATCCAACAATAAAGGCAGCATAGAACTTCTTTTATACAGTGATAGAAAACATGGTAGCAGACAATGCTCTTATTCAACACATTGATAAATATTACTTTGGCCAACTACTGTGGGCAGATTTTAATGAGTTAAAGTGGCCAAAGGCAAATACCCTGAATGTATCAGCAGATAGATGTTAAGTTAGAGGTCAAGAAGAGTTGAAGGTTAAAAAAAGCTGAAAGGTCCATTATCTAGCAGAGCTAGTTCTTGTTTTTATTCATCAATTCTTTGATTTTATTTCTGACATTTCAGTCTTTTCTATTAGTTGTAATAATGCAATAATCATTTTTAGTGTTTAGTTTAATAGCATCATGGTGAATATTCTCTCAAAGCAATACTCAAAGTAATTCTAAATGGTACTCTTTCCTTCCAATGTGTTTCTCAGTATTAGCAGTGCTAAATTAAATCAAGATCAGAATGTATTTATTACTTTGAATTCATTAAGTACACCTCTTTGTTTCTACACACCTTTTCCATTATTATCAGCTCTACGAACCACACAGGTACACTTTGTAATCTTTCAGTTACAGACTGCAGTCCATCTGTTTCTCTGGATACTTTGTTAGCCCCCTTTCATCCTGTTCTTCAATGATCAGGACCACCACAGCAGATATACTATAGCAGACAAAGAGGGTTGCAATCACAGAAGAATTGGGAACATTGTATACATAATATATACCAACTGGTCACTTCATTAAGTGCACCACCTTATATCTACAGACTGTAGCTCACAAATTTCTCTGCATAATTTATAAGCCCTCTTTCGTCATGTTCTTCAGTATTCAAGACCCCCACAGGACCACCACAGAGCAGGTAACATTTGAGGGGTAGATCATTCTCAGCACTGCAGTGACACTGACATGGTGGTGTTGTGTTAGTGTGTGTTGCACTGGTAAGACTGGATCAGACACTGGATCAGCTGGTATGACTGGAGTTTTTACCTCAGTGTCACTGCTGGACTGAGAATAGTCCACCAACTAGAAATATCCCATCAACAATGTCCTATGGACTCTGATGAAGGATGACCCTCACAAACTGTGCAGCAACAGAGGAGAAAGTCTCTGACTTTAGATAAACAAGGTGGACCAACAAGGTAGGCTGGTCTACTAAAGTGGACGGTGATGTTTAAAAACTCCAGCAGACCTGCTGTGTCTAAACCACTCATACCAGTGTAACACATAAAAATATGTAATCACCACATCAGCATCACTGCAGTGCTGAGAATGATCCACCACCCAAATAATATCTGCTCTGTGGTGGTCCTGTGGGGTCCTTACCATTAAAGAAAAGAGAGAAATGTTCCCAACTCTTCTGTGATTGTAAGCTCGCTTGCTCTCATACTGTTATAATATTCAGGGTGGACATACAGATGGTTTGAAAGGTCAAACCATGGAAAATGCATTAGTGATGTATAGAAAATTAGCATTGTTACTAATTTACTATGTTAACATATTTGATGCATTAACACATTGATGCATTATTAAAGTGTGGACTTTTGACACAACTTGAATGATTCTGTCATATAAATCAAATATATAACAAAAAATAACAATAATAACTTTAGTGTTCTAAGGTTTCCTGTAAAACAGTCTGGTGGCAGAAGAGAAAAACAGCTGGCTAATGTTAAAGACAATGCCTCAGCCACATTACTGCCTCCTCAAACTCCCCAACAATTCATCAGCTACTCCTCCTAAAGTCTAGACCAGACATGATGTATGATGTACGTTCCATTAGTGTGTGCTCTAGGAAAGCACTAGTATCTATTTATCTCACTGTGAGCCTGGGTGGGTCAAAGGTCATGAGAAGTGTTGCGGTTATCTCTTTCACAATGCAGCAGAGTGATTATTCTTAAGAAGGCAGACTCATATCCGCGTAGAGCTTAGTGAAGATAGCTTAAAATAAAAACCCTGCCGTTTAAAAGTTTTCAGTTAATGTTTTCAATAATATAAAAGCTAGTCCTGTGAGACTTACACATTCATAACACTACAAATGATTAGAGAAAGGAGTGAAAAAATAAATAAATGAAATTTTAACACAACTTTAGACCCAGAACGATGAAGACGGATGTAGATAATTCTAAAATGACTGCATGACGTTATAATAAAATGAATATCAATAATAGTATGTATTTCAATGTAGATAAGTTAGCATACAGTACTGTGAAAAGGTCAGGAACCACTATTAATTTATTAAATCTCCAGTCAAAATTAAGTAAAAATTACACAGAAGCCTCAACAACTAATTCTAATATTATTCATTCAGTATTCAGTGTGCCTACACTTTGTCTTTATTGCAGCTTCAGAAGGGATTTTTTCCCATACCTCCAAAGTCCAGTCTTAGAAGTTGGTTGCATTTTCTGCTTCTCATGAACCAAGTAACCCCAAACACATCCAATAATGTTGAGGTCTGGACTCTGGGGTGGTCAGTCCATTGATCTGAGAACACAGGCAGCTTTTTTCTTTGATTTGCAAATTGTCTTCTTTTTTGTCTATTTTCTTTTGTCAGTAACAGCTTCTTAACAGCTACACATCCATTCAGACTCAAAGTGATGATGTGTCCTCTTGTTTTTCTCCTCTCTCTCACAGATGAAAGCTTTAAGTACTGTTTATCTGATGGTGACAGTTTTGGTGGTCTACCATGTCTTACATGGTTGATATAAGTCCAATTGTCTCTGTCTTTAATCATTTTTTGATCTTCAGTTTTGGAAACTTGTATGTCTTCAGAAATATCTTATGAAAAATAAATAAGTTGTAATAAATGTTCATTTTGACAGGCAATTAAGTAAATAAGGGGGTCTTTATTACACAGTCAAGTAGAATTCCTAAAAACAGAATTGGAAAAAATTGAAAACAGAAAATATTTGAATAATTTTTAAGATTTTGAATAAGATTTTTAGTGCTTAACTGGTGTTACTGAAAAGCTGAGTTTGAATCAGAGCAGAGGTGGGTAGGGTTGCCTAAATCCAAGTAAAAGTATTGATACTTTGGCAAATAAAGACTGTAGTATTAGTATTAGCAGTGTACTATGAGTACAAAAGTATTGGGTCAAAAAATGAATTTTGTCCAGGCAGCCACTTCTAGCTTTCCTTAAAAAAAGAAAATTAGGAAAATGCAGTTTCTATGATATGAGCTCTTTAAATAAACATTTCCATAGACTTATAAAGGGCTTATGTTTAAAACACATTATTCAAAGTAATACAAACACACTACAAATTATTCAACATCCTACAGTAATTCTTCCTTACCTCCTATCTTTCAAAGCCTTGTCAGCCCTTTAAAAGTGGTCTGACTGATAGCGGGAATGTAGTTGAACTCGACACACATTCCATCCTCTCCTCAGATGTGTGCTGGCCCTGATAGGACTGACCACATGTCCATGTCTGGAGCGTACTATCTGCGTCACTGCTATACAAACACTCTGCAGACACCTTCAACTCCCAAACTGCACATCGTCCAGGAAATCATTACTGAAATTGTGATTAATAGATTTTTTTTCTTGTTGCTAAAGCACATTTGCGGTAAACTATGTCTCATAAGTGAAAGTGTGTAGTTGTATTAGTCCTTTGAGAGTCCAGCCTCTGGCAGCTATAACATTTCTGGAGAAAAGCTGGTGAATTCATTGTTTGGATTCAGCTTTCATTGTGGATAAATGATCTTCATACTGTAAGCGCCAGGGGAGAGTAATTAAGGGGTTCATATAATAGAAAATCAAATATCTTCTTTCGTTATTTAAGTTCTAACATAGACTGTACGTCCTACCAGCCCTTATAGTCTATATACAGAAACAAACAGAAACCAAAACTGCCTGTTTATGTGGGGCCTTTGACTGCGTGATATATGTGACTGCTCTACAGCTGAATTTTGCCATTCATTCCCAAATGCTGGGGTGGAGTATTGTTACTGCAGACTATAATTGGAGTGAAAGATGTGGGAAAATGATTAAATGTTGTGCTGTTCCTGCAAACACATCACTGCAGCCTTTCAAAGGATCCACATACTTAAAAGAAGCAGCTGAAGCTTATATATATTTTTTTATGTCTCTGAAGATTCCAGACCAGACGTAGCAGTTTGTCCCACATTTCAGCCTGAATGGCTTTTTGAACGCAGTGGGCCTCACCAATGTTTTGTAGAAGTTGTGCATTTAAAATGACAGACAAAGCAGCAGACAGAACGGAAAATGTGACAACATGTGACAAAACAGCTGGACACCACATATTGTCAGCATCAAGCACATCATCCAAGACTAACTGAACACAATTACAAATAATCAATACCACAAAATGTATACACACTCACGCACACACACACACACACACACGCACACACACACACACACACACACACACACGCACACACACACACACACACACGCACACGCACACACACACACACACACACACACACACACACACACGCACACACATATATGTGTGTATGTGGCTATGTCACCTCAGCCATGCTTACTAGTATTGGAACTTTGAATAGGAGAAAATGTAGCCTATCATTTGAAAGTAACATGTATTTTGCCTAGCAACAGCCCCTGAATTGATGAAGGGCATTTTCTCCAGTGCCTTGAATCAGCATTTTTCTGCACTGCTTATTGGTTAATAGAAACCCAATTCCAAAAATGTTGGGACATTATGTGGGAAAAAAAAAAAACCAAAAAAACAAAAACAAAATAAAACAGAATGCAGTAATTTGTAAATCTACTTTGACTTGTATTGAAACAAAACACAAGATATATAATGTTTTATCTCATAATACAAATTGTTTTTTGTGTATAAACACAATATACACACATTCAAATTGTTGTCACTAAACATTTTTCATGGCAAGTTAGGACAGTATTATGTACAGTGGAAACTATGTAATAACAGCATCCAGAAATGTCATTAACATCCAAAAATGGACTTCTCTGGGCTTGAACACATCTAAAAAAGTCAACCTGTTAGATTGTTTTTGGCAATAATGGACAGCATGTTCTCTGGGCCAAAGAAATAAAGCACTATCCAGATTGTTACCAGTGTAAACTTCAAAAGCCAGCATCTGTCATGGTATGGGGGGTATTAGTGCCCATGGCACAGGAAATCTACGAAAGCACCACTAATACTGAATGATATATACATGTTTCGGAGCAACATATGCTGCCTTTTAGACACCATCTTTTTCAGGGGTATCAATGCTTACTTAAACACGACAATGCCAAGAAACATTCCGCAGGTGTGTAACATAGCTGTGTAGTTGAAAAGTATGGGAGCTAGACTGGCCTACCTGTCTCCCACTAAAACATGAGGCACATTATGAAGTGCACAATATGACAATAAAGGTCCCATATAGTTGTGCAGCTGAAGACTTGTACAACTGAAAAATGGTAAAATAATTCTGCTTTCAAAACTGAATCAAATGGTGTCTTCAGTCCCCAGATGTTTGTGCTGTTAAAAGAAAAGGTGAAGTAACTGTGGGGTAAACACACTCATGTTCCAATAATTTTAGAATGTGTTCTAAACATCAAATCTGGAATGAGCATATATACACCTATAATTAAGTTCCTAAGGTCAAACATCAAATGTTGTGTTTTTTGTACTGTTTTCAAGTCAAACTGAATTTATTACTCACTGCTTTGTCTCTTTAACGGCATTTCAGATATTGTCCCAGCTTTTTTTGGAATGAGGTTTATGTGAAAGTTCATGTAATCTAATACAGAGTTGCTGTTTTAACCCTCCAGACTGTTTCACAAATATATTTCAACCAAAATTATGAATTTAATTGAGAAATAGTTTTCAAATTATGCTATGTTTCTTCTGTTTTGCACATACCAACCCGTAAAGCCACAAATGGATGAAATGCCCCTGTTCAAAGTGTAATTAAAGAAAAGTAACAATATATATGCTGAAAGGTCTTTGATATTTCTTTGGAATATTGGTCATAACAAGACGCCTTTCCCCAGAGCATCTTCGTGACCTCTAATCATTCAAGGAAATGTTGCCCCTTTAGGACAGTGCCCTGTAAAGAAATGCTGTCAGTACTTTCTAAGCTAGAATGAAGTCAGTAGATCAATACAAGTAAACCACTGACCCCGAGACAGCATTTCAACATCCCATCTTTCTTCACCACATTCATTCTTTTGCTTGAAGCAGCATGAGTTCAACCACCCTCACTAATCACTGTCCACTGCAGGGAAAAAAGTCCTCCTTTAACAAACAGGATCTGCTGCAAAACTTGTTTGACTGCTCAGGTCTTGTTGATACATCTGCAGACAATTATAAAGCAGTGTGTGAACTATCACCACAGCTGCTGGACACCAGTACAAAGAGAAGAGTCGTTCTCACTTCCAGGACAGAGGAAGGCATGGAGATGAGTGGAGACGGAATTTTAAGCAGGAGGCCTTTGCCCGCTGCTCCAATTGCATCCATCTGGTAAACAAAGAAGAACATTTGTATGTAGACAACGGATATTTGTAAACAGGAGAAAAGGCCAATAAAAAAAGCTGCAAGGGGCCGAACACTGAGCTCTGGTGCACTCCATTGGTTTTACTTCCTTTTTTTTTTGTCCTTGCAGAGATTTCGTCGAGGGGAGTTTTGAACAGTTACAGATGTGCTTGTGCGACTGTACCACATAACAACATTTTAACACAATAATCTGGTCTCCAGAACATAATGCTATGTGTTGCACATGATTGGCAGGTTAGCAATGTAGCTAAAACACTTGCTAGCCACAAAACCCCTTATATACACTATATTTGTGAATGCAAATACTTTAAGGTGCACCAATTGCTGACCCAGGTGTGCAACTGTGAGCATGCTGCGTGTTAAAACACAAAGGTACTGTGCAGGTAGATTTTTTATTCATCAAAATACAATGTAAATGTATCCTCAAAGGTACAACAATGCTTTTGAGTCTGACTGCATCCTTTACATAAGTTTGTCCCAGGAGAAAAGTACATATTTGTACCTTTTCATAAACTAATGTTTTAAAACAACAATAAAATAAAAAGACTGGAGGGAAGGCAGGGTGTGTGGAACCAATTCAACTTCAAAATATATCATTTCAATAGAATATGGTACAATAATGTTCCCTAACTGAAAGACTGAAGACATACCCTTGAGGGTATCACCCCAATGACAAGAGGGGTACCGCCCCAAAAGTATTGCCAATAGAATGGCACATCATGGAGCAGGGCCTATGTTCACCATGCCCAATGCCAAAAGTCAGCTAGAGGGGTATAACCTGGGCTAGGGAGTGTTGCAGCTATGATCTTTGGAGTGATGGAGCTCCATCCAATACCTTTGGGATGAATTGGAGTGGCATTTGTGATCCAGAACTTCAGTACCTGACCTCACTAATGGCCACGTGGCTGAACATAATTAAAATGTCACAGCAATGATCCACCATCTAGTGTAAGACCTTACCAGAAATGTAAAGACTGTTACTGCAGAAACAGGGGGACAAACTCCCTATTCATTACAGAAGAAACCTCGGGAAAGGAGGTGTCTACAAATGTTTGGACATAGGATTGTGCATTGCGGCTAAACCTATGTATTATGATGAAGGAGCCCTAATGTTTGAGCAGAACATTTTCGCCACCTAATCTTCCAAACCTCATTTAGCCTGAATTGTTCATGAAGCATCGTAATCAAGCAATCAGCAGGTGTCTAGACACAAATTACGTCCCTCCTATACTTTGAGCTGCTGCCGCAGTTTCCAAACAAGTGCCAAATGAGTGTAATCAGTCTGTGGGGTGCGGTCCCCTGACTAAACAACTGGAAGGCCTCTTGTATTCCTCTGCCACCATTTTCCTCCCTCCGAGCTCCATTCAGGCACAATGCCCAGTTGCTTCCCATGTGAATACCCCAGCCTGTTGAGTGTTTTTTTTTCAACCAAGAACATTTTATTCCCTGTATACTCTCTCTCTCTCTCTCTCTCTCTCTCTCTCTCTCTCTATCTCTATCTCTTGCGACAGCAAACAGTGTAGCATTATACTTTGATGTTTACCACATGGGCGATTAGCACAGACTCATTAGAGACCCATTATGAAAGCTTTCCTGATGACTTTATCTGCCCTCAGCACTTTTTATTACAGTGCTGAACATTTGTAAGAGTTAAACAATTCTGGCCCTGCTCTGCTCCTGCTGCTGGGCCTGCTTCACCATGGCACGTCGACTGGCTCTTCCCCAAAATCCCTCAGCCAATGACAACATGGCAAAGAAGGCCCAGCCCACTGCAGGAAGGCTTCTTTCACTCAAAATTATTTTATTGTTTTATGGCCGCAGAACTTGACTATCTGTTGTTTTAAGGAAATGCCTGGACTCCAAGGAAAACACAATATATATATCAAGTTACTGAACTCTCCACTGTAATTAATGGGCCTTTGGACAGTTATGACATTGTGGAGTTTCCCTCAGCCAGTCTAAACAGATCAGAAGCAAAGCATGCAGGGAAAGCAAAAGGTAAAGGATATATTTGAGTAGTTAGAATGACCTTTTTATTGCTGCAAGTTATAGACATGTCTCTAAGCATAAAAAGAATGGAACTCTATTTAACCTTCTTCTGCAGCAGCCCTAGTGGCTATTCCGCTGGTGGAATGGAAATCAACTTCTTTTTGTTTTCAGAATATTAAAGAATATTTTAACCCCCTGAAATCTCAGGCTTACACACTAAAGCTTATAATTCAGTAACCACAGGGGCTTCAGTGCAAACTGGCTCAGCTATTCTTAGGTTATAGAAGTGTGTAAAACTTTGGGCCTGCCAGTGGGCCCTGGCCATTTAAGGGGTGAAGGGAATATATATGTAAAATATTGTTCTTTATAACTCTGTTATCAGATTGACTAGGACACTGCAGGCTCTTTGTTTGTGAAATGTTGTGACTTTGTTAAACTGCTAGTGAGCAATAAGGGGCAAAAGGAAAAGGGTGAGAAACCTCTGCTATGAAAACAATTTAGACCTCTCCACAAAGACAGCTGTGCTGAGATGGAATGGACTGCACAACTGTACCTAAAATGCTAAAACATAGTATTTAAGCACAATAAAAACACTATTGTAAATGTTGACTTGCTTCCTCACCTAAAAAAATGAAAATCTAGCTCACTTCTGCTTTTATAGATCATACACTGGAATATATTCCATTAATGGTATTAAAGAAAAAAAAACCCTCATACAAAACCGATGGAAATGGCATTTTATGGCTACTGTGAAAAGGAGTTAAACACTTGAGGACTGGAGGAATCACAATTTAGGTCAGAGGTCTTAAAATCCAGACCTTGAATCCATTTCCCAGTAATGGATTTTACAATCAGTGGTAGAGAATCTGTTGATTGGTTAGCTAGTGTCAATCCTTCCAGTGGTTACAAAGAGTACCTGTAGTTAAGTTCCTTCCCTGCACAGAAATAAGCCCTCCAGCTCTGGAGCTCAGAACTGGGACAGACAGGAAGGAGATAGTGGGAGTTGGGTTAAAGTTGTGTCAGCTGTATTCATGATCAGGAAATGACTTCATTTTTAATAAGAGCAACAGAACATAATGTAGATCATATAATACACCCACAAAAATCACCAGAATTTAGATTTTCCCACTACAAAATGTGCAATGAAATCTACTTTCCTAATAGTACAATTGCATAAGGATTTTTGGCAGAATCAAGAAAAGTAGTGAGCTAACACTGAAACTAATTCTGAACATGCCATGGAAATAAAACTCTCCCCTACATCTCATCAAGCTGGCTGACTCACTGAAAACAGTCATATGGTCACTACTGCTACTATTGTTAAGTGTTTTAGTTAGGTTATAATAGCTAGCTAGCTAGCTAGGCTAGTCTGCTATCAGCTAGTCACATTATACCCACTATTTCAGGCCAGACTATAAGAATATGAATAGCAATATTACATATCCTAGCCATACAAACCCATTAATGTTCTTCAATGAGTTTTTGAAAGGATTTTAGGTGTTTTGCCTGCTTTTGTGCACAATGTCATCAAAAGATTCAGAGAATCAGGAGAAACATCTGTGCATAAAAAGCAAGGCCGAAAACCAATATTTAATGCCCATGACCTTCAATCCCTCAGACAGCACTGCAGTCAAAACTGTCATGCTTGAATATAAACTACATGGACTTGGTAATACTTCAGGAAATCCTTGTCTATAAACACCACAGAAGCCAAATATCAACAATATCAAGAAACGCCGCTGACTTTTCTGGGTTAAAACTCAAGTGAGATGAACTGACGCAATGCAGATATGTTCTGTGGTCTGACGAGTCCACCTTAAATTGGTTTTGGAAAGAATGCACATCAGATTCTCCACGCCAAGAGGGAATTTACCATTCTGATTGTTACCAACACAGAATTTAAAAGCCAGCATCTGACATGTTTTGGGGGTGTGTTAGTGGATAACTTGCACATTTGTTAAAGTGCCAATGCTGAGAGAAACATACTAAATCTTTTTCATGGATTGTTTCAGCAAGACAAACCACATTCTGCATGGCTTCATAGTAAGAGAGCACAGGTGCTAGACTGGCCTGACTTCCATTAAATAATGTGGCGCATTATAAAGCACAATAGATGACAGCATAGACCCTGGACTGAGGAGCAATTGACACATTATATCAAGCAAGGGAAAAAACCCACCTTTACAACTACAACAGTTGGTGTCCTCAGTTCCCAAATGATTACTGAACGTTTTTAAAAGGAAAGGTGATGTAACACAGTGGTAAACATGTCCCTGTCTCAATGTTTTAGAACATGTTGCAGGCATCAAATTTAGAATAGGTGTATACACCAATCAGGCATAACATTATGACCACCTCCTTGTTTCTACGCTCACTGTCCATTTTATCAGCTCCACTTACTATATAGGTGCACTTTGTAGTTCTACAATTACAGACTGTAGTCCATCTGTTTGTTCTTCAGTGATCAGGACCCCCATGGACCCTCACAGAGCAGGTACTATTTGGGTGGTGGATCATTCTCAGCACTGCAGCAGTACTGACGTGGTGGTGGTGTGTTATTGTGTGTTTCGCTGGTACGAGTGGTTCAGACACAGCAGTGCTGAGTTTGTAAATTTTGGATGGATTTGTACTTTCTTTCCTTTTTTTAAATGTTAATATTACTTTCTAAGTACTTGTGCAGAAACGAATCTACATTTTAATCATTAACATTTAGTTCCTAATTCTCTTTTTTGTGTTTCACCCATTTATGACAAGTGCATTAATAAAGTTATACCTTGAACATCTAACAGCTCCCATTCGAATTTTTTTATTAGACAATTGTCATATTTTTATTCACAATCAACTTTCATTTTTATGTGGGTTTAATAAAAAAGAATTAATATGATTTATTTTGACAAATTAAAATTTTAGTGTTGTCATATATATTCTGCTAAGGATGTGTTAACGTTTTTCACTCATAAAATCAACAAAGCATCTCATTTGACTGGAGGTGTTCAAATGTTTGCGTATAACTGTTTACATGAATGCATTTCTTGCACTGTGAGTAACACTTTACCAGTGGTAGGGCTTGGCTTGTGTTGGGTTTTGGAGATTTTCTTTAACACACAAATATATTATTCCAGGTTCTCTTACAGCTCAGTAACAATGGGTTTAGGCTATTCTACCCAACTGTGCTAGAGACGGCACAGTATCTGCATAGAAAGGTGCTACGAAATGCTTGATATGTGTGATTTCAAAAACAGTTGTTAGCTTTCTAAACTCAAACTTTTAAACTACACTTTAAAAATGAGCGTTCTTTGAAATGGAATAGGAGAACCACTTTTGGTTCTCTAAAGAACCTTTCAATTGATAGTTCTTAAACACTTTGAAATCACCCAATTGAAATGCTATTTAAGTGAACCAAAGTGGTTCTTCTATGGTATCAAAAGAGCCACTTTTTGACACCTTTATTTTTAAGAGTTTATATTTAACATGTCCATTCAAGTCTTTTATTTCAGTCGCGCAACGAGCAGAAGGAAAAGCAGAAAAAAATGTGACTCTGTGTCCAGTACAGGATTCATAGACTGAGGCTCAGAAGGCCACTGTTTATTTTGCTCTTCCTAATAACTGCATGTAGAGCCTCATTTTCTCCTGTTCCATCTCTGAAATGGCTCATATCAGTCAAACAGTGGCTCTCTCATATCAAACACGCTTTGAGATAAAAGATCTGGCAGAGGATGGAGTTGGAGCTGTGCTAGAGGGTTCAGCATTGGCCATTAGTGCAGGCTGGGACGTGGAAACATGGGTGACTGATTGTGGCCTTTATAGTGTACATGCTGATCTTTCTGTGTTGGTGGACTTGGGTGTGTTTGTTGCTCTTGGGTGGCCAACAGTAGCTCACTGCTACAGATTACTGTAGCTGATTTGTTAAGTCATAGCATGAAAAGGCAAAGACTCATAAAACTTTATTTCTACAGTGCATGCTGTTAGCTTAGCATTGACACAAGGAATTGTTTGATTCTCTTCTGAATTACACTCACTGGCTACTACCATGGTAGGACTGGAATACATGTCACAGCTTTACATAATCAGAATAACAAAAAAAAAGGGTAGCTGTATTTCATTACAGTAAGAGGAAAAAGACAGTAATCAGGTTTCATGGACATTATAAAAATATGGTGTTTGCTGGCAGGATTACAGTTAAACTGCAAACAAGCAAATGTTTCAAAATTTGCTGTTTTGCATGATAAATGTGTCATTTCAGTTTGGGAAGTGCATTTTTGTGATCTCTTTCATTCTTGTTAACTGCTACATATAATTCTACTGTTCCAGTAGCTATTAATCAAACTTTGGCTGAGGTCAACTTGCCAGATTATAAAGCTTAGGTATGCCAGCGTTAACTAACAGTTTCGAAACATGAGTCTTGTGAGTGGTAAAGCTCCTTTTTTCTTCAATAGCTTTCAAATGATTGTATAGATGTGTAAAGTAGCACTATTCATAACTAAGACAATAAACTCACTTAGTTTTCGTGTGAAATTAAAGCCTTTTGAAACTTGATTTCTGTTGAGTTTACGAAACTGCTGAAAGCTAATGGACCTTCTGCAAATATGATCATCAAAGTCTAAGCAGAACACACATATATGAAACCTTATAGGCAAATTGAGGTCTTTAAGCAAATAGAATACATCTGATGGGCAATCAGAGTTTTTGGAATGACCGCTTTTTGAAATTATGGTTGATGAGAAGTCTTAAAAGACGACGTCCTCCAGATTCATCTTTTGAATGTGGTATGGTAAACAGAGGACCTTTTAACAAATAAAGCAAAATCCAGTATAGTTTTTACATGATTTGCGTTTGTGTAGTTGTAGAACTGAATCATCCTTCAGTAATTAATAAGATTTTGGTCTCAGTTTACCAGATTTTTTCTTATTTACTGGTTAAAACAGCTCACATTTCCTTCTGGCATCTAGCAACAAGTAAGAAATATACATGTCTGAACCTGGCACACTATCATACCACTGCCATGTCAATGTCACTGCTTTGCTGAGAACAATCCGCTGTCCACCACTGTCTGGTCGGCAGAGATCCTGTGGTCAGAAAATGACTATTGATGTAAGTTACAGGAACTGAGGAAATGAGGCAGGTGAACTATACAGCAACAGATGGACTACAGTGATTGCACATCTATATAGTGAAACTGTGAAGCACATGGAGCTTATAAAGTATCTAGAGAGCAGGAGTATGAGGTAGAGTGGACAGTGAAGGTACTTTTACAGCACTGAAACAACAACAGCAATCTCTGAGTCTTTATCCTCAAAGTTTTATAGGATGTGTTTTAGCTTGTGGCTCCTCTGTATCGTGAGAGGACAATTCAAAACATGCAGGCTTTCATAAGTAAGCTGACCAGATGTCTCACAAATGCTCACACACACACACACAAACACACCCATCCACACAGACACACACACACAAACACACCCATCCACACAGACAAACACACACACACACACACAAACACAGACAGATGTTTCTCTTTTTGAAACAGTGTCAGGATGCAGGCTCATATATATGACCTAAACATATTGTAGATGCATGTAAGTACCTATATGTAATAATAAATTGATGTCCCATATAGTACTGTGCAAAAATCAGAGACCACCTGTCATTTATTTAATTTCCAGTCAAAACAGCCATGAAGAACAAGTTATTCATTTTTAGGAGATATTTCTGAGGAGATTAGACATAAGATATTCCATTTTCAAAAATGTAATTTATTGGATCATGAGGAAATTAAACTGCAACCAACTTCTAAGACAGAAACTTGAAGATGAAAAGACATCCTTGCAGGCTTAAAAGTAGGTCTCCTGAAAAGAATGGAAGCAATAAAGGCAAAGGATGGACATATTCAATACAAAAAGTATGACATTATATCTAGCTGTTGAGGCTTCTGTGTAATTAAGTTAAATAAGTCTTTGTTTTCCTGATGCTAAAAAATGAACAACTTATACTTACTGTAAATAATATAATAACTTGGGGCTTTTTCGACTGGAAATAAAAAAAAATAAAGGGTGATTTCTGATTTGCACAGTACTCTGCATAATACATACACTGCAGATATAAAATCAGAAACAAATATAGTTGCTTTTGCAACCAAACCTTCTTTTTCTACATTTTTCTTTAACACAATTTGAAGATGCTAGTTGGCCTTAACACTGTGCTAAATTTAATGTATTGACTGAAAAACTTTCAAAGTATTTTTTCTTTACTTTTCCTTCACATTTTGTTGCAACAACAAAATTTAATTATCTACATGTTATAGTAATATTTCTAAAATGACATATAACCCTAACCTAGAGCTTGATAAAGAAAAATAGTTGTTAGAAAAAAAGTAATTGTGGAGCTTTCTTACACACACACACACACATACACACACACAGAAATTTGTCTTACATTACTTGTGAGGACCTCCTTTGATATCTTTTGATTTCTGTCAAATTAGGCTACAACTACACATAAACCCAACTCTAACCTTAACCACAGCTTCCAAAAAGCAATATTTCTGTTATTTTAGTTTTTCAAAAAAAATGAAAAATGAATTTGTGGCAATTAGACAAGCAACATGTCCTCAGTTGTGCTAAATTGTCATATTGTCCTGTCCTTGTGAGGACATGTGATCCTCACAAGAATAGCAAGACAAGCACAAACACACGCACACACACACACACACACACACACACACACACACACACACACATACACTTTCTCTATCATTTCCAGACAGAGTTCAGGAACTTGCTAGGGCAGAAACACTCACGTCATGCGTCTAACTACAGTCATCATTTCCTGTTAGTGTTTACAGCAGATGCCTTTGTAGAGAACATCTTAGCAGTGAAGGATGAAGGATGAAAGATGGAGGGATGCTGCTGCTGTAAACTGTTTAATTCCTCCTGCGCCTCCATAAAAAATCTCCCACAGCAACATCAGCTCGTTTACCTGAGTCCTCATAGACACTCAGTGAGTTTAGGTATTTAAAAGCATGAGAAGAAGAGATGATCTCTCTCTCTTACTCAATCTCTCTCTCCCCTCTCTCTCTCTTCTCTTCCTTTTCTGTCTCTCTTTCTATTTTTTTCTTTGTCTTCTTCTTCCTTCATTTTCTCTTTGTCGCCATTGCTTTTCCCTCTTTTTCTCTCTTTTTTCTCTCATTCTCTTCTCTTTTTCTCTCTTTTTCTCTTTCCTTTTTTCTCTCACTCTCTTTTTCCTTTTTCTTCCTTCCCTCTCTCTTATTCACTCTCACTCTCTTTCTCTGTCTCTTCCTGACTTCCTTCTGCCTCCCCCTTCTCTCTCTCTCTCCCTCTCTCTCTCTCTTTCTTTCTCTCTCCCTGACTTCCTTCTGCCTCCCCCTTCTCTCTCTCTCTCCCTCTCTCATTTTTGGGCTGGTCTTTGGGGATCTGGTGAAATGAAGCAGAGGAAAGTCCAGTAATCTTAGGGTAGGACACAACATACACACACACACACACACACACACACACACACACACACACACACACACAAGGTATAAACAACCAAATGAATGAGCCAATTTAGCTACTGAATGTTAAACACCTACTTCAACAGCAAACACTGTGTTCCATGCTGTAAACAATGTTTTAGAAGTTTAGTAAAACTGTGGGCCATGACCGCAGTGAAACTCGTAGTGGGACCATCTAAATCTCTAAAATCACAAAAAATGTGAAACTGCCTGGACAACGAGGTCAATAAATAAAATGAATAAAAATAGATCTGTGTAACACCAAAAAGGGTTTACAATGTCAAGCTTGTAACTGTAGAAGAACCCTTTTTGGTACTATATAGAACCATTTTCAAAAAGGTTTCATATAGAACCATATACAACACATTCTCCTTCAATCTAAAGAGCCATTTCTCCATGCAAAGAACTATTTAAGCACAAAACGGTTGTATATAGAATTCAGGGTTCTATACATAATTATTCCCTTCACTGAAGAACCTTTGGAAAACCTTCTTTTTAAAGTGTGTATCATAAAGCAAAGTCTTTATAACTATTTCATATGATACATTTTTGTGAGGTAGCTTTTAGAGGCATTCCTATCACCACCACTGTGAACAATTCTGACTGTGTTTCTCTAGAACTGAACATCTCACATCAGTTACTCTAAATGACTTTTGGTTAGTGGTTTAGGTGGTTTGATTATGTTGAAATCTTGAAAAATCAGAATTCCAGTTTACGAATCTATCCACACATATTTCTTGTCCAAGAGAAGAGCTGTGAGTCACTGCTACTCATGCTCTGTGCTACGCTAGGAAAGTCCAAAATGGTAAGAGAGAAAGTAATTAAGTCAAATAGACCAAAACACCATTAAGATGATAGCAGCCCTTAAATTCTGAGAACAATCTAAATGTTTATTTATCAAAGGTTTGAGAATATTTGGAAAATTAGTCCTAATTGAAAAATAAATGGTTTGAAATCATTTGTAAGATTAGGGAAAATGGTTGAATATATAGGAATTGAAGGTAATTATTTAAACAGCATATTTTAAACTTTTACTTTTTAAAAGGCCAAAAGTTTGTAGACAAATGCTTAAACACTGTTTCTGCTGAAATCCATGGTATTAATAGGTATTAAAGGGGAATTCCATCGATTTTTCAAAATTTCTGCATAATTCGGTCATGGAGATGTAACCAAAGTCACTCAGAGCATTTTGATATGTAATGGTTCATTGTAGAGAAAATTACTGACTCAGATTTCTTTAGAGTGGTGGTGATAGGAGCCAGCGGTCGCCATCAAAAACCACCAGTAAACCAACACGTGTTTTATGGTGATGACGGTAAAACAGTGGTACAAAAAATATGACTCGATACGTTTCTCTAGAATAGAGCATTTCACATCAAACCATTCTGAATGGCTGTGTCTACATCTTAAATGTTTAATGATGGAGAAATTCTGAGAGACCCTTTAATAGAGTTTGTCCCGTGTTGCTGCAGTAACAGCTTCTACTCTTCAAGGAAGGCTTTACACTGATGTTGGAACATTGCTGTGTGGATTTTATTGCATTCAGCGACAAGAGAATTGATTAGGTCAGGTACTGATGTTAGATGATTAGTTTTGGATCACAAACACCACTCTATCTCATCTCAAAGATACTGAATGGAGCTCTGTCATTCCAGAGAATGCAGTTTCACTCCTCCACAGCCCAATGTTGGGTGGCTTTGTACCCCTCTATCTGATGTGTGACGTTGGGCATGTTGACCTTAGCCACACGTGTAGCTGCTCCAATGTGTCCCATTCTATTGGCAATGCTTTTCTATGGAGATTATATAAGCTGTGTGTATGTCTGTGTCTGCATTGGGTGCGCTTTATAGTAGAGGTGTTTGCTTTGCTCATTGTAACCATAACATAGACTTTATGTTATTTGAACAGCATCTAAAGCGTAACATGAAAGCTGCATTATTAACATTGCTGAATTAAGTTGGACAACTGGACACAATGCAGGCATGGAACCGTCCAATTGGTTATCAGCTTGCACAGACAGCTGATTTAGTGTACCTGAAGAAAACCATTCCCCACAGAGCGGAGACTGGCTGGCAGGTGGAACACACTGCCCAGCCTTCAGACACGAAGATCCAGTACTTAATCACTATCAGCACTGCACTCCTGACCTCAGGCTGGCCTCAACGGCCGGCTCTGCACAGTGCTAGTGCCAAATGTTCACTTGCACACTTTTGGACTTCACATGTTGAGATCCAAATCAGTTGGCGTGCCTGTCCGCCGCTATCCAACACTTGGTGATTATTTTGGCCTCGGCCCAGCCAGACAGCATTGACCCAAGGCCCAAACTGCGCTCCAGCAGAAGTGTCCCTGGCTGAAAAAGCAGCGAGTGGGCCACACATTTGCGTAAGAGAGATGAGTTACACGTCAAGCTTCTCCGAGTGTTTTCATAGTAAATAACAACACCGAGCCGATTTGTTGAAAAGAGTGGTCAGCACTGCCGAGAAAACCGCTGTGAATGTGTCAGCAGGCAATAAGAGGTGTTTACACGAGGTTTGTGAAGGAACAATCTCAAAGTACAGGTATAATGGGAATTATAAACACTGACCACCAAAGTTGAGGACTCAAGTCACTCACTCAAAAAAAAAAACAACTCAAGTCACATGATTTAGACTAAAGTCAGACTGAAGTCACTAATTTAATGACCTCAGACTTGACTCAGTGATCAACAATCACACTGACTTTAATTAGAGCCTTATGACTCAAAAAGACTCAAGACCTAAAGTAGAAGAGATTTGAAGAGGCATCTGGCTGTAGATGGGACTATCTACATATGCTTTACATATAAGAGTCATTGACATGACACACATTTTTTGTGTCCAAGTCCATTATTTTCCCAAAAAATACATGACATATGTCAAATTATTCAACAATGCCTCTTTTATGTGAAACATTTTTCAAGGCATTCATATTAAATTCTAAATACAATAGTTTGGCATGTTGTTTAAAACAAACATGCTATAAAACCATGTAATAAAATAAAAAAATACTAAATTAAAACCATGTTGCAAAATAAGGCAACTTTAAAAGTACTCAACTCACTTATGTGTACTCATGTGCTTGTCTCAATGTTTGTGCAGATATAGCCCACACATGTTTCTTAATACTATATATATGCCAACAACTTTATTGTCATTATATATATATATATATATATATATATATATATATATATATATATATATATATATTCTTCTGCCTTGAACGGGTGCCCACTGCTCGCCAGCCTTCTGGACCGGCTTGACCACCATGGAGCTTCATGCTGTACAATGCTGTGCAAACCTCACCCTCATGAACTGACCCTCCCAATGCTGCTGCTGCTGCTGCATAAACTAAAACTAATCTAATTAACCATTGCTCCACCTGTTTTCCCCATTTTGTACTATAATATTTTATACTAACGCTGTTCGCTATCCAGTGTCGACCACAGGAGGATGAGTTCCCCTTCTGAGTCTTGGTTCCTCTCAAGGTTTCTTCCTCTTGCTCTTAGGGAGTTTTTCCTTGCCACTGTCACCATTGGCGACGCTCATGGGGGCTTGGACCCGGGTTTTTACTGTAAAGCTGCTTTGTGACAACACCTGTTGTAAAAAGCACTATATAAATAAACTTTGACTTGACTCGATAAAAAGGACAAAGGCTTCTATGGGTGTCTAATTAGATGCCTGTTTAATTTCAAATTAGTCTGAAGAGTTTGTTTAGTTTCTTTTAGTTTCTAATGTTTGTTGTCTAAATTCATTTTAAACTACTGATGTTTTTAGTTGCTATTCAGCTAGTTTGGGTCATTGTCATATGTCACCTGGAAACATGCAGTATTTTCACCATAATGATTTATTTTAATGTGTTAAAAGTCACAGAACTGACCCTCGAGTTATATTGCTTACCAGGTTAAGTATAAATATTCTTTATTGGCTGAAAAATGCATTCTTGGGCTCAAAGTTTAGGATTTAAGACTTGATTTGAGACTTGCCAGTACTGAGTTGGGACTTGATTCTAATCCTGATTTTAATCTAGTATGAATCTTCAATGTGTATACTTTTTCTGATAATTAATATTTTTGGAGATTTTTTTTTTCTGACCCAGAGACAGGATTGCTGAAATCCACAACAGTTTTACTGATGGCTGAATTTAAAGGAGGTAGAAAATGTCTTGCAAGTACATCTCACAGGGCAGTGTGATTTCTGTCTTGTTGGATGAGCCTACTTTACGAGCCTAATGCTATTCTATCTGGCATTAACTAGAGGTTAGCTTTTGTCATTTCATTGCTATGTGGGGTAAATTACACTCATACGTTATCCTACAAAACTACATTACTGCACCTCCACTGGTCTAATCCAGCTTGTATAGGGCTTTATGTGTTACTTGCATCTCAGTGACTTGTTCCCACCTTTTCTGACCGCACTTCCTGTGTGTATCATAAAGGGTCTCTCACTAAACAGTGACAGGAAGTGCATATGGGAACCAGCAGACCAGACTGGCCGTGGGATTATGTAGACTGCCATTCTCACACACACACACACCACACACACACACACACACACAGAATTTTATATGCACTGCAACAACACAGTACATACTGGAAGTCATCCATTAGAGCGTATGGGTGGAGTCATGTTCAAAATCTGGTAGATAAAACATTGTAAAAAACTCAGTATACATACACTTCTAATATGCTTGGCTGGCTTTACCGTGAAGCTTCCATGCAACTAGTTGCATTTTGTAAGTTATGACCTGTACCTTAATGGTTACATAAAGCATTTTAAAAAGTTGCATGCAACACATTTGATTACTAAACTAGTTGGACAAAATAGTAGCAAACTAAAGTTGCATGAAAGTTTCATTGTGAAAAGCCAGCCTCAGTTTGGGGCAATTTCACAGATTTCAAATAGTCTGCAGGACTCTGTAAATAAGTAAAGAAATCTGCAAACAAGATCTAACATTAGATGTGCACAGAATGATCAACAACTGTGGAAGATTTTAAAATGACCAAAAAGAAAAACATGACATTGAGAATTAGTGTAATTATTAATAAATTCATAATCTTATTATAATCCATAAGAAGTTATTTTTGTATTTAAAAATATCAAAAGATCATATCAATGTAGTGATTTCAAACTTTTAAATGGTAGTGTGTATAACACACATCAGCTCAGAAATCAGAAATCTATATTAATACATCACATTTTTGTTAATTTATGACAATCATTATTAATCTGTATATTGCTGGTTATGTAATATGATTCTAGCACTATGCAATGTCACAAATTTAAAATGATTAGTGTGTGATTCTGAAATGATTGAGAAATCTGTAGAGCATTGAGTTGTTTCCAAAGGAATAAAATATCAAACTCTTTGGAATCTATTTGTAAATATGCATCACACATGAAATTATATATGCATTAAAAACTCTACCTATTTATGCTCATCCATGAAGTATGACAGCCCCATAATCAGCTCAGTCCACAAAAAAAAATTGGGGCAGCAGTTTTTGCTGCACTGTGCTCTAGTGTAGCTCTTTACATGTGGCCTGACCGTCCAGGCCAATTGACAGGCCAGGCCACCAGGAAATCTCCCTGTACTCCTAATGGGCAGTCTGGGCCTGCCTAAAAGTATCTGGTTCCATCTTTATAGCTTTGACTGGAACTTGGTAATGCACCATCATAAAATGATCTATGTGCTCTGATTAAGCACAGTCAAGTTTTTCAGTCGTGCAATTATTAACCATAAATTATTACATATAAAAATGTAGCTTGGGCATGCACTTCTCCAAATTAATGTGGAATTTAAGTGTTCAGAAATGATTATAAAGTTATTCAAGTTGTCCAACATGTTGGCACAGCATCATATTTGGCTTCAAAGGGCTAAAATGAGGAGATTTTTTACTTTACCCTAGATTTCACCAATAGTATAATACACTCTGTGCCTTTCAGAGCCATGTAGGCCACAATGGATTGACCAGCGGTCTCATCCATTGGCCTAAGAACAGACCAGTTTCAGTGCAACTCCTGTAATAAAACCAAACTTGCTACTTCATTTACATCCTCCTGTTATCATTTACTTCAGGCAGTCCTTCTCTCCATCCATCAGAATCACACAAGACCTCCGCACAAATTAAAACAACCACACACACATACACACACCATCTTTCTGGAATAATGAAGAAGGAATGAACATCAACAAGTCCGTCAGAGGAATGGGAGCAATGCAAGAGCCCCTGGGAGAGGTCAGTGCTACATTTTTAATAAAATAAATATAAAGGACTCTTGTTTTTCTCTTGTTGCACGGGTCTTCTTTGTTGGCCCAAAGGTTCTTGTTAAAATGACCACCCACCACTGCCAGTGCCTCCTGTACACTCAACTTGACTTAAGGGGGAATGGTGCCATAATCAGTCACACAGTCGCATCACTGTCATGAGATTCTGTTTGTTTTATTTGTTTTTAAAGCAGAAAACATATATTTAACAAAAGATTACAAAAAAGCCTCAATAACTAAATATCATCTTTTTTTTTTTATTGTTTGCCTTGATCACAGCTTTCATTATTTATAGTATACTTTCTCTCTGGTTTTCGGCAGGGATATTTTTCCAACCTCTAAAGTTTAGTCTCAGAAGTTGGCTGTATTTTTTGCTTCTCATGATTCAAGTACCAATAAAGAAATCTGACATATGGCCAAATATACACATATATCATAAAGGGTCATATATTTAAGTATGACATATTGGACAAATATGCATTATATATGGATCATATATGTGGCTGATCACATATATGCATAATATATGGATCACATTTATACTGTCTATGTCTGATACATGGATCATACATATATGTATGATACAAACACTAAGATGTTTTCTATTATATATTGTTATGCAACACATACATGTTTATGTATGTTGATATTTGACTGAAATACATGTCCCATATTTGAAAATGGCCAATTTCAAATAGTTGGCATATATGTTACATATTGGATTGTTGGATACAAAGGAAAACCATATATGCTAATACATGTCATATATTTGAAATTTATATATTTTCAGATATCAGATTTCCAAACACATTCAACGATGTTGAAATCTGTGCTCTGGGGTGGTCAGTCCATTGTTCTGAGAACACCAACAGCTTTCTTCTTTTAAGTCCATTTCCATTTCTCAGTAACAGCTTCTTGACAGCTACACATCCTTTCAGACCCATAGTGTTGAGTTGTCTTCTCACAGTGGAGGGATAGACATAAACTCTTGTTGATTTTGTCAGGTCTGAAAATCGAGCTTGATTTTCTCCTCTCTGGATGAAAGATGAAAGCTTTAAGTGCTGTTTATCTGATGGGAACACTTTTGGTGGTCTACCAACTTTTGAAGTCCAGTTTTAGAAACTCCTGTTTTTTACTCATTTTCCTTTGACTTTCACCTCCCTTATATAAGTGGATCATCTTCTATGTAATCTGCTCAGAAATATCTGTTGAAAATGAATAGCTTGTATTTACTGTCTGTCTTGACTGTTAAATAAATGAAGGGTGCACTATGCCCTACATCAAAGTTAATAACATATTTTTTTGTCCTTTTCCTAAAAAGTTGCTGTTTCAGAGACGTTGTTTTTTCAGCATATATATGAGGCGATCAGGCTCTGAGTTGTTTTCCATGGTGCCGATTCCCAGTGTGGACTGAGTCCCATGAACGGCATCCAAGGAAAACAGTGACCTCTGTGACCCCTGAGGAGCCGGGCAGAGCAACGGGGACCCTGGGGGACCTCCACCAGCTGAGTGAGTTACAAATCAAAACACTGACTAAATAGAGCTAGAGGAGAGCCCGTTGCTCCTGTTGGTGTATATTTGTGCATTGAGACCTCTGTGCCTTAGGCTGCTTTAAGTGCTGATGAGTCTCATATGTGTTTTTCGTTAACCATAGAACTTTATACAGGGCAAAGATTTGGAAAAGGTAAAGAATGCATGTTTCACATTTAACTTTATATGCTTGTGGGAAGGGGAAGTAAAGTTTTTAGCTTTTTGCTGGGACCACATGTCCTTAGGATGATGAAAAACATGAAGAACTTTTGTTATGGCCCAACATAACTTACGGGTACATCTGGCTGTTCCTCCTGAAGACTTTTTCCACTGCTTCTTCAAAGCTTATTCATACATATAGGAGTTTCTTGTCTGCTGGACAGTGTGGAGTTGTCAGAGATTGTAATAAAGCAGATATAATCAAAGTAAGGGCAGATATGATTTTGATCTGGCTGAGAGATCAAACCCAGAGCTACTTTGTTTACAGCTCCTCTGTATTCTCTTCACTCCAAACTCTTACCACACAAGGGAAAGGGATGAGAGCGCACAACGTGACACTCCTTCTCTGCTGCACCCTTTCTATCAGATTTTGGCTGCATTGATCTTGATATAAACATGATTAAAACTCTGTTTAATTTGACACAGACCACCAGGACTGATCAACAAACTCATTGCTTAAACACTATCAGTCCTGTGACTGTCATGCTAGTTACACTGTGAAATCTTGCAGTGATCTACTGTATTCCTTCAAAACAGCAGATGACTGTAGAAATAGTGTTTTCTGGAAGAATTAGATCCAGCTTCCATATTGGAAAAGTGAGCTGTACTTTGAGCAGCCTGTCTCTGAATATGTTAGTGAGGGTGTGGAGCTTCCCAACATTCCTCATGGTTTTATTATTTTTTTTGTTAATTTCTTTGTAATTTTTTGACTATAGTTGATCTCATATCAGTTTTTTTTCGCTATTATTGCTATTGCTATGCTATTCTGATGCTATTATGACATATTATTCATACCCCAAAGATATACTTGAATGCATATTTGGGATTCTAATCATGATGGTGATTTGTATTTCAGTGGTGATTTGTCTTTGAGTTAACTAGTTCATCCTGTAACATTATAATTAATAGATATTTGGTTACTGCCATCATTGTAGTCCTAATATCTGATGTAAGTGCGGAAACTGTTGTAATGTAATCTTCAGTTCATGGTGTGATTGATAAATTGTCCCAAACCCTTGTGAAAATAGCATGATTGTTCACTTAACCATGCAATGGTATGCATGAACAATCAAGCATTTGTTACTAGAGGAGAACTAACCAGATTTTCCCTGTTGCACTACATAATGTTGCAAAACTGAAGGTCCTCAGTCACTTGTGGGTGCACATTATAACATATGTTATAAATATTAGAAATAGAGTAAAGTATTATAAATTTATAATAGAGTACACATACTGTAAATAAACTGTAAACTTCTAGTTTACTAGTACAGTGTATGCTGTTAAAATGCATTTGGATAATTTGAGCACAGTGGCCTTCAAAGTTTGGTTTCTCAGGTGCAGTGATGGATCATCTTTTCACTGGACTTTTTTCACTGGAATGATAAATATAATAGAAACGCTGGATATTGGAACATTAATAGAAACACTGGAAAATAGGATTATGATAGAATTACTGGACAATTGTCCACTGAGTTAATATGTATCCTTAACAATAGAAATAATGTACAGCAGAACCAAATATTTTTCTTTACATGTTAGTACAGCACAGGAAATGGAAATCACTGTTCTGTTGTAATCACAACACAATCAACCATTAACTAACTGACTAACTAACTAACTAACTGACTAACTAACTGACTAACTAACTGACTAACTAAGTAAGTAAATAAATAGGCATATCATGAAGCGGGTGATTTGTAATATGATTTTTGAAAACTATTAGATCACTGTTCAAAAGTTTGTCATATTAATAATTGCTGTTATTTTATTCAATAACAACTATATCTATTTATTTGATCTGTATCGATATCTAATAACTTATCTATATATTAATAGTAATTTGTAGTATATTTGTAGTTATCAATCTCACAATTTGATCATCACTTTTAAAATACAGGATTCAGGGTTAGTGATGTGACTGATTTTGATGTTTGGGTATCTGTAAGGGTTAATGAATGGATAATCGATTAATGTGGGAAAGAAAATAAACAATGGCAAAACAAAAACTTCAGCTGTATGACTTCGCCTGAGATTGATGTAGAGCTGTAGGCTTACTTTTTTAGGGTGCTGCACTGGTGTTGCAGCAGTACTTTTCAAACCGTGTTTTATTACCCACAATAGACGAGTGAAATCAGTAGGTTTTTATGCCAGTTGAGTATAGCTCAGCCTAATTTGAGATTGAGTCACACTACATCTGCCTTCTCAGTCGCATCCTTGGCTATACATTCATTCTAAGGCACTCTTGTGTTGGAATAGCAAAGTTGAATACAGAATATTTACATATGTATAGACATACTTTTTAGTTAATTGTTAGTTAGAAATTTAGTTAATTTGCTCCCAAATTTGGTCTTGGCCGGCTGAGACCTAGTTATTACACAAAGCTACCAAGCTAAGGGGGTAAAGACTAACATGAGTTTCCTCTAAGTCACATGAAGCACAATCACATCTTTTTGATCTGCTGCTGACACAACGTCTTTGGACATCTCAGTACCTTTGACTAAATGCCAATTCTGATATGTCAGCTATCACATGCCTATGTTGGCTGGTGTCATGTTGAGTGATGGGGAGAGAGGGCCATCCCACCCACTAAGAAAAAGTAAGGCCAGTTATGCTTTACTAGACTTTTGGCCATGGACGGCGGTGATATCACTGAGGATTGATCTTACACTCTCCTGATGACTCTTGGTCAGTCAGGGATGGGCAAAATAATTTGAAAAAGTTGGGGTTAATAACTGATCATTGCATTGATTTATCAGTCTACTCAGGCTTTAGCAGAGTTCAGTAACACTGAGATTAATAACTGATCATCACATTGATTCATCAGTCTACTCAGGCTTTAGCAGAGCTCAGTAACACTGAGATTTGTAACTGATCATATTGATTAATAAACAAGCATTGATGGTGGTACTTTTGAATATTGTATGTTTTTTTATGAGTAAGTTTTCTAAAGGTCTTCTCCTTAAAATGTAAAAAGTAACTGTATTCTGAATACTGACTTTATAAAATGTAACTTGGACTTAATATAGATACTTAATATCTGTATTCTGAATATATATATTACCAATACTTGTATTCCTTAACATCCCAATCCTGTGGACAGCAGTGCCACTCGGAAACCCTCAAATTTTAATGTCATTTTAATAGCACTGTGCATCTGTACTGAAACAAAGGAAATGTTAAGGTTCTAGATAAAGTAGCAAACATGCCTCATTACATCATTGCAAATACATTTTGTTGCAACCCAGTATGCTGTATAATGGAGCATTATAGATAAAGCTTGAAGTCTATTTAACTCTTTTTCTCTAAATTTAAAGAAGTGTAAAATCCCCACTGAGCACTGCTGATGTTTATGTACCAGAAAAACAACAAATAATAAACAAAATAAAAACAGTATATTGTAAAGGCTCTTACACACAGAGTAGTAACACTGTATAAAACAGTGACAGAGTTTTCTGCAGGACATCATCTCATGCTAGCAATAATTGCTTAAATATTTTATTTATTCTCTCTATTTATTAGTTCTAACTTTCCTTTTTCCTTCCATGCAAACCAACACTTGAAGAAAAAAAAATCTTGTGAGCCTTTATTTGTTTAATCTTCTTTATTCTTGAACATTTTACTGTCGTATAAAAATAATTTCAAGGCTTTGCAGTCTCCAAATACTCATAAAGTCATTTTATTACAGGATCTGTTTAAAGGCTGCTATTATTTGAGCGCTTTGTTGTTGTCTGATCCTGTTTCTCTGCATCTAGGAGGTGTTTTTTGTTCTACTTTTTATAGCTCACAGTCAGACTGGTGGCTTTAGGATTGCACTGCTCCTACATATGGTTGCATTTAATTGGGGAACGGGTTAAACAGCTGAAATGGTAGAAAGCTCTCTCGTGCCAGCTGGCAAGACGTGATTTAGCTACGGTAAAACAAAGGAGTCACGACTCTGCAAAAGCAAAACAAGGCCATATTAAACTCCATGACTTTCAAAGTAAACACATTTCGGTCATTCTAAAGGTTTTGAGCTGGTCAAACAGTGGAGTTGACTTTCAGAGACATGGAGGGAGGAAATAACAATCAGGTGTAAACACTAGCGCAATTATTTATATTCAACATTTTTCAATAATTTCTGGGATACACAGTTTATATGCAAATATTAGGCTATGATTGCAGTCTGTCAAGGCTACTTGCATAACTGTGAAGTTTTTCTTAAGTCATTTTGCATTGGTAACACTAAAGCCCATGAACTGAACCAGTAATGCTGTATTTTATTATCAAATATATTAACATGGTTTAAGCATTTAAACCCTGTTGGCTTTAGGAAAACCCAACGTAATAAATATCTTCTAAATTTCCACTCTGCTAACAATAATGAAGCTGGTTGACCAAATACTGAAGGGTAGCATGTGAAAGCCTTAACCTTTAGGAGGGTTCAAGCCTGGCCGTGCATTTTGGCAGGTTGCCTGATAGTTCAAGAACTGCGTTCTTTGTTGGGAAAAACGATTTTGGTTGGGCTGTGGTGGGCTGAGTGGTTGTAAACTGCAAGTCTCAGCTCAGAGAAAGTGCTGGAACCATGTATATGTGATACATGTAATCATAGGATTAAGGGGTCAACAACTTTCAGCTCGCGGGAGAATTTTCTCTCCTAGCTCGCAGTGTACCTCCACAACCACTAGGTGGCAGAGTTGTTTCCTTTTGTCAAATGTTGCAAGACAATCATTAAATAACCATTGTTCTTGTTCTTTTTTATGTTTTTGGGAGGGGGATTGTTTTCTGAGTACAGTTTGAGCTGCACTTCATTTAAATCCACAAATTTAATCTGCAATTTTGACTAAAATTGGTTTAATAAGGAAATCAAAACTTTGTAAACTCAGACAGAAGAAAAATGTATGCATATATTCAAAGTAGACATGCAATACATGTGATGTCTGAAATTCCAAATAAGGTGAAAGTCATTTGCAATTCCGCAAAAATACAGAAAAGAATTGGAAAAAAAGGCAACTTTTCCGTTTCTTTCCAAAGTCAAAGGCCTGCATTTGGATATAAAGAGTAGAAGGACCAATCAAGGAATTTTCCAAATGCTCCAAACATGCCTCAAACCCGCAAACAAATCAGACCTTTCTCAAAAATATGTACCGGAAGTCTTTTTTTCTTTAATGAAAAATGCCCTGGACAGTTCAGCTGACATGTCATTCAGTCCAATTTATCTATCCATGGCATAACAACTCTGAACATTAGTCTCTGTCATAAAGCGCAATATTAGAACAAGAGGGACTGACATCAACCCTCGACCCCCCCCCATCTTCTCCTCATCTTTATTTCTCCTGTCAGCTTCAAGAGAGGTACGAGTAGATGTGATGAAAGTCACTGGCAGGGTCCCAGAGCAAAGACCCCTGATCCTTTGCAGCGGGTGCATACACCCCCCCTACTTCCCCAATCGCATACACGTTCTCTCTCTTAATTAAAGCCTTGGTGAATTCGCTGCAAACCCGACAGAAAAGAGCCACATGCAAACTTTCTGCACTTTGACAGGTGTACTTAAGTTCACCAAGCCTGACCAGACGGAGCATACATTTTATATAAATCCTCAGACATGGGCGAATAGAGAGGGGTGTGGGGGGGAGGGGGGTGTGAGAGATATCAAACAAGTGGAAAAAGTCACTGAAGAGTAAAAAAAGGAAGCACGCAGGAGAAATCAGCGAGGATGATCCTGGAGAAGTGTGAGCATGTGGAGAGGGTGTGTGTGTGTGTGGGTGTGTTTGAAGTTCATGCCGTTCGGCGGTGAATTCAATTCGAGCAGAGCTTGGTTGGCGGCAGATAAAATAAGGCCCATCAGTCTTGTTTGCTTTTTTAATTACGCAGAGAGGATTCCTCACACCCTGTAATGAGGATACATCTAAAACGTACATATGATTCATTCATGTACTTTTTGCTAATCAACAGCAGCGTGATGAAGGACAAACAAACATTACAAATCCAGTCGGGATGTCGAAGCGAGAGGGGGGCCCACACCACGCATTGAATAATTTCTTACAAAATCCCACTCACTCCATGCT
Organism: Colossoma macropomum; assembly: GCF_904425465.1. NCBI lineage: Eukaryota > Metazoa > Chordata > Actinopteri > Characiformes > Serrasalmidae > Colossoma > Colossoma macropomum. The sequence continues at coordinate 34,955,676 of NW_023494791.1, forward strand.
TCTCTGGGAGTCCAGCACTCTGCCAGCCTGAAAGCCATCCATGTCCCAGTGATAAGCTTCTCGAAAAAGACTCATTGCACATGAGGAAGGGGGCCTTTGAAGAAACGGCGAAGCGTTCCCACCCAGTATCGCGCATCTTTTTCAATTTTAACCAAAGTTTGCATCAACATGAAACACCAAAAAGACTAAAGCATGGTATTTAGTTGTGATCTGTTTTTATTGTAAATTAACAGCTTTACTGTAAATGAAGAATTCTAATGTAAATTTGACAATTTCACAATCAAAAATACTTTTTACTGCTTCTTAACTCATTATAAAAGACCATGTAATGAATCTGTTTGTATAGTCTGCTCTGTTTATGTCCAGGGATTGGTAACATTTGGGTTTCCTTTATGAGAATTAACTACTCAATTAATCAAACAACCCATCAATCAATCAATCAATCAATCTCATCTATCTATCTATCTATCTATCTATCTATCTATCTATCTATCTATCTATCTATCTATCATAGGTGCTCCTGTTCAAATTATTATGATAATGTTATTAATGTTTTCTTGATTTTCTGTGTGAAAATAAGTTAACACAATTCTGCATATTATAATATACAATTAATGTTAATTATTTGCTGAAAAAAATGCAACATAAAATGTAGTCTGTGCAAAAGTTATGGTTCCTTTTATATTTTGTGTTTTATTGTTTTCACCATATTGGAATGGCAAACATTAAAGCATGAATTTATTTGAAAATAAAGTTTGTGATTATGTTGAACTTTTCAGTCGTGTTCACAAGTGAACAATTTTATTATTTGAAGAACCTTTAAACTGGTATAGAACCTTTACATTTTGTAAACCTTGAATAAGTTCTTGACACTCAAAAATCTCTTTCTTAAACCTTTTTAGGGAACCAAAAGTGCTTTTTCTATGGCACCCTTGGTGGTACATTGTTGTTTTTGGAGAGTGTGGAAAGAAATTTGTTGTACTGGAGAGTCTCACATTCAGAAGACTGAATACTATACCATAAGGAGTCTTTGCTCCATCTAGTGAAGACTTCTGGTAAGGAATAGATTTCAAAATTTAAGAGTCAACAGTCTTTATTGCTGCACAGCCACACGGGTGACATTTGGATTCAGTACAGCTGCATGTGTCAACAGTAAACAATATGGTGAACTATAACATGCAGGACATTTATGTATTTGTTTGCAAATCATATAGTATGTAATGGCATACTTGGCATTCGATCCAGACCTGTGTGCTGCTGCGAGAGAATTACCATTCAAGCCCCCTGCTTGTTTAGTGGTGTGTCCAGTTCAGTGTCCACCCTGTTGCTCTTTGATTTCATCATGTCCCAAGATTAAGCTGAGCCAATGAAGAACAATGTCTTCACTCTGTATGTGGTACTGTCTGTGAGACGACAGGAAAGTTTCTTTTTGAGTCAATCAAATTCAACTTTATTTACATAGCAGTTATTACAACAGACATTGTTCCAAAGCAGCTTTCAAGTAATGCAGGTCCAGCCCCCCTGGACACCAAGGGATACTGCAGAAAAGTTGTGCAAAAAAGTATCTAAGAGCATGAGGAAGAAACATTCAGCTGTCCCATATAGTGGAATTAGTGGAATTAAGGGTGGGCAGTATGTGGACAATGTTATCATTATTGTGATAATTTTCACCACAGCATGTGATTCTGAGTATAAGATGGATATTATCAGTACCTCTAGAACACTGAACAACTGCATGTTTCATAAAAGACACAGAATTAGACCAGTTGTAGAATGCCCCTAAACAGCAACAAGTGTATAGCAACTGCATTAACTGGATAGCCCCAGCTAACTGAATATTACTTCATTATGGCATTATCTTATATTATTCATTTATTTTTTACTGTTTTATTTCCTTCCTTTTTTACTTTTCTAAATATTTTTGATTTTGTAAATGCTTTGTTTAAGAAATTATTGTATTCATAGTTTTTAAAGGCATTGAATATGATACTCCTATATGTGTCTCCTAGATCATGAATACGTCTGTATTGATGTTACACTTTTGCTGCCCACCCTTCAGGGAAATTATGAACGAAACACTGGATAATAGCATTAAAAGAGAAACACTGAACAATGTAAATTACATTAGAAACACTGGACAGTAGAATTACAATAAAAACAATGGGCAGTTAAATTACATTAGAAACACAGAACAGAACAATTATATTAGAAACACAGGAAAGCAAAAATATATGAGAAAGACATGACTATAGAATTATGATAGGAACACTGGCCAACATAAATTACATTAAAACACAGCACAGTTAAATTGTCACAGAAACACTATACAATAGAGTTACAGTAGAAAACTGGACAAAAATTACATTAGAAACACTGGGCAGGAGAATTACAGTAGAAACAATGGGGAACAAATTACATTAAAAACACTGGGCAGTAGAATCACAGTAGAAACAATGGGGAATAAAATTGCCTTAAACGTACTGGGCAGTAGAATTACAGTAGAAATAATGGGGAATAAAAGTACTAGGGAGTAGAATTACAGTAGAAATAATGGGGAATAAAATTGCCTTAAAAGTACTGGGCAGTAGAATTACAATAGAAATAATGGAGAATAAAATTGCATTAAAAACACTGGGCAGTAGGATTACAGTGGAAGCAATGGAGAGTATAATTACATTAAAAACACTGGGCAGTAGACTTACAATAGAAATAGTAGGGAGATAGATTAGAAACACTGAACAGTAGAATCACAGTACAAACAATGGGGAATAAAATTACATTAGAAACACTGGACAGTAGAATTACAGTAGAAACAATGGGGAGTAAAATTACATCATAAACGCTGGACAGTAAAATTGCAATAGAAATAATGGGCAATAGCCTTATGTTAGAAACTCTGGACAATAGAATTACATTTAAACAGTTGAATTACATTGAAACATTGAGCAATAGAGTAACAATATAAACATTGGACAGTAACATTTCATTATACACGCAGGACAATAGAATTCTGATAGAATAACAGGCCAGTTTAAATATGATAAAAACACAGGACAACTGGACAATAGAATTATAATGAAAACACTGGATACTAAAATTATTTTAGAAAATCTGGACAATATGATTACAATTAAAACATGATACAGTGAACTTGCAATAGAAACAGTGGGTAAAATTACAAAAGAAGCACTAGACAATAAAATTAAAATAAAAACACTGGACAATAGAATTATAATGAAACCACTGAATACTAAAATTATGTTAGAAACTCTGGACAGTTAAATTATGTTAGAAACACTGGACAATATAATTACAATTAAAATGTGAAACTATTAACTTGCAATAGAAACAGTGGGCAATAAAATTAGAATAGAAACACTGGACAGTAAAATTACAATAGAAAAAATAGAATGAAAATAAATACACCAGACAGTAGAATTACAATAGAAACAATGGATAGTGCAGTTACAATAAATGCACTGAAGTGATGAATTGCAATAGAAACACAGGACAGTAGAATTGCAATAGAAATACCAGAGAGGTAAAATACAATAGAAATAGATTCATTCTCTTCAGCTCCATCACCTCCTGACAGATCGGTCTCGTGCCACTTCAAAGTGCCGGGTCCAGCTGTCTGGTCTGGTTTCTATCAGGCTGGAGTGAAACACAGCACAGCGGCGGGTGTTTGTTAATGAAAACAAAAAGCTTCTTTTCATTCCTCCAGCGCCGAGGCCTTTCTTTCCCTTTCTCCGGGACGTGCATGTGCAGGTGTGCGGGTTTGGATATTAAACGCCTTGGACAGCTCTCTTTTGCCTCCATGAATGAATCATCAGAAGACAAGAGGGGAAGGAGTGGAGCTATCAAAAAGCGAGGGAAATCTCTGAGGCGGCTGTGACCACACCGTGTCAATACCTGCACTTCACCAGAGGCAACTGAAGTGTGTGTGTGTGCATGTGCAGGTGTGCGTGTGTGTTAGCCAGGAGCCTCAGATAAATCTGACAAAGCACTGTGTGACTCAAATTTCAGCCAAAGTTCAGCCTCTGACAGAATACAAGGCACAGAGATAGATGCATTGGTGCCTTTACCAGCAGCCCTGACAAATGCTGCAATGATGGAACAGCATTATTAATAAAGGACCTTGGGGATAGGAGCTGTGTGTGGGTCACAATCAGGTCCACAGGCCTGCGAGGCAAGCTGGACTGCAGGAGATGCTGGACAAGTTTGAAGGAATATCATGAGCCAATAGATGGAAGCATGAAAAAAATACAGAATATAATTTTAGAGACAAGATGACAGCACTTCTTTTTCAGGGCAGAGATGGTAGAAGAGCTTAAATTAGTGCAGAAAAAAGAGACGCAAAAACAGGAGCGGTGCAGACTGTAGTCTACAGGGAGAGAGAGAAAGAGAGCGAGAGAGAGAAAGAGAGAGAGACAGAGAGAGAGAGAGAGAGAGAGAGAGAGAGAGAGAGATGAACAGAAGTGCAGGGAGAGAGAAGAAATGCAAGGTTTCACCAAGGCGTGAGGGACACTTACAGAGACAGAGTCACAACAGGACAAGAAAAGGACACGGTAGAAAACAGACATCCAAGAGTTGGCTAGTAAAACAAAGTGAGTGTCAGAGTGAAGCGAACAAGGAGGAAAAGATCATAGCACATAAAGCACATTCAGAGAACACCCTTCATTTATTTAATTTCTAGTCAAAACTGTTATTCAGTTATTCATTTTTCAGGAGATATTTCTAAGAAGGCCAGATATAAAATAATCCACTTCCATGAAGAAAGGGAAAGTCAAAGAAAAAAAAATTCAAAGATTTAAAAAAATTACTAAAAGATAAGCACTACTCAAAGCTTTCATCTTTAAGAGAGAGGAGAAAATCAAGCACCACTCTTGCTTCAGATCTGCAAAAAATCAACCCGTGTTTCTGTCCATCCTTCCGTTTTGAGAAGACAATGTGTAGCTGAAAGGATGTGTAGATGTCAGGAAGGAAATAGACATGTTTTCAGACCTCAGCATCATTAAATGTGTTTGGGATTATTTGGATTGTGAGACGAAGAAAACACAGCCGACTTCTAAGACTGAACTTTGGAGGTGTGGAAAAATAGCCCTGAAGTTTTCTTTGGAGAACTTTTCTTTGGAGAAGGGCAAGAATCCTGGAAAGATTGGAAGCTGTGATAAAGGCAAAGTGTGGACACACTAAATGCCAAAATGCGATATTAGTTATTATTGAGTTGCTGAGGCTTTTATGTAATATCCTGGTAAAAATGTGGTTCCTTTTTTTCCTGATGCTGATAAATGGATAACTTGTACTTAATGGCCATTTTGACTGAACATTTAACAATTTTGTAAATAAAAGCAAAATTTAAAAATTACAAAAGAACTTAAAATATAATACTTAACTATAGAAATAATTAAGCATGAAGTTCAAAGTGCGTAGTATAGCCACGTATGGACTTTATTATTGAAAAGTCATCCATACTTATCGCTTTTGATTATGTTGGTCAGTCCGTGCTGTCAGCATCACAGTGTAGGTATTCATATTATCACTGTATAAATAAATATAAATAAATAAATAAATAAATAAACTTAATGTAAGTTTAAGTAATACAATTTTGTTTTGCACCATTTCTATCAGTCTATTCATCATTAAATGTTCAGGCAATATAAAGAATTTTTAGCATTAGTGAGGATATGTTGATAAGACAGTAATGATATGAGAATGAAAGAGTCTTTGGTTAGAAGTAAAGCTGTCCACTAAACAGACTGATTTTGCACCATATGTCTTAGCATCCAGTCAGAGTAAAGCAGGCTGGGTGACATATGATGGGTGTCCACCATTCACTAGATAATAGATGCCAGTGATCAATTACTGCAGTCATTATGAGGTGGTAAGATTTTTAATGAATTCTTAATGAGAATTCTCCATTCTCTATATATTCTCATTATAGCTAGATAGCTAATAAAGCAAAAAAGTCTTTTTCTAAAGTCTTTAATGCTCTGTTTTGATAAAAGATTTTATGCAGCATTTAATATTATTATTATTATTATTATTATTATTATTATTACTAGTAGTAGTAGTAGTAGTAGTAGTAGTAGTATTTGTTGTTTTTTTGTGGTAGTTTAACAAATCTATAATGAAACGTAGCTATTATTTTTATTTATTTTATTCAGCAACATCCAGAAAGCTAATGACCAGCAGACGCAGAGCCTTTAGCTTTCAATTAGGAAAGTAGAATCTAATAATATTTATCATTTATAATGCTCATTAGTATGTTGTACTTATTTTTGAAAGCAGGAAAAATAAGAATTAATGAAAGAATGAAGCAAACCAGCTACTATGATTACAATTATTACAAATAGTTTTGTATGATGTTTGTTTTTATTGCTTTACTGTAATGGAATAGCATTGTTATTTAATGATAATGCATCTTTCAAAATGGACACTTCCTCTTAACTTTGGCTCCTTCCCTGCCCGCTTACCTGGACATCGCCAAACGGACACTCTGATAAACCTGACCGCTGCCTGCTGTCAATTCCAACAAGCTACATTGTGTCAGTACAGAAGACTAGACAGATTCAGTATAAATATTCAGTTCCTGTGGACATCCCCCTTGCTATGTTTAATTTAAGCTCAATAACACAGGCTGCCAATTAAGGCCGTGTAAAAACAGCCTGCTGAATGCTTAAGTGCTTTGGGATTCCACTACATGCCTTCTATTTTTTTTTTTTTGCAACTTCTGTGGCCATTATTTTTCAGTTAGCCTGATAAGGGTCGGCGCATCAGCATGTAATCCTTTAAAATGGACATAAAGGTCCGTCAGATAGTGTGGTGCCTCAGTGATGTGGCAGCGTAACCGGTGTGACGCAGGACTAAAAGTGTATGTCTCACTCTGTGTGCTTCAGTGAAATTCCTGAATAACAATACTTATTGGTGTGCATCATAGACCTCATAGTATTTTAGACTTTGAGATATATCACCTGCTTTTTGCATGAAATTGGCTGTTTTTCACTCCGATGATCCAAAACTGTACATTAATTCCCTTCTGTTTAACAATGATTAAAAGTGGCTGAATGATCAAACTTAGCTAATAGGGCAGTCAAGATAAAAATTATAGAACTTTTGTTCTATAGGATATTAAATATTATTTGCTTGTAGTAACTCTTAAATACTGTTAGTATAGTGATGCAATATTGCCCAACAGCTGTGCTTTTATTTTCATCTGTATAGCTGGCTTTACATGGTGAAACTTTCAAGTAGCTACTAATTTCATGAGTTGCATGCAACATAATTTCTGTGCAACTTGATAGTTACACAAAGCAATTAAAAAACAAAGTTGCATGAAACCCATTTGATTATTCCATTAATTAGCAGCTCAATGTTTTGATACATTTTTACTAAAAGTCAAGTGTGTGGTGTTATTTACATATCTGCAGCACGTTTTTCATTGCTGTATATTTTTCCAGCTGTCACTCTTCACTCTGTGTAAAATCTACAGGGCATCTTGTCCACTGATCTGGAAAAATCAATAATTTGAAATTTTGAAATGACCACACGTTGCATTATTGCGTTTTGATTGACTGTTCCATGAAACCTGAAATTCTTACAACTGTTGTGGCATTTCAAATGAGTTGCAGGGCGCTTCACATTAAGCAATTCAAGTATGATTTAGTTTCATGTAGGTCTCATGGAGGTTGCATGAACTGTCCACTGTGAAAAGCCAGGTCAAGAGCTAGTAAAGAACAGAATGCATATAATCTTATGACTCCCCTGGAACTGTTTTATTGCTTGGCAACTTGTTTGAATGTGGTGGGTAGTGAAGATGCTAACAACATGCTAAAAGTTTTTGGTGAACATATTAATTGTCACATAATCACCCAATGTGATGTTGTTGTTGTTGAACTGTGTTTATGGCCTATGGGATGTGGGTGTTGTACACATTTCACAAAAACACGTTGCCATAAATGCTATAAATGACAATCTTTGCTAAAATGTTTTGTTTAGATTTTCTCTTACTGTGAGACAGAGTGAGAGAAAGAGTTGAAAAGTGAGCCTAGTTCTTTTTTAAGAAATCAATTCACAAACAAAGAAAAATAACCACAAATCAACCACAACCTGCATTCCCCTCCATACACTGCAAATCAGTATCCTCAGCTGAGAGTGAGTGCAGTTCTAAACATTCCAAAAAGTGCTGGGTATAAACACTATTGCACAACATTTGTGGAAATATATAGCCCTATATATTTATGGCCTCATAAGGCCCCCAAGAGAAGAACGTGCTGTTCATTTTTTGCACTTTGTATAAGCAATTGTTTGTAAATCAAGCAATACAGCAAAGTCGGATGCTTACACCTATATTTAATTCAATTTTACAGGATTAATCCTATGTGAAATAGGGTCTAATAGGCTTTACACCAACGGTGTAGTCTAGTCTGAAGTAATGAGTGTAGTGTGATTAGCTTGCTAGCACAGAGCTACATAATTAAAACACTGTGAACACTTTTCATAAATTATTACATTTAAACCCTCCTGTCTTCAAATTTGCATCTTCAAACCTTGGGGTCAGTTCCACGTGGTGTGAACTATACACGGTTCTCACACTGTTATTAAAGCAGAGGAAGGTTTTTATGAAGATTATAAAATTGCATGTTATAGTGACCTCAGTATCACCCAAAACAACCGAAACAAATGTGTGTAAAATGTTGATACTTTCTTATGTATCTTACACATACAAAATGTGTACAAGACTCTGAAACCATATCATCATGCTGATTTTATGTTTACCCAGTTGTCCCCATTAAACCAGGAAAAGCTGATTATGAAAAGAAAAAAAGAAAAAAATTATGCCAATCGTTTAATATAGAGATGTTAAACACTGAATGGCGTCAAATTGACACCAATTATATTAGGACAAAGTGTGATAAGCAATCCAATAAATCTCTACGAATTCATTTAAAACTTTGCAATAGGGTCCAATTAATGAATATTAATGTTTAAAAACTATAATCAATGTCAGGATAAAACCTTGTATCTCCAAAATGGTAACTTTACATGAGAAAGAAAAAAAAAAGTTTAACTTTGAATGGAAGACAATGAAAGAAACACGAAGTATTTTTGGACCATTTCTATTGATCCATTCATTATGAAAGTGTAATGAAATTTAAAGGGCAATTGCCATGTATAAATTCTGTTAACACCTATCAGGCATAACATTATGACCCTGTTTCTACGCTCATTATCCATTTTATCAGCTCCACTTACTGCACTTTGTAGTTCTACAATTACAGACTGTAGTTCATCTGTTTCTCTGCATACTTTGTTAGCCCCCCTTTTACCCTGTTCTTCAGTGGTCAGGATCCCCATGGACCCTCACAGAGCAGGTACTATTTGGGTGGTGGATCATCCTCAGCACTGCAGTAACACTGACATGGTGGTGGTGTGTTAGTGTGTGTTGTGCTGGTACTAGTGGATCAGACACAGCTGTGCTGCTGGAGTTTTTAAACACCTCAGTGTGACTGCTGGAGTGAGAATAGTCCACCAATTAAAAATATCCAGCCAACAGTGTCCTGTGGGCAGTGTCCTGTGACCACTGATGAAGGACTAGAGGATGACCAACACAAACTGTGCAGCAGCAGATGAGCTATCGTCTCTGACATTACATCTACAAGGTGGATTGACAAGGTAGGAGTGTCTAATAGAGTGGACAGTGTGTGGACACAGTGTTTAAAAACTCCATCAGCACTGCTGTGTTTGTTTGGCACTACTTTGTGTTAAACAGCACTGTTTGGCTGACTTTGACTGGGATTTTGAAATAAGATTCCCTGTGACATCCACAAATCAGATGTAAAGCAATAGTATTTCAAAGTCAAATAGGTTTTGTCATGACTTCTATGATGAATATCATCATAAAAACAGAACAATTATGTACTCTATTAGGTTAAGGTATATTGATTTGGGTAGACAGCAAATAGCAGGGAGAATTAATTACAATATAATATTTAATTGAAGTCACTGTCTTAAACTCTCATTTAAGAGGCTTTAGGCTGGATGTTTCATACATTTTTATAGTATGTCCAAAAGTTAGAAGCCCACTTGTTGAGGGTTTCTTCTGAAATTAAGGGAGTTTGTCCCCCCTTCGCTGTAATAACAGCCTCTACTCTCCTGGGAAGGCTTTACACTAAATGTCAGAACATTGCCGATTGCATTCAGCCACAAGGGCATTGGTGAGGTCAGGTAATGATGTTGGATGATTAGTTCTGGATCACAAATGTTCAAGTATCACTCAAAGTACTTGATGGAGCTTCATCACTACAGAGAGCGCAGTGGCACTGTTCCACAGCCCAATGCTGGGGGGCTTTATACCCCTCTTGCAGACACTTGGTATTGGGCATGGTGACCTGCAACTTCTCCATTCAATTGCCAATGCTTTGGTATGGAGATGATACAAGCTGTTAAATGGACATAGTTTAATTAAATATATAGCCTTTGAAGCTGTTACACAGGATTTTCTTATTTTTGAAGATGGTCAATATGAATCTTTATAGGTTTTTGTTTGAAAGCTACACTATCCCTGATGTTAGCAATGAGTGCTAGTCCTTTACGAAGAAGGGAACCTAATTAGGTAGCAATGTAGGAAAGTCACTGTAGATTTTAATGGATTCACACAAATAAACATCAATTCTGAGGCCGACTATTAGTTCAAACTGAACCAATTTTCAAGGCTTCAGTGTTGTAGGATACTTTTTATGCCACGTATTCATATTCAGAAAATGATCAAGACAACCATGAGTTGTTTACATATTCAAATGATAACGTTCAATGTACTAGACGTGCTGTTTTTTTGCAGTTTGGAGGTTAATTGATGCTTTGGTACACGTCATCTGGTCCCCATGCTGGTGAGTATTGAAATAACACTCATGTATTTCTAACCTGTCCTTCCTGCAGTACAGCAGTGGGTGTGAATTAGACAGCATCAATAAAGACAGGTCATCTCCCTGCTCCCTGAAGTGATAATTACACACATCATTATCGATCGGGCTATCGATGCATCACTAATTGTTTGTTGAACTTTATTTATTTCGCTCAGTTCCCTAGCAGTGCGAATGTGTTAACCTTGAAGCGAGGACTTGAGCAGGGGAAGAGCTGTACAGGGGAAAACACACATTAGGATTCTACATAAAACAGCACCAGTTTCATTTTTTTCTGCAATTTTCAGACAGGATCCTACATTATGTTCTGTTCATGAGGGTAGGAAAAGGCAAACAGAATGCCAATTTGGGCCAAATTAAAGCTGACTTAACGATTCTTTATTTCTTCTATGATGCCGCCTTATCGAACTTTGCTACAGCCTTGAATATATTCAACTTTTCTGGTTGGTCTCCAAGGTGTTCATTGAAGGCGCAGGCCGTAATTATATTGATCAATCCCAAAATCACGTTACCAAGGATATTGAATAGTAATGCAGGTTACATGTATGATTAAAAGAGGAATTGAATTAAATGCATCAAAAATGTATTTAAATGTAGCTTTAATTTGTCTTATCAAGTTTCTTTGGGCCTAAGACTGAGCCCAAGGTTGCTGGTGTGTGAATCTGTGATGGAGCATTAGGTGAATATTCTATTTCCTTCTCTCTCTTTTTTTGAGTAAAAGTATTTTCTCATATAAAATCTGAGAAAACGGCTGCATTTTTCATTGTGTTGAGTAAAGATTGATGGGATAAATCTTGCTGCTTTTTATCCTACAAAACGATGGAATGAGGCCTTTGTTGCACAATAAGAGGGCGATGCATGATTTTATTGGCAAAGCAAGGTCATGCAGGCAAAACCCAACACACATAGACGGACTCAGATAAGAACCCATGGGGATGCATGCAGTAAACAGTTAGCAAGACTTTTATGCTTATGACTAAGCAAAGAGAACACAGGAAAGAGTGAGAAACTCACACTGTGGGTTCTAAGGTGATGCATAAATCCACCTCTGAGGAGAAGGACTGACCATATGTGCACCTGAACATTGGTGCCTCTGTGTATTTTCTGTTTAATTTTGATTTGACCATGACTATGGAGGACAAAGACTTCACATTCATGTAATTGCGAGTCATATAGCCAGCATGAGGTTTTATATGCTGAGATGATTTGTGCTGTCATTATTTTTCCTGCAAAAAGGAATGTAAAGCTAGCTAGCTAGCTAGCAGCCAGCTACTGTTTATTAAAATAATGATGACAGCCATGTTGCAGTCCAATAAATCCATTTTGAGACTCATTAAATCATCTTATTCATTTATTTTCATCTTATAATTCTTTGGATGAGTTTTTTAACTTTGACACTCATTATACTTGCACTTCATTGAGTACCACGTATCTACACCCATTTTTCATTTTGTCAGGTCCACTTAGGTCCATATAGGTGAACAGTAAGTTAAATGCAAATAAAAATAGAAATAAATGATTTGTAAATCTACTTTCACCTGTATTTAAATCAAAATAGTACAAAAAAAATGACAATGTTTTATCTTCCATATCAACTTCATCGTTTTTTTGTGAACATATTTTCATACTGAAATTAATATCTGCTCTAATATAAAAAATCTAATATTTTTTATGTTCCAAGAAAGTTGAGACAGGGGTAATTTAAGGCTAGTTACATTGTGTAATGCTCAAAAACATCTCAAACAAGTGATGCAAACGTGCTTGGGTTTAATGGGAAATATCCAGGCAAGGCCTAGCCCACAGGTGTCAGGCTCTTGTCCTCGCAGGCCAAAACACTGCAGACTTCAGAACGCTGGCTCATTAAACACACCCGATTCAGCTTATCAGCAAATTAGCAAGGCCTTTATGAGCTGAATTCAGAGCATTAGATGAGGGTGAAGGCTAATCTCCGCAGCTCTTTGGCCCAGAAGGTCCCCAGTTTGACATGCCTGGCCTAGCCCTTTATAAGCAAGGATGGGTCAAACCTCACCACTTTGCAAAAAAATGCATCAGCAAATAATGTAACAGTTTAAAACAATGTACCTCTTTGAGCAATCACAATGCTTTTAGGTGTTTTACCCTCTCAGTGCATGGCATCATCAAAAGATTCAGGGAATCCAGAGAAATCTCTGTGTGTAAAGGACAAGGTCAGAAACCACAACTGAATGCCAGTGACCTTTGACCCCTTCAGATCGCACAGATTTAAAAACCAGCATGCTTCTGTGATGGATATTACCACATAGGCTCGAGAATACTTTGACAGATCGTTGTCAGTAAACATTGTTCTTCGCTGCATCCACAAATCCAAGTTAAGACTGTACAAAGCACAGAAACGTCAGTGACTGCTCAACTTCATCTGAACTGGACTGATGCACGGTGGAAATGTGTCTTGTGGCATGACGAGTCAACCTTTCAAATTGTTTATGGAAATAATGTTTGTATGATTACAGATTGTAGTCCATCTGGTTCTTTGTTGTCTCCCATTTAGCCTGTTTATCAATGGTCAGGGCCCCCACATGACTACCACTGAACAGATATCATTTGGGAGGTGGGGCATTCTCAGCACTGCGGTCACAGACATGGATAAAGATAAAGTGTATATTGAGATAATGAGTCTAATAAAGTGGCCAGTGAGAGCATAAGTGTATATGAAAATAATATTTAGTTTCGATACATAGGAGCATGATCATGTGCACATGAGGTGGGGTGTCCCTAAGAAAGTATGCTCAATTAACTAGACACAACTACACCAAAGGAGAAACATAATTCGATAACTGCAAAAATAGTGAAGGAATAAAATATTTACAGTGAAACTAAAAATAATAAATCTTTCCATACTGAGCATTCATATGCACAGCAAAAATACATAAGACAAACTGAAAAAAGGACCATTATACCGAACTGAGGTTCCACAGTTAAAAGAAAGAAACCTGGAATGTTAAGGGTTAAGTATTCAGACCCTAGATATTCACAAGGATTATGTTATGATCTATTTAAACCCAAGGCATTAATTGAGATAGTAATATTAATAGTAATGTCTGTCCTAAACTGTAACCCCTACATTTTTAATTTGTGAAAATAATGCTTAACATTTTTATTTATTATTATTATTACTTTTTCATCATTGTGTTTTGAAAGATCTTTTAGACTTATTCCAAAATGAAGTTAAAAGGTTTAGATTTTTATGAATTTCATTTTCAAATAATAAAACATTCATTCAAAAAATGTTGTGCCACATTTTGATGTCACTACCAAAACAAGTTTTAGTCCATAGGTGGAGCCTTATTTTAGCCACACCCCATTTAGATCCTATTGTATTCAAGTAAATGTGTCCCAAAGTCTGTGTGAAAAGTTAAAAACTGTCACTAATGAAACACATATTTTCTGCAATTAAGTAAACTTTTATTTTAATGAAAAATATTAAGAATTTATTTGTGTGCAATAAATTTGTATTTATTCTTCTGTATATATATATATATACATATATATATATATATATATATGTATATATATAAATATATAGTGTGTTCCTGTGTGTATGTATTGCATGTGCATACGCATGTGTGTGTGTGTGTGTGCATGTGTATGTGTGAATGTGCGACTGCGCAGTCTACCCTGCGCTGAAGGTGTGTTTGTGCTGTTATGCCCTCTGGCTTGGCTGCCAGCTTCTTTGCCTGACTTCAGAGCCAGGAGGCAGACTGGCGAGGAATACCGATCACCTCGGCCAGGGCCGCTCCTTTGAGCCTCTCTCTGGCATCTTCTCCCCTTCTGCCAGTTTCCTCCTCTGCTCCTCTCTTCCCTTCTGAAGTTGACAACAAAGACATCCTCGGGGTCCTCCTTGATGTAAGACCCGCTCTTGATCTTTTTTCCCTGTGTTTTTTGTACCTTAGTGTTGCGCTACTTTCATATTCCACTAGCACAATATTTACACTGCAGAAGACAAAGCCGGAGTGAATCTTTCATGCTGGCCGGCGCCCCCTCCAGAAGAGAGAGCTAATCAGCCATCTGCACCGCTGCTGCTGCTTCATTACCTGATCATGGCAGGCTGATTTTAAGGCTAGCGTGCAACTTTCCTCCGGCCATGCCGTGCGCTCGAGCCGGGCCTATAGGCTGGAGCTCTCATCCAAACCCGCTGCGTACAGCTCCATCTGCCCGAACTTGTTCGTTTATAATTGAACCGCTTTCTTCTGAAGCACAAAGAGGAGGATGAGAACTGAAAAGAAACAAAAGTGGAAGAGGTGTGAAAGGGGCAGAAAAAAGCTCATCGATGCAGCTCAAAGTTTTTCATCCGTTTCCTTCTTCTGACACCTCCGTCGTAGCTAGCTAGCACCGCAACTCACGTCCTTTCTCCATAACTCTCTTCCCCTCTCCCTCTCTCTCTCACTTTCTCTTTCCCTCCCCGTTTCCATGAGGAGAAGTCTCCAAAGAGCTAATTAGCAGAGCTGCCGAGTCCAGATAGTCATAGAGGAGCTGAAGGATGAGCCTGGTGCCTCGCTAACTCACCTCACATAGCTCTCCAGCCGGCTAGCATAGCTAGCGGTCAGGGCCGACAGAAAGGGGTGACTGGGGTAACTGCCGGCAACCGCCAGCAGGAAACTGACAACGACAATCAGGGAGGCCTCTGAGAATGACGAGGCAGTGACAGGAGGATTTGGCCAGGGGAATCGAAGACTGCTTTAAAAACGAGCAGCGAGGTTAGCGTTAGCAATAGCTCAGAGCCTTTTATGCTTGAGCAAAAGCAAGAGAAAGAAAGCATGGTGCAAAGAAAAGGTAAAAAAAAGGTCCCGTGTCCAAAAATGTATTGTTGATCATCATGGATTTTTAATCTAGCATAATTTAGCATTTAGCATTAGAACTATGTTTTTTTTCCATTTTTCTCATTTTTTAAATTCATTTCATGAATCATCATTCATAGCTGTTACATTTAGCCGGTCAACTCAACATTGACACAAAAGACTATTTATGTGGGATTCAGCATTATTAAATTACAAGCACTAGAAAAGAGAACTCTCTGAAAACAGCCTTAGTATGGCACTGAGTGAACCCTTCCACGTAGGCGGTAAAAGCTCATGAATTCACAACAAATTTCCACATGTCTGCACAGATCTCACCAGGATGGGTTTAGCCAAGGACACATTACTCACAGCAATGCAATGAACAGAGACAGAGGGGCTAAACCAGGGACTAGATGAGTCAAGTCCAGTTAAGAGATGAACTGAACCAAGCCAAGCGTTCAACATAACTCATTTTAAACAATACCACCGTACATATGGGCAGGTAAGCAAAAGTAAAGGGTAAGAGTGCATAGGTGAGGTCACGATGGGATTGAGCACGAGGACTGAGCCAAGATAAACGTAAAATGAGAACAAAAGGATTGTGGGAATGTCCACTGGGCCTCCCATTGCTTGCAGACATAGCTTCAGGAAAAGGTTACTGGGGTGGCCATTATATTTTCATGACGATAATTTATTTATTTGTCAAGCAAATCCAATCAGAATAGAAGCTGGGCTTTGCACAAAGCAAACCGAGGTAATTAGCAACACTGGGAGTGGTGGCAACTTCTCTTTCTGCTAGCCGCACACTTTCAAGTGTGCAGAGAGAGAGGTGAAGGCCTAAATATTGATAGGGTTGCCAAAGCGCAGAGTGAAATACAAACAGCATTGCTCTGGCCTGGCCGAGAGCAGGAGTTGTCATGAAGATGCCTCACATACCAAGCTTCTGAAAATCTGAGCGGGACAAGAACTCACGGTGTGGACAAGTCAGAGTAAGTTAGGAAACCTAGGTGACAGATCTGGACTGATACGCGTTCACTTTGATAAGTCAGCTTTAAAACCTCCAAATTTCTGAAATTATAAATTTATAGGAGAAGCAAAAACAATATTCATGTATATTAAAGAAACAGACATTTATTCTAAATACTTCTAGGCATTTTTTGGTCTCTTCATCATGAAATGTTCACATCTTGTCAAGGTAACATGGCTTTTTCAAATAGTGTAAATAAATAAAAACAGAAAAACATGAAGCGGCAAAAAAGAAGCCTGGGATATGGGTATGAAATCATGTACAATGGCAGTAAATAACATTTACAATTGCAGTTTGCTTAGTTGGACCTTAAATCACCATATTGTTGCTGTTGGAACAAAAACAGCAATAATATTTTCTTGTATCTCCAACTTGTGGTGTAAGTCAATGCAAAAAGATTTTATTACAAGTAATTTTGGATCATTTCTATTAGTCCATTTAGAATTTTGACACACTGTAAAGGGCAGCTGGCATTTTCAAGTCATGTACAAAAAAGAAACTAACAAAAATAGAGACACAAGGTTTTGTTGCAGCTGCAGTGATATGCATTGCACTCTTAGCCTAACATTAACCTCAACCTAACACCTAAATCTAACACTAAACCTAAAACTTACTCTCACCATAACATTAACCTCAACTTAAAACCTAAACCTAGCACTAAACTTAACACTCACTCTGAACCTAACCCTATACCCTACACCCACTATAAATCAAATCTTAACCTCAACCTAAAATCTAAACCTAACCCTAAACTTAACACTCATGCTAACTCTAATCTTAACCTCAACTCAATATCTAAACCTAACCCTAAACCTACTAGTCATTTTTAACATTAACTATAACCTCAACTTACAACTTAAACCTAACCTTAAACTTAACACTCACACAAACTCTTATCTTAACCTCAACCTAAAACCAAAACCTAACCCTAAACCTAACACTCACTCTTACCCTAACATTAACCTCAACCTAAAACCTAAACCTAACCTTAAATCTAACACTTACTCTTACCCTAACATTAACCTCAACCTAAAACCAAAACCTAACCCTAAACCTAACACTCACTCTTACCCTAACATTAACCTCAACTTAAAACCTAAACCTAACACTCACTCTTACCCTAACATTAACCTCAACTTAAAGCCTAAACCTAACCCTAAACCTAACACTCACTCTTACCCTAACATTAACCTCAACTTAAAACCTAAACCTAACACTCACTCTTACCCTAACATTAACCTCAACTTAAAGCCTAAACCTAACCCTAAACCTAACACTCACTCTTACCCTAACATTAACCTCAACTTAAAGCCTAAACCTAACCCTAAACCTAACGCTTACTGCAGTCTTAACCTCAACCTAAAACTTAAACTAATCCCTAAACCTATAGCCAGTTTTATATCAGAAGTGACGTGTTGCACAACAAGCTGGAGCCACTATGTGAAGTTTATTACTGCACGCTGGATGTGGTTTACACACATCACGGTGGTGAAGAGAGGAGAATTTTCTGTACACCTGTTTTTTTTTCCATACGTGAATTCACTTCATTCTTATGACCATAATGTTTTTGTACTTTTCCTCTTAAGCGGTTAGATGTGCATCATACATGCTGTGAAATCTTCAATGGGGTTTGCTGCTGCAGCAAGTTAAAATATAGCGGCAAAAATTTCGGGGTTCAACCTGAGTGTTGACAGTGTGAAAGGTTCCATTGATCAACAACCACGTATGGCGTTAAATGGGCTTAACACTCTACTGGGGTGGTCTTTGCACTAGGCAAAAATAGGCAGCTGTGTAGGTCTCCCATGAACCAAGGGCCCCATGAAAATACAAATTAGATATACTGTATATCATCATTGTCCAAAGAAAAAAAAAATGATTCTCCTAATTTTTATTTTTCTACATCATTTTAACACATCAGCTGTCCTTTACATTGTGTGTATACACACACACACACACGTTTATATATACAGTTTTTGACATAATTTCAAAGTTCTGTTGTTCTTTACATTGTGTATACACACACACACACACACACACACACATGTTTATATATACAGTTTTTGACATAATTTCAAAGTTCTGTTGTTCTTTACATTGTGTGTAAATTTCATGATGAATGGACCAAAAGAAACGGGCAAAAATCTGATTCCATTGACTTACATTAAAGGTAAAGTATGTTTTTTCCTTCTCCTGTAAAGTTATCATTTTGGATATATGAGATTTTGTTCTGACAGGTTTTATTCCGACATATATATTTGAAATGAATGGAACAAAAACAACAAAAACACTCTGAATGACCTTCAAACTTCAGAGTTTCAGAGACATAAAAATGACACAATCGAAAACAGAGAAACATTCCATTTACATGAAATCACAACACACAAACACATCATGCACTATGCAAGAGAAACACACCTCAGTAATGGCGGCAGTGCTCGTGTACCGCAGCGTATTGTTCTCAGCTGAAACGTGGCTTCCCGTCGCGTCCCACATGGGATCTACAGGCGCAGTTTGGCGGTCTCTAGTGTAATCTCCACTTTTTCTTCCCCCTCAAAAGAGTTTTAATTACAAAACCCAATTCACAGTGCTTAATCAGAACCACTGTTAATGTGATTAGAGGCAATTAAAGAGCACATTACTCACACAAATATTTTATTTGAGGTGACTCTTTTTAATGAGGCCCACGTCTTGATTGCTAATAGCCGTGAACGTTTTTAAAGGAGAAGACACCGAGAATGGAAACGTGTTTTGTACATCTGCTTAACGATGAATATTTAAAGCCTACCCCAGTTTTCTGGCATGTGCCAGCCTTGTTCCTTAAACTACGCCTTCCTTCCTTCGCACGACTAGCAGAAAGAGACCGCATTGCAGTGTTAATTCTGTTAGCTAATAACTCGGCACGGCTAGCTTTTTAGTGTTCAAACTAACATCATATTTTATGAAGCTTGCTGTGTAATTTCAAATTAAACAGCATTTGTATTGTACGCAAGGCCTTTTGCACACAGTGGCTATAATTACAAATGAATGGAAACATGAGATTTGAATCCAGTCCTACTTGTCCTCATTTCTGAAGCACTTGTCACAGTTCTCTGCTTTAATAAATCCCTGCTCTATTAAATAATTCAGGCTTTTATCAATAAAGCTCAATGTTACTCTATCATTAAGTCTTCCCGTTCAATTGTAACCCTATTTCTTTATTCATTACCCATGTCATTTTGTCATTTTCTAATGTGCAGCCCTCTGAAACAGCCATCCATTTCCCCCCGTTCCTCATCTCCCCTCTCTCTCTCTCTCTCTCTCTCTCTCTCTCTCTCTCTCTCTCTCTCACTTTGCGTACTTCTTGGTCCACATACCCTGATTTTCCTTCAAACTTGGCCTATTGGCTGTCTCTTCTCTTGGCCCTTTGGGCATAAATACACACATAGGCGTGTGTATACACACATACACACATGCTGGCGGCGTTGTTGTCTTTAGGTCACTTGGTTGTGATTGGCAGGTTGTCAGTTTGAAATGCGCTTAAGGCAAACTCTTGTGCACAGGCGCACACACACACACACACACACACACACACACACACACACACACACACACACGCACACACACACACACACACACAAAGAATGTGTGAATAAAATGTTCATGTTCCCTGCCAACCTGACGACATCATGGAAAGAATGAAGCATGAAAACTGGGTCTGTAAAAAGATAAAAAAACTAATCAGTTTTTATTCAATAATAAAAGAATATTATTGTTTGGGTTGGATGAACCTAAAGCTGGATTCACAAAACTTTCTTAAGAGAAAATATTTTCTTAAACGTGTTTTTTCTTCATTTATTTTCTGTACTAAAAAGTTAAGATAAATACTTCAAATTCTTCATTATGTTCCAAAAAGCAATTCTTAAGAATCCTCTTAGAAATCTTTTAAATACTTTTTTAACCTTGAAATAGCCACACTTGTCTTAGACTGTAAAAAACAACAAACTGAGCCACTAAAACTATAATTTCTAATGAAGGTCACAAAAATTTAATTGTTACATTTTTTTCCACCATCACCTGCAGTTCTTGTATTTTTAAATAATTTAACATATGGTTTGATTGTGTTTCTTCTTTCTTTTACTTTATTTGGTTTTTGAGATTCTGAGATTCAGTTTAACTGAATAACCGATTAATGCAACTAATGTTTCATCTATAGCCTTCATAACAAAATCATATGAAAATAAATATGTTTTCCTTGAAAGAACATTTGAGAACTATTTAGGTTATTTTTGAGAGTTTTACTTATGAACACTTTTATGAACTTCTTAATGTTTGTCTTAAGATCCCTCATAAGTATTTTTTCTTAGAAAGGCATTTGTGAATCCAGCAGAGGTTCCATCTCTGCCACAACTACAGCCTCCTCACTCTCTTATCACCATGTTATGTCTTCTTTATTTATCTATAGTTCTCTAACACAGTCTCCTGAAGGCATCCTCCAGTGCTAACGTTACTGCTATTACTGACATCAGCGGTGTGTTTTGCTCAATTATGCCTCCTTAAGAAATTCATAAATTCTCCATATCAGTTGATGGAACATTGGTTTTATAAATAAGAGTCACAGTGGCACCATTTAAAAGCTATATTTGAATGAGCGAACTACAACTATAGTCATAGCAACAATGCACTAACAGCTGGGTGGAACTACAAAATTTAAAAAAATAGTGCTGGTGATAATTTATTACATTAACATGCTATTACCATATTAACTTTGACATCACTAAAACAAACACATGCATTACATTATTTTTGCACTTATTTGTGTTAACTGTATTATTAATTTGGCTAAATAAAGTAAAGGAGAATAGAACAATACCTAGTACATTTTGTGTTTTTGCTAAATAATTTTAAGGTGTTTGTTTCCAGGACCTACCACTTGTGAAGAATTCAGCCAAAAGCAGAGTGGGTGCAAATATTACAGTGTACTTCATAGGCTGGGTTAAATGTAACACGCAGAGGTAGTAGTGGAAGCATTAACCAAAAGGTCCAGTAAATCAATGCACACAATTAATTCAACACACTATGTTGTTTGATCTAGATGAGATTTCCTGCCTATATACATAAAAAAAAACATATGCCCTTAATAAAGATGACTGATAAAAAAAATATTTTTAGCAGCAATATCAGCATAATAAAATTCAAATGTTTTACATGGCATCTATAGTACGTTTTTATGGCATTGAATTTATATAGATGGTTTATGGGCTTCTCTCATTGTTTACTTTGGTAGGCTTAGTTAGAACACTGTTTTAAAACTAACTCCGCCATGTGAAGGCTGCACTATAGTCTAGTTAGCTCTCACTTTGAGCTGTTTATTTTTTTTTTCAAAATGGTACTTTATGGTACCAAAACAGTCTTCATGGTGGATCTTAAGAAATGTCATACAGATAGCATGTAAAATTTACAGATCACATTGATATGGGATTATGAGAATGTGATCTAAAGCACATTCTATTTGAATCTATTAAACTGCATAAAAAAGCTGTGTATATTGTATCCCATTTTAGTTCGTGCCCCGCTCTCTCCTACACATTGTGTTTTCATTTCAGTTCCTTTTCTTTCCAATTGCCCAGTTACTTGTGACCCATTGAAATGCACTGACTGCGTATAAAATGGCTGAGATTTCACCCTCTAATTAAAGCTGGCATTCTGCACAACCTCATAGTCATTATTAAATTTCACATCTAATGTGCTGAAAAAGCAAAACCTGTGCCATTTTCCACTGACTTATGTACTGCACTGTAGGCAACACTATATGTTTTCCATTCTTTGAGTAGAAAGTCTCTGTGCTCACTTAATCCTCTCCATATGTGCTAATCCCTATTTGACCCTGGGGGTCTTCCTAAAGCGCTGGTTCTCCTGCTATTGATCACACAAGCTCTAAGTGCTTTCTCCGCAGAGCTTTGAGATGACTGCAGAGGCCACAACCTATTAACTCTCACTTCATTACTATTTAGCCCTCCGTTCATGACCTAAACCATTGCGCAACACTTCATCAGAAACAAAAGACCTCTTACAATTAAACATACGATGCTGAAACACTCTTTCTCCTAGCATTTGAGCGTAGGCCAACATTAACTGGCATACAGCTGTTTGTCCTCAATGGCAGTGTTTGAGGGATTAGCATCGTCCCGCTTTAGAGATTCTTCGTTTGCTTTCTCTTCCTTTACCTCGTGGGTGAGATGAATTATTAAAATTCCTCTAATGACACGAAGTAGTCCCAGATAAAGCGTGACCTTGTAAGCATTGATCTCCTTAGACGCCCAATAAACTCTCATTTGGACACTCTTGATATGGCTAAGGCCAGGCTTATATTCAAACTACCATCGATCTCGGGCCAATTATTCTTCGGCTTTTCATTTGACTTGGGACCATTGATTTTATGCTGTGGTTCGAGTCGCAGAATTAATGCTGACAACACATCCTTCTTAACTCAGTGATGCAAGCTCAGAATTTTGTTTTTTTTGGGTCACTTCAGCAAAGCCACCATCAATATTTAATAAAAGGAAAAGTGACTGTAACAGGTAGCAGACACTGAAAATCATTAGACACACTTTGTTACATGAAGACAGAAGTCAAGCAGTGAGCAAAAGCAGATGAACTCTAACCATCAGACTTCAAAGCTGATATGTATGCTACCTGTCAAAAGTTTGAGGACACTTAGCTTTTCAAAATATTTTAATATAAATGAGAATTGTTTTATTGGTTTGCAGTAACATAACATTGAGTTCTAAGCAAGTTTGTTTTTAGAAGTTCATTATTACTTGTGTAAATATTTGTGCCAATATTACTGACAGTGCTACCTCGGGAATAAGGCCAAAGGCCATACATATTATCCCCTTGTGATATCAGGGCTCATCAGCACTTAAACCTTTCAGGTATTTTAGGCCAAAAGAGATTCAATATGTGCTTAAACAGTAGCTGTATGCCTTTTAAGAGAGTTTTTGGGAAAATCCAAACTTTATTCTTGGTCACAATCATGGCCTGGTGGGAAACTACAGACACAAAGCTTGTATCAGATGCTCAATTAGACACAATTAAAACTTGAAAAGTTGAATCGATTAATAGTAATTAATTTAAACACAATAATGAAAATGTTTTGTGTAAACTTTTCTGGATTATCTTGTTTTAGCTTGTCCAACAATCTTATGTGGTCAAGCTATATGAAAGAGAACAATTGATAGTTTGGATTATCAACAGCAAATGTGAGCCACTGTGTTATCTCGCCAGTCATGACCTTAACCATTCAGTTATGATTTATAAAAAGTAATACATTATAAGAAGTTATAAGCACTCTTACAAAAAAAGCACATATTTTTTACATGTAAAGTGCCTAAAAACACGTTTACAAGTAAACAAATTTAATATCGTGAATAACATGTGGTCACGTGACTTCATGCCTTGAAACAACACATTTTTTTCATGCGATCACACATAATTTTACATAATCATGTTTTCACAGGATCACACGTTTTTACATGTGATCACAATTTGACATGTGATTGTCTTTTTTCATGTGCTTACATATTTTTTTTCATGTGAAGACATTTTCACTTGTGATTATGTGTTTTCATGTGTGAATACACTTTTTCAAGTTGTAACAGTTCCTTTTTTATATGTGATCATGTTTTCACATGTGGTCACATTTTTTCACTTTTTTTTACAAATTGTAAAGTGTCTAAAACCATGTGTTTATTCATATGCAAAACTTTTCTCTACAAGGGGAGTGTTTTGGCCAGATCTATTTTTTTGAATGAATTCTTTTTGAATACGAGGTAGCCAATCAAAACGGAGGTCATTTACATATATCAGTCTTAAAAAGGAACAAAAGGTCTGTTTAATTCTGAGACATAAGGAAACATTGGAGAATGTTTTTGGTAAATAAACTCACACAGATGTCATAAATGGAATACAAAATGAAACCCAAGAATAACATATAGATATATATAAAACCATATAATATTTAACAAAATTTGAACTCTTTTAACAGTGTTCAACTCTTCTGGTCCAAAGCAGGTTTAAACATGCTTTCGTGTAGCACTTCACACAACAGCAAAACAACTCGCAGTTACTTTTGCATGCAGGTTTGTTCGCTCTAACCTTGCCCCCTGCAGCGTATGTGTGTGTGCAGTGAAACTCCACAGGTAGTGTGTGTGTGTGTGTGTGCGCTGTGGGACGTGTCTGAGCGTGGCAGTAAGTGAGGGTGACAGGGTTTGTGTGCGTGTGCCTCCTGAGCTGCGCGCTGACGAGGCCGACTCTGATTGAAGGAACATTCCTGCAGGCTCCCTGCAAGGCGTGATGGATTCAGAGCACAGTCGCCAGGGGAACCGCCGCCACGGCAACCCCGGGCTCCTAGACGCAGGGCCTCGCGCGGCACCGCCACTGGCATCCACACACACAATCCGCACGCAGTGACCTCACACACAGAAACCCATGCGTGCATACGCACCCAACAAACCAGATCTATTTTTCATGACTGTTACTGACATGCATAATAAACAAAACACAATCAATCAATTGCCCACGCGTGTCACAATATTGATAATACTGCACGCACGAGAGAGGTAAGACTGCACAAGCCTGAAGTTTCCTAGTTTGTTGACATTGATGTATCACATTCTCCAGAGCATATCCTTGATATAAGATTACACCCAGCATTTTGTGCATGATTAAGAAGGCCGTGGACTATATGTGAGTCGATATTGAGGATAGAATAACTTCCATGGAATCCATACTGACTGAAAAATAGCAGATGGGTTTGGGTGGGTGGGTGAGTGGGTGTGTGTTGCGGGGAGAAGCACGTAGCCAAGCCTGTCAAGGTTCTTAAAGGTCTAGTTAGCAGAGGTAATAGATGAGAGATGTCAGTTTCACAGTTTATGGGCCCTGTGTGTCCCTGGGGAGCCGCCGTAGCCTCTGGCCATTCTCCCCTTACCTTAGGCATGGTCTGCTGGAAAGAAAAAAAAAGAAAAAAATGAGAAGAGAACCTGATGCTTCTAGTCATTCTGCATCCTGCATCCATCTCAAAATAATTGGTGAGGCACCTTTCCACAGCCAAAGAGCGGGCCATGAAAGAGTAATAGCTTGCAGCAAAACTGCACAGGGCTGCCGGTTCAACTCTGATACACGAGAAAAAAAAAAGCAAACTTTGTGAGCTTTTGTAGCTCCAACAACAAGGAAGGAAAAGTTTGGGGAAAAGTTCCCAACAACCAAATACAAAATGATCAACTGTATAACTTCGTTTCACATAAAGTCAGAAGAGACTTAAAGCAGGAGGTGTACGGTAAAAGGTGCAGTGCGTTTCTGGCAGTGCATAGCACAACTTCTCTTTCCTTTACCTCTTGTTTTTTAATAATATTGCATGTATTTTGGTGCATTTAGTGACAATTATATGTACATTATGATGCTAAAGAAATGCTGCATTATAAACCTATTACAACGTCTAATAAGAACATTTCACATTCTTTTTGCAACACAAATGACATTTTTGTTGTTACGTTATACTGTGCTCTTGGACAATGCACATTTTTAAGGTGCATAAACAAGTTTAAACAGTAACTGGATGCGTTTTGTTTAGTATCTATTTTGCAGAATAATAGCAACATCGTAGTGGCTACACATGCAAAATGCCTTTCTAACACATTTCATTGGAAAATTTCGCTCTCTTTCTGTGATGCATCTTAAATAATGTAATTGACATTGTCCATAATCAATTGCTGCTGCGGTACATTGTGCTGTTGATTTTTAAGTTGTGTGAACATACTTAAAAATGCACAGCAGTTGTGTTTGCTAAGTCAATTATCGGTTTAATAATTATAATATTACAATGCTATTTCTCTGTTTGCAGCCATAAGAGCAATGCAGCATTATAGATGCATTTCAAACATGTCTAATAATGTTTTGCACCACAGCAAAATTGGCCTTATATAAGTTGCATTACACTGTGCTGTTGGATGATATGCTACTTTAAGTTGCATGAACAGTTTAAACAATAACACTGTCTGTATTTCATGTATTGTAAGGGCAATTACTGGTGAACTAATACCATAATTTTCTTAGAATTGCTATTTCTCAACATCTTAGCACATATACCAGCATATATATATGTTTATGTTTCCATTTAAAAGACATATTTTTCTCTCATTTTGTGAAACAACATAAATGTCATTATTTGCATTGTGCAAATTTTTGCTTTATACTTTCAGATTGTGCGCTGTTCATGTAAGTTGCATGAACATACAACTTCTTTAATAAATTAAAGAATCATAGCACTTGTGTTTGGTTCATTTTAGGGCAATCACAATGCAATTTCTCTGAAAAATATCAGAATTTTTCCAGTTCTATGAGCCATGCTGCAGTATACATGCATTTCAAACACATGTGATGAGAATGTTTTGGTTTTTTCTTTAACACAAAAGAGATAACATTACTTAAATTGAACAAAAACGTTACTGCTGCATTGTACTGTGCCGTTGACATATGCTGTCAGTTAAAGTTGTTGCTATTTTGCTGAATAGTGTCAGAATTTTTCCAGCCACAAGAGCAATGCTGCATCACACATGCGTTTCTAATATTTAATATTTTGCCTTTGCAACACAACAGAAATTGCATGATTTAAATTAAGTTACTGTTGCTGTGCTCTTAGATTATATGCTTGAATGTATATATTGTTTTTGGATTGTATAATAATGATCTCAGTCGAAAAAATGAGTTTAGGCTATAATTCATAATACAAATCTAATTCATATACAATATTCTGCTTAAAAATAAGCAGCAATTAAAAGGATTATATATGAGATAGTATGCATTGCACTGTGCTCTCAAATTATTTGCTGGATTATATGCATTTTACTGTGTGTATAGATTACATGCTGTTAATTTAAGTCGGACGAACAGAAAACAGCGAGTCATCTTGACCCAGCTTCTTTTCTTATTTTTTATTCTTCGGTCCTGCTCTCTGACAGGCTGTCCAGCGTTTAATGACTCCCCTGAATCTACATTTGCAATTCTTTTTCTCTTTTTTTCTCATTTCTTTCCCCCCACCATTTCATGCTCAGCTCTAATCTGGCAGAAGAAAGGGTCTCCTCTCCTGCGCAACTCCAGCAAGACAATACCACTGGGCTTTGCAATACCTGTAAGCCCTGAGATGTGAAGGAAACAGCGAAATTAAGGAGAAGGGGGGGAAAAAATCATTATTCTCTGAATGAGACGTCTCGGGCTTGATCAGAGGGCGAATCAAAGCCCCATCTCTTAGGCTACTTAAACATTCACTTTTAAAGTCTGCACGCTGATTGTAGTGGTATGGAAATGGCGGGGCCGCCTGTGCCATGGTTGGGGCTGCATTCTCTCTCTCTCTCTCTCTCCTGTCTCCAGGTCCCGCGGTGTGTGTCCCTGCAGAGCGCCCGCACGCTCCTTCATTACAATCCTCCTGGTGGGGGCCCCGACACCGAGAAATGAGCAAAAGATGTAAATTCGAGTGCGGAAAAAGGAAAAAAAGGTTCAGATCTTTTTTCTCCCCTCTCTTTTTTTCTCCCCATGCTCCGGAGAGAATCATGGAACAAGAAGTGTTACGGAGAGACAGTGGGTAGTATATGGCATGTACCACTCAGACTGTTGAAGAGTGCTTGTGTTTTATGGATAGAGAAGGATTTTTTTTTTTTTTTTGCTCTTGGTCCAGTGGTGTCCAGAATAAACGTGACAGGACTGGAGAACTAACAGGTGCTTACAGCAAATAAAAGTTTCTTTTAGACCCACTGTCTATATTCATTCATTCCAGCGAAGGTCCCACTAAGAGTATCCTGCCCTAAATCATCTCTCCTGATATTATCAAGAGGTGGAGGATGTTAAACAAGAAAAGGCCACTTGACCATGAACTATAACTGGATACAAACTGTTTATAAAGTCAGCAGAGGTAGCGTGGGAAGTACTGTGGCAGAATGTAGAACTGTTTTGTAACACTTGGGGTCATTATTAATGCCATTTACACACTGTTTTACACTGTTTTAAATCTTATTAAGCTGGTAATTAACTGCCTATCCACAGACTACACCTTTTTAAGCAATAACTAGAGTTATGCATTTTTATTCATTTTTATTTGAGCACTTTTATTAGTATATCATAGATGTGATCTTGTACAAAACTTTTACCTGAGTTTGGGTCAAAAACCTAAACCTAATCTTAAATCTAACCCTAACTTTAACTTCAGCCCAAAATCTAAACCTAATCTTAAATCTAATCCTAACCTTAACTTCAGCCAAAAACCTAAACCTAATCTTAAATCTAAACTTAACTTTAACTTCAGCCCAAAACCTAAACCTAATCTCAAATCTAACTTGAACCTTAATTTCAGCCAAAAAACTAAACCTAGTCCTAAACCTAACCTTAACTTTAGCTGAAAACTTAAACCTAGATCTAACTCAGACCTTAACTTCAGTTGAAGACCTAAACCTAATTCTAAACCTAACCTTAACGCCTGCCCAAAACCTAAGACTAACCCTAATTCTAACTCAAACCTTAACTTCCTCCCAACACCTAAACTTAATCCTAAATCTATACCAAACTTTAACTTCAGCCAGAAACTAAAACCTAATCTTAAACCTAACCCCAACTGTAACACTGTTCATACTCAACAGTTTCACCAGATAGTTTGTTAATAATTATATTTGTAACTATAAATAAATTAGTGACTTGTTCTTTAGAAGTGAAGCTCTAAATAAAGAACAAACTGACATATTGCCTTAAAGTTGGTTTTCTTGTTTAAGTTTTATGAATACCTCAATAACAAATCACCAGTTACCTGTAAATAAATCCAAACAGATCCTATTCTAAAGAAAATATATAGATTTCTAGTTTACATTTACAAAGAAGGCATTCAGATGCAAGAGAGCTCAGAGCTTCCTGTCACACCTTTCACAATACTGTGAGATCAGTAGATCAAAATGTTACAAATTGTGTACCAAAGAACAAAGTCTGTCCCATATATATTGTACTCTTCACATTTTCATATTTTATTTCAGTACAGACTTATAAGCATTTAAATAGTGATAGTGAATGTGCACTCAATGTTACCCCATTTGTCACACTATATGAGGTAAGACATGAGACTGAATTTTGCATCGGACAAAACAGTCAATTCATTGTTGGGTTATTTTTTGGATATTTTTACTTTAAATTCAAAATTAATGCCATTTCAGAAAAAAGCTTGATTAATCATTGAACTTAACTATTATCATTCATTATTAAAGACATGGGTCAGTCCTGGAGCACTGTAGAGCTTGTTCAAACATTCCCGACTACAAGAAAATCATTTCAAACAGTCTTTCACATAAAACATTTCAAGCAGTTAATCAAAACTTTTATGCTTTCTGCCTTTTTTATTCCAGTAGACTTTACACTACGGTACTGTACAGGTATATTTTTCAGCAAGGTACAAGTAACATAAAACAGTGGTTTTAAGGTCCAACTGTGTCCCTTAAATGAGTTCTTCCCAGTGGAAAAGTACATTTTCATAACACAATATTTTAAAACAGAACAATAAAATAAAAGCCTGGAGACGAGACGGGGTGTGTGGAGTCAATACAACTAAGAAAATATAATTTCAGTGGATTATGGTACAATTATGTTCCCTGACTAAAGGTACTGAGATGTACCCTTGAGGGTACCACCCCATTGACAAGAGGGGTACTGCCCCAATGGCAGTTTAATACCTTTTTCTGAGAGTATAAGTTATCTGATCTCAGACTTTACTAATCAGATCATCAGAATCTCAGTTCTGGTACAAGAATGTTGTCTGGCATCATATGTGACTGAAAATGTATAATAGTGCTCATTTCAGTTAACCAAGTAGATGCACAAAACTACACTTTCAGGTAGCACCCTCTGATGTTAGCCATTTAGATTTCAGCTTTCATTTGTTATCACTACAGCAACATATCAAATAAAATCAAGGCAGCACACTCAAAAATATGAGTTAATATGCTTTAAAAATTGAATGTAAAAAAGTCTTGCCTTGATTAATCAGTTATGGCTTTAAGTCATTGTGAGCAGCGACAGCACTGCTGAATGAACTTGATGTTGCCAACCAAAATGGCATCAGCACATTTGTGATGTCACTGAAATGCCATCACTATTAACAGTATGAGAACTGATAAAGACAGACTTGTAAGATAAAAATGTAATGACAAAAAGGCAAAACAAACAAACAAAAACAGAATGTGTTATAACAGTTTGTGTGAAACAAATCTGCCAAGGTACAAGAAGCGAGACGGAAGCAGGTTTTGTTTGTACTCATGAGGTACAATAATCCATTGTTCTTCAGTGGCACATGCTGTAAGCAGATTCTCTGTGCTGAAGTGTCATTAATGATAAACATTTTTAACTTTAAAACATGTTAAGGAAAGATTAAGATGTTAAGATTTTCTTCCAGGTCCATTTTTATTGGTGCATTCATCAGAAAATGTTCATACAATGTAAGCAACAATTTGACAATTTTGGTAACACATCAGTATAAGGGGATGTTACAATACCCTTATAATGCTGTTATTAAGCAAACCAATACTGCAAATTAACAAGCTGCTTATTACTACTTTATTAAGCAATAATTAGCAGAAATAGAACATTTTCTGGAGCACTTTTATTTGTGAATTTACATCATAATCTTCTGCACAATCCATACTTAAGCATTGGGTCCATATGGAATGTGCTTATTTATAAACTTTTTTTTTCCTTCTCAAAGCACTACTTTGGTGTTTTCTTTTGATTTCTATCGATATCACAATAGTGAATCATTAGCCTTAAATAAGGACAAAACCACCTATTCTCCTGCTTTAAAGTGAAACTTGGATTTCTTGTTTACACCAAGAAGGTATTGATTCACCATAATTCTTGCTTATTTTAAAATAAACTTTTAATGATCAGCTAGCTAACTAACAGCCACTGACAGTAAGACCATTACAAGGGCATTACAATGTCCTTCTGTATGGAGGTTTTACCTCAACTTGTAAAATAAATAAAATTTTCTCTGTAACTAAAACCTTCAGACTTACATTAGCTTATGCAAGTTTTGCTTTAAATGTACATTGTCCAAACAGTTCAATAGTTTCACAGGCCTAAAATCATTATGATCTGGATCACATCTTATGGCTCATTCTAACAGTTGACTAGTGCTTTTGCACAGGTGGCTGGAGCTCTTAGTATTGATACTCTTAGAGTATTGTATACTGCTACTGCCACGTGCTGCTGTGAGAGCGCAGGAGGCATGGCCATGCAGAGCGGCTGTGTGAAGAGATTTTTAGGAGATGAGATACATTTATTGTGAATAAGTTTTTAGCTTTATGATGTGCACGTGTTGTTTGTGTTATTGTGTGCTTGTCACTTGTTTGATGCACTTGTTTGCTGTAAAAGAGGATATCATACTCATACACAAAACATGCTGTAAATATTCATCAGACAGACACAAACATTACTAAAGACAACATCAGGATCCAAAAATTATTTTATTTCATGTGGTAGAAAGCAATGCAACTGCTTTTATTCAACGCAAATACTTTGAATGAAATAAATCAACATCTGCCAGGTTCCTATTTACAAGACACTTCAGAAATCAGACCTTAGATGTTTATAAGGATTATATTAAAGTCTGTTTAAGCCCAGTGCATTAACTGAGATGGTAATGTACAAAATCATTTATAAAAATAATAACAATATTATTTTTACAGGCATAATTTATGTGTGTACAACAGTTATGCATGTACAACCACATATATTGGCTGGCATTTTTGAGTATGAGCTAATGCTCAACATGAACTGAAATCGCCACTACCCAAACAGTCACTACCAAAACATTTTTGGTAGTATTATGATTGTTTTGGTAGTGACAAAATGGAATGTTTATTCATTGTAGTAAAATAAAAATAATTAAGGCACAGAGTCATTCAAAAAGAAATTTCATCTGAGCTCCAAGTCAGTTAGAAGTCTGAAGTGTGTTTTCAACTCTGATCCATGTAGAACACTTTGCAAAATATACTCTCAAAAATATAATTTCCCCTGAAATCCCTTACTGAATACATAAAACTGTACTTTAATTAATAAAGCTTGCCCATAATTTAGTTAATTTATCTAATACCTGCTCATTGCTCATATCAGTTACATAAGAGAATTCCAATACTAATACTTACTAATGAAGATTTGATGTTTACTCACTTCTGCTCTGCAGCTAAACCAAAAACAAAAAACATAAGTGCTGGCCATGGCCCTGGTTTGACTTTAGTTTCATCATCATCTTCATCAACTTCATCATCATCATCTTCTTCTTCTTCATTTTCTTCCATGGGTATAGAAGAGAGTGCAGACATCGGTCCCCCACTGATTGTCAATTTGGTCACCTTCAAGGCTTCTCTGATATATACAAATGTTATAGTCTTTAAAGATTAATAATTATCTAGTCATATTCCACTCTCTAAATGAGAGTACATACTGGACAGGGCTATTGGGTTAACATATTATTGGAACCCTAGTAGGTTCAGCATGTGCTGTATTTACATGATAATATGAATAAGGCTTATTAGTTTTGCAGTGTACTACTGTAATTTAATGCTCACCAGCTTAACTGATTTTCTGTAATAGCAATAACAGCAAGATCTATACAGCTAATGATGGAAGTGATTATTGCAAAGCAGGTATTATTTGGGTGGTATTCATTCTTAGCACTGCAGTAACACTGACGTAGTGGTGGCGTGTTAGAACGTGTTGCGCTGGTATGAGTGGATCAGACACAGCAGTGCTGATGGAGTTTAAATACTGTGTCCCCTCAATGTCCACTCTGTTAGACACACCTACCTTGTTGGTCCACCTTGTAGATGTGAAGTCAGAGACAGTAGCTCATCTGTTGCTGCACAGCTTGTGTTAATCATCCTTCATCAGTGGTCACAGGAGGCTGCCCTAAGGATGTTATTGGCTGGATATTTTTAATTGGTGGACTATTCTCAGTCCAGCAGTGACACTGAGGTGTGTAAAAACTCCAGCAGCTCTGCTGTGTCTGATCCACTTGTGCCAACACAACACATACTAACATGCCATCAGTGTCACTGCAGGGCTGAAAATGATCCACTAACCAAATAATACCTGCTCTGTGGTGGTCAGGGTAAAATGAGGCTTACAAAGTTTGTACAGAAATTGCATGAATGGACATCTATCTATCTATCTATCTATCTATCTATCTATCTATCTATCTATCTATCTATCTATCTATCTATCCATCTATCCATCCATCCATCCATCCATCCATCCATTCATGCATCTATCTATATATACACAGTGCTTTGCAAAAGTCAGAGGCCTTCATGTCTTATTTTTCAATTCTATTTCTATTTCTATTTCTTCAGTTCTATTTTTCAGTGTCTTCTCACAGTGGAGGTATGACTACAAAGAGTTGTTTGGACAGACACACAATTTTTTTTTTAATCTGAAGCAAGAGTGGAGGTTGATTTTCTCATATCTATCAAATATGAAAGCTCTTTACCTGATGATGACAGTTTTAGTGGTCTACCAAGTCTTTTTCATTTATTTCCTTTCTCAAGCAAGTGGATCATCTTATACTTAATCTTTTCAGAAATATAGTGTCTCCTGAATAACAAATAAATTGTGCTTAAGTACTATTAACTCTGCAATCAGTACTAATGTTTTTTAGTTGCAAAATCTCAGTGTTTACAGTTCCATACTTTTCCATGCATACATGTGTATCCCATGGTCGGTGGCCATCCAGACTTCACCAAAAGCCTTCACCAAAAGCCTTG
The DNA here is from genome assembly GCF_904425465.1 of Colossoma macropomum. Classification (NCBI taxonomy): domain Eukaryota; kingdom Metazoa; phylum Chordata; class Actinopteri; order Characiformes; family Serrasalmidae; genus Colossoma; species Colossoma macropomum. Next base: position 34,990,261 of record NW_023494791.1, read on the forward strand.
CAGCACAATAATAATTGCTTTATTGAAGCAAGAGCATTCACAGTGGCTGCCAGCTCTGCTACCTTGTGATCTTATGATAATGGTCATACTATGACTCTTTTGTAAATTTACCTTAGGCCCGTAGAGCCCCTGAGGCAAATGTGAGTCACTGTGATATTTCCCAGCAGATCTCCACACCACATAGGAGATAGAGAGCTGTCATGAGAACAATGACTTCCATTCAGAAAGGGACATAAAAGGCTAAAAACATCAATTTCCTAGTTTAATTACATGATAGAAAATGGTATATAATGGTCGCTATGAAATTGTCCTATGTTTGCTTCTTTGAAAAACAATCCAGACCACTAATATTTGAGCCAGCAGGGAAGATTTAAAAAACATGTAATTTAGAATTTAATGTGGTTCAACTCAGAGTACGATAAGCACCATAACCAGGGACATGAACAACCAAGTTATGATGTAATTGAATTTAATGCCTAAGAGGCTCAGCATCATCAGTGTAAGTGCTGGAGGAACCCCAGTAATGAGTTAAAAATGGCTTTGTATTTCGTCCCCGTGGGGAGTTAGCTATGATGAATAATTACTGCTTTAATTGTCTAATGTTAATTAAACACAATGTTATTATCTTGAATTAGATGGAAATTTGCCGTATCGTGATTGCGACTGAGTGAGAATTAGCGATGTTTCAGGATTTTTTTTACAGACCCATATCTCTCAAAACAAGACGACGTCAGGCACCAGACAGCAATTTTGCAGACAGGTCTGCTCTTGAGTATACAGGTTACAAATGATTAGGTAAATCTGTAAGCTCTAAATCATTTAGTAAAGGCTGAGTGTCCAGCTCGGTCTGCTATTTTTCACTCTAGCCTATAAAAAGTGCCTGCTTAAATTGTGATCTCCATTTTCACACACTTAAGATCAATCATTTAATGCACCTAAAGTAATGTAAAAGTTTTAGATGTAATAAAACACTTTTTATGACACAACTTTACCTTTTTAGTGACTTAATTTTATGGACACTTAAAGGATTCAGCTTGTGGCCTTTTGAAGGGTTTTGATCTGTAGGCCTCAACCAGCATCTTTAGGGACATTCTGGGTGGTATATTAAACAAACTCACTAATAAATGTGAGGTTTAAAAACATGGTTTGGTTGGTGCTGGACACAAGTACAATGGAAAATAAAAATTGAAGCATATTAATTCTGTTATCCTTTTGTATGTTCTATGTACTGTATATTTATATATATATATATATCTATATATATATATATATATATATATATATATATATTTATATATGTTTCTTATACATCAAGAACCTTTAAATCAGCTTAGATGAATCACTAATTCATTCATTTATAATGAGTTTAAGTGATTGTTAATTGTAGACACTGATGACACACATTAATAAATATAAAAGGGAAAGTTTGTGAATGAACTTTAAGTTGGCTTGACAAAGCCATTGCTATGAAATCCAGGTGGTTGTTAAGTTGTTGTTAGGACGTTGCTATGTTGATAGCATGATGGCCGCTAGGGTGTTTTTGGGCCATGCAACACACACATATACATATATATTCTATATTATTCTATATTTCTATACAGGATTTCTATTTTCTTACTGTCTGAGGACTTGATTCTTTTAAAGCTAAGTATTTGTAATGATCCATAATGCAGTTATGTCCAATATCTTTTATTAATAAAACAAATGGAAGTGATGTGGCAAGTGAACTGGAAGGCTCTCATTCACTGCTCTTGTTTGGAGACGCTGCTGCCACTCATCTGCGAAAAACTGTGCAGTTTGGAGATGAATGGACTTATTCACATTTATAAGCAGCGCAGTTGGTTTCCTGGTACGTTCAATATGCAGGGAGAGACTGTCAAACACTAACTAAAAAGTTGCGAAGATGAAGTCGCTTCTCTTTCTAATTTTCCCAGTCCACCTTAAATGGTGCCGCTTTTACATTCAGCACCTCAGTCAGAATTTAAGGTGGAACGGCAAAGTTCATCAAGAAGCTGGCGAGTGAGAAGCGACTTCAGCCTCGTAAAACAGTCAAACACTGAGAGACATTTTACAAGAAACTATTCAACTTTTTAGGAAAAGTTTTCTGGCGGAGATGGAAGAAAAGTGGCTATAGCTGAAGCTTAAAGCAGTGTAAAGTAAGTCCGCGTTTTCGTTTATATTTTTTAGTCTACTAGGACATTGGCACATACTGGACATTAAATGTTGTGGCTCCCAAGGTGGTCTGATTTTTGTTGAAAGGACAAAATGGCTCTTCTTAACATTTGTGTTGTGTCTCCTGATCTAACCTGGCTTTTAATGCAGAGGGTGCCGGTCAGATTTCTCACTCATCCAGTGGTGTTTTTGTTATGTGCCGCCACAGACTGTCCAGGCGCTGCACTTACCCACTTTCAAGTTCCAACTTTGCGTTCCGTCAACATTACGTTATAAATTAAATATTTAGAAAATTGATTTTTGACATTTGTGAATCAATTCAGAATCATCCATGTCAGCATCACGATGCATCTCAGAATCGTTTTTTTCCCGCACCCCTAATATATATATATATATATGCATGTGTGTGTGTGTGTGTATACGTATATATATGTGCACAGAGACATTACATACAGTCTGTATGTAAAGTCTTTGAGAGCAGTGCAAAAAATGTTCCTTGTGACATCATTTCTGGTGGTTTGACTTCAATTTTCTGAACATTTTGTCATTCATTTACATTGAGAAAAAATCATGCTCTTACGAATGCTTTACAAAATCCATATGCACGATTGGTCCCAAAAGCACAGGCGCACTATTCCCATATAAGCTTAATGATGCTGCAAAGTTTTGTGGTGCTCGTTCAAAAACTGCAACCCGTAAAACGGTTAAAAAAAAGGGTTGAATACTAAAACAAAAAACAGAATTATCAAGCCAAATTAATGAGTATTTCTAAACCTTTGTCCTCAAGGAAACACCGGTAGGACTAGAAGAAATCACACATTGGACTATTGTCAAGAGATCACAAATTTGACCCTTAAGTCTCTCTGGGTAGGTAGGGTGGTCATCCCTTTCCTCCTTTGGTGCAAGTTAGCCAGTGTCATCATTTGTTAGCTAATGCAATAGAATTGGCAGTTAGTGTTCTCCTCCAAGCATGTTGGGCAGTGTAGTGGTATTGCATAGTGGCAGCAGCAATGAAAAGATGGTGTGGTGTTTCATATGTCTTGAAGAAAGTATGCGCTAGCCTATACACTCCAAGGTTGGTTGCCTTGTGTGATGGGGAGACCAAACTAGTAGGTGGGAGCTTGGCCCTGAATTAACTGGGGAGAAAATTGGGTATAAAATAAATGAATCAATATAATACAATACAATATATTACAATACAAATATCTGTAGTTGTTCCAGGGGGATAAATGGTAAGGCCACTGTAGGATGAATTACTATCCTCTAATTACGCTTCTGACACTTGTAGTTGCAGCTTCAGCTAATGATTTTGAATGATCTTGAATGGTGAACTCTTGTGATGTCACTTGTCTTCCAGATGCATAGTGGCACTTAGTGTAACCAGATGATCTGACAAACTGAGACATGCAAGACTGACCCACATCTTTGTGTTCACAGCTCCGCAGATGCCACTAGACTAATAGATAAGTAATGGCCTCTCGGCTGGAGCGGCCTGGCGCCCACGTCTATTCCACGTCCATCCTTACAGCATGATTGCAGGAAATGAACAGACTTTTTTCATACAGAAAGCTGTTGAGCAGCGAAGAGGCAGAAAGAGCCGGGGAAAGAGACGAAGGCTCGGGTAATTGCCGCCTGCCCTGGGAGAAGGCATCAAGGCCAGAGCAGCCACGGCTGCAAAGCAGAACATCTCCTAATTATTGAGCAGCTGAGCGCTGAGGCAGGATGCTAATCAGTCTCCCAGAGACCAGGGCCTCTGTGTGGTTTAGCGGCAGATTTATCGCACCCTCTCTCTCCACTTCCACTTTTATTAAAGAAGATATTTCATACGGAAAAGAAAAAGGATCTCCAGACAACTGTTAAAATGCAAAGTTTCGAGCTTGAAAGGGAAGAGTGGGATTATTCCTTGGCTATTCCCATTGAGATTTGGCAAAAAAAGGGGGGGAAAAGAATGTGGAACAAAACATCAAAGAGGCATAAAGGAGGAAAAAACAAAAACTACGGAGAAAACTACGTTAAATATTTAGTGTGTGGACCCAACAGGTGGTCAAGAGTGCAGCGCTGTGCAATGGTTTAATTAAAATGAATTATAAATGACCCATGTACTTATGTAAATATGACACTCGTTTGCCTAATTGGAAGAGAAAGAGGATTCATACTGGACAAAAAAAATGCAAAATTAATATGTGCATGTGTAATTAAATGACAATTAGGTTAATTTTAAAGCAGAATCTTAATCATGGATAAGTGATCTTTTTACAGGCTTTAATCCCAGTAAGAAATGGTTATGAGGTAACACGTCTTGGGATGGGGATTTGGGAAGTATTCAATTTTATGAAGAAAATACCTTGTTACAGCTCTGCCTCAATAATGCCAAAGAATACTTAAGAGTGAATATTTAAATGGATTTAAGAAAGTTCAAAGGTTTGTAGATACCTGCTCTTCTGAAATCAAAGTTATTAAGAGAGAGTTTGTCCTCTCTTCTGGGAAGGCTTTACACTAGATGTTGGAACATTGGTGTGAGAATTTGATCACATTCAGCCACATTAGTGAGGTCAGGTACTGATGTTGGATGATTAGTTCTGGATCACAAACAGCATTCCAACTCATGCCAAAAGAATTGGATGGAGCTCTGTCACTCCAGAGAATACAGTTCTACTGCTGCAAAGCCCAATGCTGGGGGTTTTTATATCCCCAATACTTGGCACTGGGCATGGTGAACTTAGGTTCATGTGCATGTACTCCCAAGCATCCCATTCTACTCGCAATTTCTGGATACTTTTGGACATGTGTATGTATTACCAAGTGCAGGCTTACATAAAAAAACAATGAAAATAAGTAAACATTGTCTGTGCTGAACTGCATTTGAGGCATAAAATTGTTATATAAAAGTATATATATATGTATAATTGTGATGAGCTGTTCTGTAATTTTAATGTAATTGACAAAAAAACAACTTTCTTCTCTTCAATTTGGACATAGCACTGGCCATCGAGAAGGTAAGACCCCTGCACCCTGCTGACTGGTTCCTTTGGCCGTTCATATCTACAAGCTTCATGATTGGGCCTTTAGTACTCCAATGGAGAGGGAGTAGCTGGAAGTGTCAAGGAAACAGCCACATCCATGGAGACAGCGGCTGTGGACTCCAAGGGGCTGTGCTTAGTGCAAAAAAATTTTGTGAAGTGCCTGAAAAAAAAGAAAAAAAAACTTCTGAACTATCTGAGATTGCTGGGCATAGAATCCTCCAAGATGAGTAATAATTGATAAACGTTAGGGACGAGGCTTGCCAGCTGCCTAAAAACCCCAAGATACTCTCTTAAATATACTGGAATACGATTATGACCATCTTTCATCCCTTTTCATCAACTCATTTCACTCCTTCACTGCCAAATCTCTTTCTTCGACTTTTTTCTTCCTGATGCTACTGCAAGGCGGAAGGAGACAAAGATGTGAAATGTCAATCGACATGGACATACGATCCATCGATCGAGTAGGTCTGAGGAACACTGAGTCTTATGATATCTTTGTGAAGCAGCACAATAGTGGTGTAAAGACCAGTAATGTCTCCAAACAGTATGCTGTAGATTTTTGGGCCGGAAAACGTACATAATTTTAGGCCCTATTAATTCATTGACTCTTTATTATTCTCACCAGGCTGTCCAATCTACAGGATTGTGTCATGCAGAGCAAAGACACATTTTCTCTTAATATGCAGTGTGCATAATATTAACTGTAAATTATGGAAGAAAACAAACTGAAGAAGCTGTTCACCGCTCTTCAAAGTAGAGCAGGACTTCCACAAGGGCAAAACCTTCATTGCTTCAATCCAGTGTTTCCCATGAAGAGATTATTAATATACAACCCTGAGGGAGAGCAAACTGCTAGACTTGCATCTACTCCAATAATATAGCCTCCAGATTAGCAAGCATCACAGGGTTTCGTCAGTAGTTAGCTTTAGCTTTTAGCATGTTCTGTTGCATGTCACAGTAAAAGCTTTAGTGCTATATTAACATCTGCAGTCCATGTTAACTTCCATTGTAAAACTGGACTTAAGTGAATGACATAGGAGTGGCAGTTTGCTCTGTATTTGAAGGCTACCTACAAAGGGACTTCATAGTACATGCATAAGAACTGGATAACATATTTATAAAGCAGTACTTGGATTTCAGATTTTAATGCACTTGATCTTAAGTAAAATATTTTCCAACATGCAATGTTACATACTCTTGTATAAAAATCTTCCAGTTGGGTGAATGTAGCAATATCCTTGGTAAAAAGCTCTTTTATATTTAAATCATATTTTTGGACATAAAGTCAAGTGGAAATGTAGAACTGATGGTGTTCTAGGCCTCTGCCTTCCATTCTTTGAGAATGATGCTCATTACAGCATTACACATTTTTTTTTCTCATCATCTTGCAAATGCTGGCATTAGCTGTTCATAAACAATCAATTGTTACTTATAGGCCATTCAATGCTTATGCAGGTGTTATGAAGTCTTCATGTAAGTAGCAACAAGATAACTTGTTGTATTACAATTTGTTATCTAGTTACTAGCAGCTGCACATATTTGGCTTCATACATTTATTTCTATAATTATAATCAATTATAATCATTATAAGATTCACTTGAATCGTTGGAGTGCAATATGTGTCAAAGTGTAAAAATATCTTGTACACAAGGACAATATGAAGTGGCTGCAATATTTCCATGTTAAGTTTGTAATTAATGTATAGAAATTATACATTTTTTTACTTTTTCAGTGTTGAATCTCTAAGACATAAATTGAAGTACAAAAGCAATGTTAAAATTGGTGACTGTTTTAGCTTTCCTAAATGGTCAGGACCCATCAATAGGTCTAAAGTTTTACTACAAACCTCTATAACCTAAGAAAAACAGTTTGAACTATAGTCTATGTAGTTTTTGAATAATAAGTATCATTACATGATGTAATAAGCTTGGATTTTAAGAGATTAATGCTTTTTTATATGGATCACTCCATTACTGAATTAGTTTGAACTGGTGTCCTACAATGATTAAAAAAAACAACATATAAAACATCAAGTATGCAGACCTTAGATATTTACAAGGATTATGTCATGATCTATTTAAACGGCATTTAAATGTATACAAAATCTTCTACATCGTATACAACATTTTTATAGGGTTCTTTCTATTGTGAGGTGGCAGTCAAAAAGCCCTAATCCCTAAATTTCAATTTGACACAATATGTGAGAATACCTTTTATACTTCAGTGTTTTTTAAGATCTTTTTGAACTCTTTTAAAATTGAACAATTTTGATTTGTCATGAAATCAAAATTGTCCCATGTTTTCATGTCACTACTGAAACGCAAAGAGTATTAGTCCATAGACGGAGCCTTATTTTAGCCACACCCCTGCACTTTAGAGCAGGAAGTGAGACTGCATCCCTATCCCACATGGTCACATGGTGAGCAATTAGTTCCCATTGTTTTGAAGTAAATGTGTCCCAAAGTCTGAAAATCATTGTGTAACCTTCTGTCACTATGTAAACACATATTTTCTGCAATTAAGTCAACTTTACTATGTTTTAATGAACAATTAGTTTTCATGTGTTCAAAGCTATGTTTACTAGTCATGTACTGGCTAGCGTTTTTGAGTTCTTAGCTAAAAAAATTAGCTAAAATGGTCATTACTGAAATATTTTAGTCTAAAGTCCAAGTCAGTTAAAAGTCCAAAATGTGACCATTGACTTTGAACAAATACACTAGAATGATCCATATCCTTTGCCCTGGATTCTTACAATGCTAATGAACCTCCCTTCCACTGTGCAGCACCAGTGAAATTATGTATGAATTCACACTGTGAAACACGTCCCCTAACATGCAAAGGATATATGGAGAACAAAAAGGCCTACAGGGAGTCGCATTAAGGGTCAGTAATGTGATTCTCCATTATTGTTTTCGGACAAGGTGTCAAAGCTTTATTTTAACCCTCTGTTCAGCTTGAGAAAGCCTGGGCGCTGAGGCTGCTGAATAAAGATACACTGCTGAACGACATCTTCACAGCACTGAAAATCACTCATTGATTGTTCTGAGTGTTGAGCAAAGCTGACAGTGGCAATAAATGCACAAAAGGTGTTATAAATCAACTAATTTGGCTCTCAAATACAAAGATCTGCTCCAGAGACTAGACGTTTTACTATTGATTTTGTTATTTTGATAACTATCATATGCACAAACTGCTCCGTTGACAGAATATTAAAACCATTTGACAAGAATAACCTGACTACACATTATTAGATACTGTCTCCAAGTGACCCAATACAAAGGCCGCATAACAGAAATGAACAAGACATGCTGATAAATGAATTCTCACACCAGGCAGGATGCGCTCTGAGTGGCGTAAGCTGCAGTAAATCGTTACTAGTAAAGTTAGAAGGATGCATGAAGATCATATTTCAGCTCCAGATCAAATCGCCTCGCCGAAGCTGTGGCTGTTGCCTCCTCCTCCTCCTCCATGACACTCTCTTGTCTAAATAGTCATTTATTTGAGCAACTTAAGGCCATATTTAAAATACATTAAAGTCCTCAGATCATGTTTAATGTATAAAGTTAAATAAGTGCTTATTAAAGTATTCCAGATAAAATGAGAGGTTAAAACATGTGGAAAATTTTTTCCACTGAGGGTCATTTGCAGAGCCTTTTATACCCCTATTATTTTATTCATTGAGTCTCACATGAAATATCTTTAACATCACATTTTCCTCTCATACTGGCTATCTAAGAGGAGCCCAAAAAGGCTGCCTCTGAGTGTTAATAATGTCTGCACTGCCGAATTATAATTACACTTCAGGACATTCGTCTTAAGGAACAACTGATAATACATTTTAGTTATCGGCAGGGCAGATTTTATCATTTGGAACTTGAGACGAATGAGGAAAGCTGGAGAAATACTTTGCTTCACCCAGACTAAAGCAGTGACTTAAGCATATCTGATGAAATGCATTTATATTTGATTTAATGTTAACTGTGCTGAATGCACTGCATCTTACATGCAGTAATGGTTATTTCTTAGATGGTTTTTAAGAATGAAAATTATGATTATGATTATTATTATTATTATTATTATATTAATATGAATGTTGTTGTTGTTGATGTTGTTGTTGCTGTTCAGAGACAAAAAACCCTCCAAAACATTTTATTGAGCACAGATTGAATGATTTGTCCTGATGGCATGTATTCTTTTTTTCCTCCGGCTCTGTCATACACAATTCATAATTTATGGCTGTCTTCTGTAATACAAATGGTCTTGGGATAAAGACAAATCAGGAATTTCCACACTACCAAGGCAGAAATAGATTCCTAAACAACTTTTTGTCGGAGAAGGAAATTGGCCCAGGAGTGAGGGAGCTCTCGAGATGGGGACCGGGATGTGTGTCACCAGAGGAAATGACAAAGTTCCACTTGAGACAAACACAATTTCGTATTAATGAATAATTGAGAGAGAGAGAAGTATCGGAGGTGGTTTTCGGAGGACGGCTTCCATCCAGTGTGTACAGATTCTAATTATACTGAATGTGGCGCCTTCAACTGTCAGATTTTAATCACTGCATGGTTTGCTTTTGAAATTTCAGTATATTTTTAGAGCACAGTGTGTTCTTCAGCAGAGGATTTGTACAAGTCCTGATTGGTGCTGGTTTTGCTTTATTCTGCAGGACACTGTGATGTTAAAAAATGCTTTACAGAGAGGCTGCTGTCACAGTGTTTGGGAAGAAGGAAGAATACCTTTAATTAATGTATCAAACTGGATTCATTTGCTTTGGAGTGCTTTTCATTTGAATCGTGAACTGTTTAGGAAGAGTGTGTTTTCTTAGGAGTGTGTTTATTTATAAAAGACTCCCGAGTAGTTTAACTGTGTAAGGATTTGCCCTATTGTGAACCTCAGAGATGCAACAACTGTCCATCGTTGGGAGTCCAAGAGAGCACATAGAGCATCTACCTTGCTCGTTTAATGCGCTGCTCTTCCTGTATATTTCAGTGTGCTGTTCTCTGGGTGTTCCTCTCTTTGTCTATCATTTAGTATGCTGCTCTCTCTCCCTCTCTCTCCCTGTATCATTCAGTGTGGTGCTCTCTCTCCCTCTATCATTCAGTGTGCTGTTCTCTGTTTTCTCTCAGTTTATCGTTCAGTGTGCTGGTCTATGTCCTCTGCTGCTCTGTCCTTTACTGTGCAGGTCTCTGGTTGTTTCTCTCTCTCCCTTTATTATTCAGTGTGTTTTTCTCCTTCTGTCATTTACTGTGCTGCTCTCTGGGGGTTTCTGTTTCCTGCTCATCAGTGTGCTGTTCTCCCTCTACTGTTCAGTGTGCTGCTCTCCCTCTACTGTTCAGTGTGCTGCTCTCCCTCTACTGTTCAGTGTGCTGTTCTCCCTCTACTGTTCAGTGTGCTGCTCTCCCTCTACTGTTCAGTGTGCTGTTCTCCCTCTACTGTTCAGTGTGCTGCTCTCCCTCTACTGTTTAGTAGGCTGCTTTCCTTCTATTGTTCAGTGTGCTTTTCTCCCTCTATCATTCAGTGTGCTGTTCTCTATCATTCAGTGTGCTGTCCTCTCTCTATCATTCAGTGTGCTGTTCTCTATCATTCAGTGTGCTGTTCTCTCTCTATCGTTTAGTGTGCTGTTCTCTATCATTCAGTGTGCTGTTCTCTATCATTCAGTGTGCTGTTCTCTCTCTATCATTCAGTGTGCTGTTCAGCCTTTGTCATTTAGTGTGCTGTTCTCTATCATTTAGTGTGCTGTTCTCTCTCTATCATTCAGTGTGCTGTTCTATCTTTATCATTCAGTGTGCTGTTCTCTCTCTATCATTCAGTGTGCTGTTCTATCTTTATCATTCAGTGTGCTGTTCTCTCTCTATCATTCAGTGTGCTGTTCTCTCTTTATCATTCAGTGTGCTGTTCTCTCTTTATCATTCAGTGTGCTGTTCTCTCTCTATCATTCAGTGCGCTGTTCTCTCTTTATCATTCAGTGTGCTGTTCTCTCTCTATCATTCAGTGTGCTGTTCAGCCTTTGCCATTTAGTGTGCTGTTCTATCTTTATCATTTAGTGTGCTGTTCTCTCTCTATCATTCAGTGTGCTGTTCTCTCTTTATCATTCAATGTGCTGTTCTCTCTTTATCATTCAGTGTGCTGTTCTCTCTCTATCATTCAGTGTGCTGTTCTCTCTTTATCATTCAGTGTGCTGTTCTCTCTATCATCCAGTGTGCTGTTCAGCCTTTGCCATTTAGTGTGCTGATCTCTCTCTATCATTCAGTGTGCTGTTCTCTCTCTATCATTTAGTGTGCTGTTCTCTCTTTATCATTCAGTGTGCTGTTCTCTCTTTATCATTCAGTGTGCTGTTCTCTCTATCATTCAGTGTGCTGTTCTCTCTTTATCATTCAGTGTGCTGTTCTCTCTATCATTCAGTGTGCTGTTCAGCCTTTGCCATTTAGTGTGCTGTTCTCTCTTTATCATTCAGTGTGCTGTTCTCTCTATCATTCAGTGTGCTGTTCAGCCTTTGCCATTTAGTGTGCTGATCTCTCTCTATCATTCAGTGTGCTGTTCTCTCTCTATCATTTAGTGTGCTGTTCTCTCTTTATCATTCAGTGTGCTGTTCTCTCTTTATCATTCAGTGTGCTGTTCTCTCTATCATTCAGTGTGCTGTTCTCTCTTTATCATTCAGTGTGCTGTTCTCTCTATCATTCAGTGTGCTGTTCAGCCTTTGCCATTTAGTGTGCTGTTCTCTCTTTATCATTCAGTGTGCTGTTCTCTCTATCATTCAGTGTGCTGTTCAGCCTTTGCCATTTAGTGTGCTGATCTCTCTCTATCATTCAGTGTGCTGTTCTCTCTCTATCATTTAGTGTGCTGTTCTCTCTTTATCATTCAGTGTGCTGTTTAGCCTTTGTCATCTAGTGTGCTGTTCTCTATCATTTAGTGTGCTGTTCTCTCTCTATCATTCAGTGTGCTGTTCTCTCTTTATCATTTAGTGTGCTGATCTCTTTCTATCATTCAGTGTGCTGTTCAGCCTTTGTCATTCAGTGTGCTGTTCTCTATTTATCATTTAGTGTGCTGTTCTCTCTCTATTATTCAGTGTGCTGTTCAGCCTCTGTCATTTACTGTGCTGTTCTCTCTTTATCTTTCAGTGTGCTGCTCTCCTTCTATCATTCAGTGTGCTGCTCTCCCTGTCCTGCTTGGTGTGCTGTTATCCCTCAACCATGCAGTGTGCTGCTCTCCCTCTACCGTACAGTGTGTTGCTGTCCCTCTATCATTCAGTTAGCTGCTTTCCCTCCATCGTTCAGTGTGCAGTTTTCTTTCCATCATACTGTGCTTTTCTCCCTTTTTCATTCAGTTAGCTGTTCTCCCTCTATCATTCAATGTGCTACTCACTCTGTTTTTCAGTGCTCTGTGCTCCATCTTTTATCAAGTTTGCTGTTCTCCCTCTTTCATTCAGTGTGCAGTTCCCCCTCTTGTGTTCAGTGTGCTGCTCTGCCCTGTCATTTAGTAAGGTGTTCTTTCTCTGTCATTCACTCTGCTGCTTTCAATCTGTCCTTCAGTGTGCTGTTTTCTCTCTTTCATTCAGTGTGCTTTTCTATTACTCTACATAACAGATTTACATAACAGATTTGGGTAGTTATCTCTGTCCTCCAAGCATAGTTTATCGGACCAGGGACATCATATGGGCAGCAGCTCCCCTGATTCTTAGGAGTGTGTTCTCTTTAGGCATGATTTTTTAGGAGTGTGTTTTCTTTAGAAGTGAGAGGGTCAAGGGGCCTGGCTATAGTTGAGAATCCCATCTCTCCTTTCTTTAGTCAAATGCGAGCACTTTCTGAAAGCAGAGTGAAACACATCATGTTTGTGGAATCTGGAACACTGAAACGATGTCTGGTTTTAGACTTTAGGGGATGTTTATAAATATGTTTATATATATACATCCATACTTTCAAGCAATTACTTTGTTTTGAGCACTAAACTAGCAGAAAAGCACTGAACATTATTTACAAATGATACAACTACTACACAGAACACAAACACACAACACACATTCACACATACGCTTCACTGCACAAGCGATGATGTAAAACCTTCTCTGAAAAGCAACTACATTAGCATCAAATGTGTTGAAGCCAGGTAGAGGTGAAATCATCAGAAATGACATTAAAAGTTAAAAATAGGTTTGTGTGGGAGGGTCTTTGTGTGTGTGGTGAAGGAGAGAGAGTGTGTATGTGTGTGTATGATGGGGTGTGGGGGTGAGACACTCTGCACCTTTCTTATATTAATGAGAGATCGTCTCAGTGCAATTAAAGTGATGGTGGCCCTTTTTCCCGGCGAGCGGCGAGAGCAGATTGGAAGCTTCCGCCGCCGTCGCTAGCGGTGATGAGGGGGTGCTGGGAAAGAAACTTCTGAACATCTAGAGTCCATTATGACAAATTTCAAACCGTGTGTGCTGTCTAAGGATAGAAAGTTTCATTTTTAATGACAACTCATGAATTATTCCATTTATTGTGTTGGCTGTGCTTTCTGAGGTGGCGCGGCCGCGGAAGGTGCAGAAGAACAGAGGGGACAGGGCCGAGGTGTTAAAGTAGGCCAATGAGGTGACAAGACGCACCTGTTGAGTTAATCCTCAAGCCAAAATGAACACAAATGTTTTCAAAAAACTGTACTGTTTCATTAAAAAGTCTTTTCTTCTTCTTCTTCTTCTTCTTTTCTTCCCTTTGTCAACGTCTCCTGCTCCGGTCCCTGTGGAGAGAGAGCAAGAGTGAGAGAGATACAGAAAGAAAGAGAAAGAAACAAAATCATGGAGCAGAAAAAAAGCCTGTCCCAGTATCCCATGTAAACAAAGCACATGCAGCCGTATAGACACAAAGGCGATACGTTCTCAATATTAATCTTCTGTGTCTCAGATACACACTACTGATTCAGAAAGCAGTGTGTGTCACACACTCAGTAGACACTGTTACAATTCCTGTAAATATAAGAATAACAAGAAAGGATTATTAAGTAAAATAAAAGAGATCATATTAGATTTATTTAATTAAATAATACACAAGTGTTGAATGATTCTGTATCAATGATTATTCAGTGATAAATAATTATAATGGTATTTAATTAATACAATTACATGGTATTTAATTATATATAATTGCAATGGAATTTCAAGCACTACTAATCATTTAATTAGTCATGCTTAATACATACAGAATTACATTCAAAAAATGCCGATTCTGTTGAGCTTATAGTGTTTTAGAAGCACTTCCACTTTTCTAATTTCAATTTCTATCTTCACAGTGCAATAAAAGACCCGATTAAGATTAAGATATATGATCATAGAAAATATTGTAAGAAATGTACTGCAAATTTGACTTTATTTTAACCTTAGACTTAATACAGAAACTTGAACTTAATTTGTTAATTTGTTTCCAATTCCTACATGCATGTGTATTTTGTTCTTATACAGGACTCCACACTCCAGTTTCTACATACTTCGCACTTACTTTGTTGGCAATGTACACTGCAACCTAAAAAAAAACAAAAAACAACAACATTAGAATAAATCAACCTTAGTTGTCAATCAACTTTAAAACAAAACATTTATGTTATGCTTTACTGTATTTATGTCTATTTGTATTTTTTTATGTTATATAATGTTTCTACAGCAAAAAAACACACTTACTGCCAAGATAAGTGGTTCGATTTCTTGGGTGGCCAAGACTTTTTCACAGCACTATCTAGCAATGTCCTTGCACATATCACCACTTATTATTTATTCAGAACAAAACCCCCTATATCTCCAAAATAGTACATTTACAGGAGGAAGAAAAAACATTGTAAACTCTTAATGGAAGTTCATGTAATAAGATCTTTTCAAATTAATTTTGGACCAATTTTGTTTGTGCGTTCATCATGACATTTTAACACAATTCAAAAGTAAGTGGACTTTTCCAATTATGCAAAAAGTAAAAGATGATAAAAGTGGACATTTTTTACAATATACACAATATACACCTGTTTGCAGACATAGTCCTCAGCATTTACACTGTGCACATACAACAAACATTGGTTTACATTTTGTATGTAATATATAGCTGTGAGATCTCCAGTGGCAGAGTCTTTGTATGTATTTGTATTATATATTTAATATTTGAATTTTCCATTTATGACAAATTTCTCTGTACCTTTCTTTGGATTTGTACTTGGTTAGTACAGTAATTCTGAAAGTGATCCTTATAATTTATATGTGTATTTTTGTAAACTTCCATTCAACCTAGTAAAGCAATACATTACATATTCAGACTGTGCTACCTCAACATATCATGAAATTGCAACTGATGTCGACAAACATTCAGGTTGTCAGACAGAACCTATAATTCATTCTTTTGAGTTGGAAAGTTATGTTTTTATTAATTGCAATTTAACTAGGTCAGAATTTTCATTTCACTGACCCTGATGGAAAAATATGAAAGATGCAATGTGTATTTACAATATTTAAAAATGCAACAGATACAAGCCCACAGTGTGTGCATGGCCATTCTTACACAAATTATAAAAAATAATGATAATGATAATAATAAAACTTTACAGGAAAAAAACAAAAACATGCTTATCTTTAATGTGAGTTAAAGCAGTGATTTTATTCTAAGTATTTTATGTATTTCATACCCAGTGGACAGCTGCTGTGCTCAAATGATGTAGAAAAAAGATAATCCAAAAAATAGAGATACTTTTTTTACATACCAAATATGTAACATATGTAAAAATATATAACAAAGTATCATAAAGTTACTAACCATAATATGTTTCTTAATACGTTTCATTCCTTTTTGGGCACTAGTGTCCAAACATGTTGTAGGATGGTTATTTGACCAATAGGTGTCCCTGTTAACCATACAAATATTATCACATAGGATTCCACCTACCGCTTATATCCAGCTCTGCTAGCAGCCTTTCCAAAATCACTTCCAGTCCAGTTCAAGTTTTTTGGCATAGAATAAATAGAACTCTAGTGTTAGTTGACTCCCTATTGTTATTTTCTATGTGTTTAATGACCTCTAAACTAATAATCAATGTACGCTGCTGTGATATCAGATCTGCAGACTGATCACCACAACACCAAGAAGTGAATAGAAAGTGTCTAAAGCTTGCTATGAAAAAGTCTTCTTGTTTGATTGAAATATTAATTAATATCCCATCATTATAATTCAGACATGTTATTCTATTAATGCTGAACAGGTACTGTTTATAGAAACTGTATCACATATAGGTAAAAGAAAAGGAGAGAGGGCTGATTCTTTTAGTTTTCAAAAAAAGAAACTTTCTTAATTCTAATAGATATGTGAATATATAAGTAACTAACACAAAAGGTATGTTAATAAGTATCATTTATGTAAGATTGCTTTACCAAAACAAGATGTATAATAACAGTATTATATAATCACACAGAAACAAGAGCATCAGAACGAAACATAAACAAGAACACAGTCCTTGAAAGTGTTGTGCATATATACATATGTATATGTACGTACATAATGAATTTTATGACCATTTCATTATTAAATTTGAACATATATCAAAGGGTAACTGGAGTTTCACAGCTACAATATTCAAGGTATAACAATATATTCATAAGCTGTATAATGTAAATGCTGTAGCTTATGTATATATATATATATATATATATATATATATTATATATATATATATATATATATATATTGCTTCGTTGTAAAGTACTTTTTTAAAAAGCCATTTATTCACCTTCAGCTAGTTATCCAATATTCTCTCTCTCTCTCTCTCTCTCTGGCTAGAAGAGAGAGAGAGAGAGAGAGAGAGAGAGAGAGAGAGTGAGAGAGAGAGAAACTGTGTGAGAGTGAGTGAGAGAGGTAGTGTATGTGGACTTAGTGGTGGGCTGCAAGGATGAAAGGGGCAGGCTGAGGGCTCCTCTCAATCATGAGCCCCTCCAGGAGGTGAGCACCACGGGGTGATGAGAGGCCTGTCGGGGGCCGAGGAGATGTGAGCTCCATTTAGACGTGTGTGAGGAGGAGACTGCCACTCGCCCACCCTCCCCTCTCTCGCCTTTGGAGACAAAAGCCATGCAAATATTTGGTGCGGTGCTCAGCCCCATAGAAGCATATTCAAAATGTCAGGGCGCTTATTTTGCGGGACGGCTCCTCACCCCCGAACAGTTGGATACAAGAGGGTGGAAGTGCTGCCTGTTGAGCTGTTTAGGGGTCTCTTTCTCTCTTTATGGGTTTGGGTCCGTGGGTGTCCGAGCCTCGGCCACAAACATGACGGCCTCTAATTAATAGCCATTGAGAGGGTTTAATACTTTTGAACTGCAGGTTTATTATTCCAGTAATAATCTTAAGACTTTTTATTCTGGTGCTACTATAAATTATTAGGTAACTACTTTGAAACTAGGTTGAGTCTGGATCTAAAACATGGGCCCATAGGACCCTTAGAGCTTAAGTGTTAATGTCTACTAATAGGTTTGAAAGTTACATTTTCGTGGGTTCAAAAAGTGGATTTTTATGTACACTTGAAATTTATCTTTAAACTGTAAGATTATTAGTCGATCATTAATCTTAAGATTTATTAATCAGTAATTATTAGGTCAATTATTTGGTCATGAGAGTTAAAAATGGAAATGTGGGCCCATATACAGGCTTTTAAAGTTTTAAAGCGTCCTTTAAGAAGGGGGTGTTTATATGAACTTGACATTGTTATTATTTTTTGAAATTTCAAATATTTAGTTAAAATTTTAGATGCACTTCAGTATATGCGTAAGTATAATTTTAAAAATCACAACAAACTCAATTACATCACAAGCATGATCAGCTATGAATTATTCAGCAACAACTAATTATTCAAACTAATATGTAATATATCTATTTATAAGAATTGAATTGTGATCCAACATGTTCCTCAGAGTTAAGCTTTATGCCCACTTAGAGGGTTAAATTTCAAGAAGCAGATATTTTTATGCATTTGAAATTCTGCGTATGTTGTAAGTGTTGCTATTTTAGATATTTGGTTTAAACTCTATATTTATATGCACTTAAACTTACACAACAGTTGTAATATAAAAAATCTCAATGAAATCACACCAAATCAGAAAAACATGTAATTCCTCAAAAAACTGAATGAATTATTCTGTAACTACTATGAAGTAATCAGTAACTACTATGAAACTAATAGGTAATTTATGTTAATATGAGAGTGAGGAACTGAAGTGTGGTCCCATATACAGACCCTCAGATGTAAATTCCCACTATGGTTATATTTCAAGGGGTTTAAGAAGAGGATAATTGTATGCACTTGAAATTCCACATCAACATTTTGGATATTTACATGCACATTAAAACAAAAAGAAATATCTTAATCTGAAAGATTATTATTTAGTTGACAATGCTAAAACATATTTTCCAGTAATTACTATAAATTAATTGGCAAATTAATACATTAGTTTTGCAGTTATGAGACTGTAGATTTAAATTGTGGTCCCACATACAGACCCTCAGGGTTTACATTTACCTTGTTACATTTAAACCTTTATGTGGCGTTAAATGTGACAAGGTTTCAGAAATGGATATGTATATGTAGTTGAAAGTATATGTATATGTAGTTGTGCATATACTGCAGTTTTAAACATGTCAAATATTTGGCTATGCTGACATGCACTTGAGCTTACATATACAGTATGTTGTTATATGACGGATATGACAAATAGACAACATGACAACAGATTAGATTAACACAACTGAACATTTATTCAGACAAACAGCAACTTACTCAATATTGTTTCTTGTCTCTTGCCTGCAAACCCCCCCCTCCCTTTTTTTTCTCTTTCTTTCTCACTTTCCTGTTCTCCCATCCTCCTTTCTCTCTTTCTCTCTCTGGAAGCCCTGTGCACTCTGATCAGGGGGGCTAGCTGAAGCACTGCCCCCAGGGAGGCTGCAGGGCTTCGGTCAGCCATATGGCAAAGACTCCCCTGCCCCTCCCTCCACGGCCAGCCTGGAGGAGGGCCTGATGAGGCTGGAGCGTGCGCCATGCTTCCTTACCGAGGGGGCTGCCCAAAACGCACGCGGCCAACACACAGGCAGGTAGCGTGCAGGAGGAGGAGGAGAGAAAGACAGAGAGAGTGAGAGAGACTGAGAGAGATTGAGCACAGGGACAAGGACGTTGGCTGAATCTCCACTGACATTAGAAGATACTGAAAATGTACATTACAGAGAAGCAGATAAAAAGAAGCTTCCCTGGTTAAAATGCTCATTGCTTATTTCCCTTTGACACGCGAACGCTTGAGGGTAAGAGGCCAGAAGTTCAAACTGGAGACTTTCACTCGTTCCATCACCAAACCACTTAGACCTTAAAGCGATAGCTCAACAAAAAAGTCAAATTTATACAGTTTTGCCCCAAATATAGTTAAAAAGCCAAGGCAAGTTTGGTGGTGTTTTCACTGGAGAGCAAATACTAATGCAGCTTAGTCTATAATCCACCAATTAGCAACATGCTAACTGCTTTATCATCACACACCTTATTGAGGTTTTAAAGTAATAAAGACTTAGTACTGTATGACATACTGTTCAGTCAAAAGTCTTCAAGATGGTTGTTTGGAGCTGTGTGATGCATCTTTTCTGTTTATATAGATAACAATATGTCATACAGTGTTAGAAATCATATATCGTTGCTGTCCAAAGAAAAATCTTCAAAACTTTATTTTTAATATAAGTTGATGCAAAGAGGTTTTATTCCAAGCGATTTCAGAAGATTTCTATTGGTTCATTGATCATGGAATTTGCACACAATGTGATGGACAGCTGTCAGATTACTTGGACATATAAAATAAAAATTGACAAAAATGGAGACATATATATATATATATATATATATATATATAGACACACTGATGTCTTGGCTGATATGAGGTAAGGTAAAAATTGTTTTGTTCTTTTTAACTGTTACAGAGTGACACGATGAAAATAAACTCACCCCAAACATAACCAGTGTTTTCAGGAATCTTACATGTTCACTTACTCATGTCACAACATCAGGTTCAGTCATCCACATGTAATCACCTCAGTCATTTGGTGATGTCACTCCATCATTTAGACACAAGCTTCAGAGAAGAATATTCACAAGAGAGCAGAAGTCTAGAGGGAAAAGTTTCAAGCTTTAGTTATGCATTTTGCATTAGGTGACTTAAAGTCACCTCACATCTTTATCTAATGGCTCAAATGATGACCAGTACAGAATAATATGTAACATATGTCACCAAGAATGACACAACATGCTAAGTATTGCCCTTATCATTGGAAGACAGCAAGTTCAATTTTCTTGTGATGCCACAGCCATCCGTAGATGGGCGTCCAAGACAACATAAATGGCTTCACTCTCTCTGGGTGGGATGGCCCTCCCTCTCCCCCCTCATTAAGTACACTTCTAGCCAATGTGGGTGTCTGTTAGCTGACATAACAGAACTGGCAGATTGAGTTCTCTAAATTTGTTGAGCTGTCCAATGATGTTGCGTGCAAAGCAGTTTGAAAAGATACAGTGCTTCACATGTCTTGGAGGAAAACGTGCTAGCCTTCACCCTCCCTGCTTGGTAGCATCATGTGATGGGAGGACCTACTAGCAGATGGAATTAGCCATGATTAAACTAAAAAAAAAATTGAGTAAAAAAAAGGAAAGCCACTAAATTATTATGAATGTAATCACCTATAGCAATTCACAATCCAAAATCATGTTCATTAATTGTGGCATCCAAATGAAGTTATGAAACATTTGTAGGAGAGCCTGTGAGGATCTCCCCGGTGTATGAGCATAGAGAGTGTGTGTGTTGGGGGGGGGGGGTTGGAGAAAAGCAGGTTAATTGTAATTCATTGCAAAGATGACACTGGAGAGAGAATTCCCAGAGGAGTCAGATTCTCGGAACAAAAGTTTTCACTACCCAACCCCCCCATCCTCCGTCTTCCTCCTCACTCTCTAAGTTGCCAACAGTAGCTTGTCATTTCTGTTTTGTTTGGTTTCCCTGAGATGTGTGAAGGACTTGATACACACATTAAAAGCTGCAGACATGTTGGTGTCTGATCCTCTTTAGGTCGCCAGCTTTAATCGGCGGCGGCTTCTCTCCTCGTCTCGCGATTCATAATGCATGCTCTCATAGACACTGCCACAGGTGCCTCCACATCAGGCTTGTTCTGATGCTACTGACAAACGGAAAAAAGAAAGGAATCTAGGCATTTTTTGTTCTTCTGAAGGTGAAAAAAAGAATATAGAGCACAGCAGCGCTATGTACCTATGACCTGATTGCGAATTTTCGCTGTGGAAATATGAGGCTAATTAATCTTCTGTGTTTACGCCATTCATTACCACCTTGACAGTTATTTCTCTTCATCCGAGGAAGGATCCCTTTCATGATGAATTACTAGGCTGGGCGTGTGACATTCCCGACTACAGAGGTGTCCCGTACTAGGGACGAAAGCCCAAATGAATCTAACGGAGCGGGTGTCTTGAAGATATGAGCTATTCAAATGAGACACTAAGGAAAGGGGACTCTGCCATTGCTGGGTTCCTTATGATAATGTTCTCATTTGAATATAAAAGAATCTTTTGCCATTTTTTCCCCTCCCCAGATCAAAAAACCCGGAGCAGGTTGAATTGGCATTCCTCTCACATAGCGGGCAACACAAGGGGAGAATTAACCAGCAATTGTTCTTTGTTTGACATTCCAGCAGCGTTCAAATACAGATGCTGAAAGAGACTGCAATGTAGGTTAAATACAAGGGACAATGCAATGAAAACATTATCATGTGACTGATCCTTGTTTGCAACAGCAGTATATCTATGTTTGTTATGATATAACAGGAAGTGATGCCTCTGGAAATTAAACCTGCAAGCAAATTTGGCCATAATGTACAATGTTGGGTTTACGTCTGCAGAAAAAAAGAGAAAATGTGAAGGTTGCATATCTTCAGGTCTTAGCACCCCCCGCACTTTGCAGCCTGAAATACAGATCTAGGCAAAACAGAGATGTATAATTCAATAAGTAGCATGCTAAAGAATTAATATATTCCAGTTAATTACAGCTTTACATCTGGCGGCATTGTACGTGGCATCGTCGGACAGGTTTTTACTTTTGACCTTTGTCTCAAAGGGTTGCCTTCATTATCGAACCTTCGTTATCGCCTAGGAATTTCAAAATGATTTGCCAAGACACTCCCCCTCATTTTTTATTTAGAAACCGATGCCTTAAGTATAAATAAATTATCTGGCGAGATAGGTGTGAGCACCTAGGTGATCGAATTTGAATCCTTTACTAATTCATTTTTTTCTATTCAAAGAAGTGGGCTCTGTCTTCTGGGCAAAGAAGCTGAGAAACTGAGAGACTGGTTTGTTTCAGAAATGTATATGCCAGCATTGACCTAAGTTAGGAATCGGAGAATACGTTTGAGAGTGCACGCTGAGGAGCCTGTAAAAGTGTGGAGAGGTCATGAGCTGGGGTGCTGTTATGCTGGCTGTGTTCTGGGTTACTGAAGAGCTTTAGTTTGAGCTGAAATGAAGGGCCTGTCATTCCTTTGACAGCGAGTGACGCCTCAGGCACATCCTGCAGCCACAGCTCGATGTGCTTCCAATGGCACTCCAGACACCTTCCTAACGAGACGCGGCAGTGGTTCCGTAATTACGCGGGCCACATACAAGAGAGACGCCAGGGGAGCCCAAACTTTGTTCTTGAAGGAGCCTTCAGTTCTATAATCTTAAACGGCTTCTAGGGGTATTCACCACTGATATGAGCCCTAAAGGATCCAGTCAGAAATGGCTGCAACTGGTAGACTGGTAGAGGTACAACTATGGTTTTCAAACAATTCCAGAACGCTGCTGCAACCAATATACACTATGGTTCAAAAGTTTGGATGCACAGTTTGAAAGTTTGGAATCAGTGTTTACAGTAAGATAACAGTAGCAAGCTAGAATACTAAAGATTAAGAAGTTTTTTTGTGTGCCCGGAATGATAAACAGAGTCTTGAATGGCTCTAAATTATACTAAAATAAAAAAAAATATATATCTAAATGCATATTGTTTATTATTTAATAACTTCTTGTTCATAGAATGAATGAAAAATCTAAAAATACCTTTGAGGAATAGTTTGTAAGTTATTATTGTAGTTATTATAACATGAAATTTTCTGTATAACAGGTGATTCCAAACTTTTGAATGATAATGTGCCATTGCTGCATTTTCTGGGAAAACCACCATACTAGAGATGCTTCTTGAGTGGCTAAAGTGGTCAAATGATGTGTTTTGTTGATTTTCTAAATGAAAATAAGTTAACACGTCCTATACAGAGAACACATATGCACATTTAAATGCACAATTACTGTTTATTTGCTGAATTTAACAGGCTGGAGAAAAAATATAAGTGTGGCCTGTGCAATAGTTTTGGCACATGTATTTTATGTTTCATTTTTTTCCAAAATGTTAAGGTCAGAAAATAAGTAGACATTGTACACCAAAGTACAGATGTTCTCAACAAAAATATAAAACATAGTTAAACCAAAGCCAAAAACAGATGTGGAGAAAATAATAAAATTTTATAAAGATATTGACTTAGATGTAGAAATTCCTAGACTGCTGGACATTTCGGGTAGTAATAACAATGTTTTCATCTGCGGTAAGCTACTGATGTTGTATTTAAATGTTATACAGAAATGTAAAATATGTAGATAAGATGTCTTAAAATGGATTTTCACTAAAGATAAGATGAACACAGTTTAGTCTCAAGCTAGCTGGTCTGTAGGTTTTTTTACATTTTGACTAGATGCATAGCATTGACATTTTCAGTGTACACATCCTAAAGGCTTTGTGACGTGATGCAATACTATTATTGAACACTCATTTGCTGTTAGGATGAGGTGCTACTTTTGTCCACATAGTTATAGATAACAGTCATACAGTGTCTGAAACCATAAAAGTCTACCTGAGATTACTCTAGCTCAACATAGTTTGAGGCAACTGTGTGATGACTTAAGCATTTAGTTTATAATTTATATAACTAAACTATAACTAAAGAAGAAAACTTTAGACATCAAATATATCTTGACTGATTGAGTACATTTAGTGTAAAGGGAGGAAACTGAAAAAGTTTACAGTGCAGCAGTGACATAAGCGGGGTGCACTTTAAACCATATACACTTAAAAAAACAGAGTTCAGAGTTCCTTAGTAAAGACAATGATTCTACATAGAACCATGATTTGTATGTAGAACCATTTCAAGCTTAAATGTCTAGTTTGTAACGACCATTTTTTATATGGTTCTACAACTCACTTTGCACAATGTAAATGAAAACAAAATGCAATGATGTGCAAATCATTTAAACCCAATATTTATTTGAAAATAGTACAAAGACAACATATCAAATGTTGAAACTGAGAAATTTTATTGTTTTTTGAAAAATATATGCCCCTTTTGAATTTGATGCCAACAACACGTTACAAAAAAGTTGGGACTGGGGCATGTTTACCACTGTGTTTCATCACCTCTTCTTTTAACAACACTCTGTGTTACGGAACTGAGGCGACCGAATGCTGTAGTTTTGAAAGTGAAAATGTTTTCCCATTCTTACTTGATATAGGATTTCAGCTACTCAACATTTTGGAGTCTCTTGTTGTATTTCTCGTGGGTGACAGATCTGGACTGCAGGCAATAACTTTTTTATAGTAACTTATTTTACTATAGAGCCATGCCGTTGTAATACATGCAGAATGTGGTTTGACATTGTCTGGCTAAAATAAGCAAGGCCTTCCCTGAAAAAGATTAATGGTGCCCTCACAGATGTGCCAGTCACCCATGCCATGTGCACTAAGGCACCCCTATACCATCATGAATTCTGGCTTTTGAACTGTGTGCTGATAACAAGCCTGATGGTCTTTAGCTTGGAGGTCGCAGTGTCCATGATTTCCAAAAAGAATTTCAAATTTTGAATTGTCAGACCACAGAACAATTTTCCACTTTGCCTCAGTCCATCTCAAATGAACTCTGGCCCAGAGAAGGTGGCGGCATTTGAATGGTAGAGTTTTAACTTGCATTTAAGGATGCAGTGATGAACTGTGCACACAGACAGTGGTTTTCAGAAGGGTTACTGAGCCCATGCAGTGATTTCCACTGCAGAATTGTGTCTGTTTCTAATGCAGTTTTAATGCACTTGAGGGCCCAAAGCTAGCCAATACAGGTTTTCATCTTAGTCCCTTGCATACAGAGATTTTGCCATCAAATTCAAAATGGGCATATATTTTTCAAAAAATGATAAAATTTCTCAGTTTCAACATTTGATATGTTGTCTTTGTACTATTTTCAAAGAAATACAGGGTTTAAATGATTTTGTTTTCATTTACATTTTACACAGCGTCTTAACTTTTTTGGAAATGGGGTTGTATATAGAACCATATACAACCATTTCTTCATTAATCTGAAGAATGTTTTCACCATGAAAAGAACCATTTAAGCTACAAGAGTTCCTTAGTAAAGGCAATGGTTCTATTCATAACTATAGAACTATATAGAACTGATGCTTAAATGGTTCTTTGCATGGGGAAATGGTTCTTCAGATTGATAGAGAATCTGTATGTATATGGTTCTACTATTGTCCTACTAAGTTCTATATAGAATCATATACAATACATTCTTCATCCATGCAAAGAACCATTTAAGCATGAAATGGTTCTGAATAGAACCCTTGAAGAACCATCTTTGGTTCAAGGTTCTTCAAGAGTGTAGAATTCATGGTTCTAAATAGAACCAATGCTGTTACTAAAGAAAAAAAAATGTCTTTTTAAGTGTGTAGCTGAGTGGGCAAATGATGGTGTAGCTGCACAAGCAGTGGAATCACAGCACCAGAACTACATCCATTGATGTAACCAATGTGTCACATTGACTGTACAGTGACACAGGTGAAAGCTAATAGTGAAAGCAATAGAAATATTAACAGGTGCACTGTGAGCACAAACTGTCCCTTGGCACTAAAATGTTGCAACGGCTCTTTGTGTCCAATAAACCCACCTCATTAATTTTTCCAATTATTATTCCTTTTCAGTTCTCTTTCTACCGGGGCAAAACCGCAGACCAAATGAAGGGAAAATAATTAGCTACTCCCAATATTACCGAGGTGCTGCGCAGGCCCGGGTCAGCCCGAGCATCCTGCCGATCCTGACATTTTAAATTACCTGAACAATACCTGAAGCAATCTCTGGACCTAATTAACTTCCCACCGAGACCAAATGTACACATCATTTAAAAAGATAGATACGAGAGGACAAAACACATGCCCAGCGCCCCCCACCCCCCCTTTCCCTCCTGCTCAAGTTCTTGCTCATATGCACGAGTCAATCCTCCGCCTGCCGTATGTATTATATTATAGAGGAGAGGGAATTTCTTTCCATCAAGTAATCAATGCGCCATTGGAACGAGTTCATTTTAATGCACTCAATCTTGCCTTTAATGTTTATGGCTTACGGGCGTAGCAGCATCGGGGATGCAGGAATGTTATATGGCTTCGGTTTCGGCCCATTTCATCAAATATTCATGCGTTCAAAAAACGGGCATCAAAATAGCAGTGAAGGAGAATTGCATTCAATGTGTCTGTCTGTCTGTCTGTCTTTCCTCTTTTTTCCTTGTCTTTCTCTAAATATGTGTTTCTCTTTTTTCCTCTTTGTGTTCCTCTTTTTCTCTCCCTTTTTCACCTTCTCTTATTTCTTCCCTTTCTCTCCCTCTCTCTCTCTATCTACCTCTCTTTCTATCTATGTCTCTCTCTCAAATTCTTTCTCTCTCTTTGTCTCCTCCTCCCTCTCTTTCCTTCCCTCTCTCCTCCCTTCTCTTTCTCTTTCTTTTCTCTCTCTCTTTCTTTCCCTCTTTCTCTCGTCCTCAGTCTTTGTCTCTTTATCTCTTTAACTCTCTTTTCCTCTCTCTCTGTTTGTTTCTCTCTTCTTCTCTCTCTCATTTCTCTCTTTCTTCATCTTTATCCTTCCTCTCTTTCTCTGTCACACTTTTCTATCCCCTCTCTCTATCTCTCTCTCTTTATGTATGTCTCTTTTTGTTTTCCTCTCTTTATCTGTCTTTCTCTCTCTTCTCTCTCTCTCTCTCTCTCTCTCTCTCTCTCTATCTATCTCTCTTCTCTCTCTCTCTCTCTCTCTCTCTCTCTTTCTTCCCCTCCTCATCCTCTCTATATCTCAATCTTTCTCTCTATCTCTCCCTCTCTGTTTCTCTCTCTTTCTCTCTCTGGCTGTCTATTTCTCCTTCTCCTTCTTGCTTGAGCTCTTTTTGTCTTTTCCTCTCCCTCACTTTACCTCCTCTCTGTCTTTTTCTCTTTCTTTGTCTTTCTTTTTTAACCCATTTTCTTTCTCTTCATTTGTCTCTCTTTCTTCATCTTTCTCCTTCTTCTCTTTCTCTGCCAGTCTTCCTCCTCTCTCTCTCTCTCTCTCTCTCTCTCTCTCTCTCTCTCTGTTTCTCTCTCTTTATCTATGTTTCTCTCTATCTCTTTATCTTTCTTTTTCTCCCTCCCTCCCTCTCTTTCTCCATCTCTTTCTCTTTCTCTCTCCTCACCTCTCTCTCTGTTTCTCAGTCTTTCTCTCTCTATCTCTCCCTCTCTGTACCTCTCTCTTTCTCCCTCTGTCTGTCTGTTTCTCACTCTCTTTCATGCCTGACCTCTTTCTCTCTCCTCCTCTCCCTCACTTTCCCTCCTCTCTGTCTTTTTCTCTTTCTCTGTCTTTCCTCTTTAACCCACTTTCTATCTCTATCTCTCTCTCTTTCTCCTAAGTCAGTCCTGTGTTTACATTGCCCTCATTTGTGAGCACTTGTGGTCTCCACTGTTGTCTGTGTTTCAGAGATTGAGATGATATAGTGAAGGCGTCCTCACACAGAAACACATGCGTCTGTCAGCGCGCCGGTTGCCATGAGATAAAGGTCTAGGTCTAAATAGCAGGCCGAAAGCAAATGATGCAAAAAGCTGAAATTTAGCC
This sequence comes from Colossoma macropomum, assembly GCF_904425465.1. Taxonomy (NCBI): domain Eukaryota; kingdom Metazoa; phylum Chordata; class Actinopteri; order Characiformes; family Serrasalmidae; genus Colossoma; species Colossoma macropomum. The sequence goes on from NW_023494791.1 coordinate 35,018,440, forward strand.
AAAGAAATAAAAAAATCTCAATCCATTCTTGATGTAGGTCCCCTAACCCTCTCTCCCCGGCGCCTCTCGCCTGCTAAACGCCACCGCCGTATTCCGTCTGTCGCTCTCTGTGAGGAGTCCCCATTTTTCATTGGAGCTATTTCACTGCAGCACCCGCAGTAATATTAATTTTGCAGCTAGCCTCTTTAAGCCCTTTTGCGACGAGCATGTTTTTAAGTGTGTGTAAATTCTTAACAGCGCCCTTGGCTTTCATTTGTCCTTTTAAAGAAACATTTTTTGAAGAGAGCGAGGCCTCAGATCTAGATATGGTGGCCCACTTTACTTGCACAAACTGCATATGAAATCTTAAACATATGGTATTAAGCTGATTCTGCATGACTTTGAGCTGTCTCAATGAAGCCTGAGCTTCAATATTAATAGACTTAGCTCAAACAATTATGAACGGTGATTCAATGTTTGCTTTTGTCAAGCAGACTCCATTTTATTTCATAATGCAGACTCAGCAGAAAAAAATATTATCTCAGAGCTACAATTGGTACAAGATGTTCATGTAATTTTTTACACTATTTCAAAGTATGTGCTTTCAGCTTAACATCACTTTCATGAATATATAATACTCATCGACTCCTCTTGTTTTCTTTTGACCTTTTTCCCTTAAGCTTAATAAGTCCAGAATTCAAAAGTTCATATCAAGTTCATTTTGCTGTGCTATGCAAATGTAATTACATAGCGACTTACATTTACATCCAGTACATGTCTGATTTATATGTCTGAAGTCTGATTTTTTTCTGTTTGTTTTGAAGTGCAGAACATAAATATAATATATATATATGTTATATATTATATATATATATATATTATATTAAATATAATTATATATATATATATATATATATATATATATATATATATAAATATATATATATATATATAAAGAAAATAACTGCAACTGTTAAAGTTTAAATTGCAGGCCTATTATTCAGTTATTAACCTGTATGAATTCTCATAACTTAATAATAACCAGCTTGCACTTTAGTTACCATGCAGTTACTATATAATAAGCATTATGTTATAATGGTATTATATATACTACTTGAAACTACAACAAATTACTATAACTACCACCACAACAATACTCTACTATACAAAAATATGTATGATCTGTAGGTATGTGACTGAGGAATTAAGAAGTGGACCCACATACAGATCCTTATTCCAAAAAGAGTTATGTTCATTTGTTTATACTATTCAAATGTAATTGCACATCTAATTACATAGTGGCTTATGCAATTAATTACAAAACAAATAATGATGTAATGACATACAAAGATTTTAAGGTGTAGAATCCACACCTGCCAGTTTTGTGCCTGTTTCAGTGATATAAGGGTGAGAAATAGTTAATATCATGGTCAATGTTTTGTTCTCACAATAACTGTAACCCTTAAGGATTAAACTGCAGGCTCATTATTGAGGTAATAACCTATAAGAATTCCTGTAACATAAGAAAAACAGTTTACATTGTAGTTACTGTATAATTAATGAATAATAAGCCTTACGTTTTAATAAGTCTAGTATCTTAATGGGTTAACTTTAAGACTTTTTATTCAGTATCTGGTGTATATAAGTTTGTAACTCCTTTAAAGTGAATCTGAATAGTACAATTGTTATTCTAATTTATACTGTTTGTACTTTTATACAAATTTGTACTACACTATTCACGTTTAGTTACATATTTAATTAAATAGTGGTTAACACAATTAATTACATTTGCATTCTGTATTGACAGCTTAGAGTCTGCACTTCTGACTTTTTTCTGTTTGTTTGTGTGCAGCAATGATATAAGCAATCCAAAAAGATTTTTTTTTTCTTTCCAGCAAATATGATCGTACATGATAATAACTTTTCATCACATTCAAATTATAATAAAACATCTCCCCTTCTATTTATTAGCTCAAATGTGGTCTGAAATACCCTTTGGGTGGAATATTTCTGCTTGTTTCGATGAACTATGAGAGAAAAATATTGAAATGCATGATGCTTTTGTTATGGTGTTAACTGCAACCTTCAAGGGTAAAACTGCATGCTTATTATTCAGTCCTTAACTTTAAGACTTATTATTCTTCAGAATTTGAAGAATTGAAGTGTGGACCCATACAGATACCTAAGCTGGCAGTATATTTTGAACAACAAACAAATTAGAGCAAAACAACATATTGGTTGACAAAACTAAGTGGTAGTTTGAGTTTGTTTGGTTCACTGGCTGCTAAACAGAACTGCTAATCACTGTATCATTTCTCTCTTATAATTGGTCAACATGGTGTCACATAGTTACCTGCATCACTGTAATGGAGTCACTACAAGAGCTGAGAGTTCTTTTTAAGTATGCTTACGACGAGTTCAACTGTTGCTCAGTTTTTTTTTGTGTGCTGCCAGCTTTAGAATCAAAAGGGTTAAAGGACTACAACATCCATGATGCACTGCTCACTACTCAATGCACATTGCTTTCCTCTGGTCTTCTTCACCTGTAGCTCAAGGAGATGCTCCGCTCTTGCCAGTAGTGTGGGGTATGAAGTGTGATGTGCTATACATAGAAGCGGCTTGAAATGTTTGACACTCAAAGCTTAGCTGGAGACGTCCGTATGTGTCTGAGCTCCATGCATGCATGTGTGTGTGTGTCGGACGGAGCTGTAGTGAGTGATCACGTCCCGCTGTGTGCTTTCCCTGAGATCAGAGATCACAGCTCTCGACCACACGTGCTCCGGAGACCCCAGCCTACTGCAATATTTACCTGCTACACGAGCCTGCGTGGCAGAGAGCTGCCACTCAGCAGCCCCGCAAAACACCTTCTAATAGAGCCATCACACCAAATTAGCCATTCTCTGGAGCTCATAGTCCAGCATGAGCTACATTTATGAACATGAGATATTTAACACAGACGTCAGTGCCTTTGGGTGAACATTTGCTGATTTTACAAGTTGAAAGTTCAGACATGTCCTCATTAAACACATAATCAGGATTTCTAACTGAGTCGACATGCACTTCAAGGTAAATGTTTGCCATTTAAGGATGTGCTAGTTACTTTCATTAATGGATCTCTTATTAGTGTTGAGTTAGTTTCAGCCTCAGAATCTTCACCCACAAATACATATAGTGAAAGATCTCTATTGACCATTAAGCTGGCCACAGCTTTCAGGATTTTGGCAGTTGCATTTGATTGGCTGTCTGCATGCTCATGTTTATGCAGTTCCATGCACTGGCGTTAATCTGTTTATTGGGAAAGACAATTCTGCAAGCAGTTGCCTGTTCTCCATACTTCATGACAAATCTTTTGCAGGACACTGGATTTAAGTGTGCACAGTTCATGCGATTGCATCTCTAAAAGTTCAACAGTTATTTTCTTTGAAGCATTAAGAAAATTGTAAGCAAAGATATTCTTTTGTTTTCCAGTGTATATCACCTAACCCTACATGTCACACTAAATAACAGTTTGTAGTTGGTTATTTTGCACGTCTGGCTTGAGCATTAGAGCTAGTCAAAGAAGCTAAGAGGCATTTAACAGTTCAATTTCACTTGTTGCTGCTACAGGAATTTCTCAAAAAGAGAGTAAGAAAAACTTACACTAGGGGACCTATTTTGCTTTTCCGTTTTTTTCATTTCCTTTAGTGCCTTAAATAGCTTTTGTGCATGTAAACATTCTGTAAAGTTACAAAGTGCACTCAAGGGAGTAACCCTCTTCAACAGAAACCACTTTTCTCAGCTGCCTGAAATGTCTTGTTGGAATTCCAGCCCTTTTCCTTTATTACAACATGATGTAATCTCATAACACAGTCCTTATTGCCTGTCTACTGGCAAGCTTACCACGCCCTCACACAACGCACAGCAACAACTGGCAACTGGCAAGTGTTTATTCAGTTTTGTCACAAAGACGCTGACCTGACTTTCAGAATTGGATTCAAACTGACATGGCAGAACTGACGCCATTGGAAAAATAGCCACATCAGAGTTTATAGCTGCTCAGGAGAGAAGGGTCTGTTTGCAGAATGCAAGACAGGAGCGTGATGTGTAGGGGCAGGCTCTGGCAGTTGACCAATCGTAACAGAGTGGACGAGCTGACCAATTAGGAGGGAGATCTAACAGAGCATTTCAGAAAGAGAGTGAATAAAAATGTACAATATGAGAAAAATAATGTGTTTTTGGAAAAGTGAAGCATGTAAATCCATTCTAGTAAATCCAAAAATAAAATTATGAAAATTGAAAATAAGTATAATAGGAAGTGCAGTTTTAAGAAATAACTTTGATTGGTATGGAACTACACATCATGTGTAGTTTCTTAAGAATAGGTCAACCAGTTTGCATTAAAGTGCCTATAGTTACTGAATAAAAAGCCTTGGTATGTAATAAGCCTGGGATTTTAAGGGGTTAAAAAACATTTATTGAAAGGTTTTTTAAGCAATTCAAAGTGTTTCATGAGGGGCATCACTACAGAGACCTCTCTGATTTGCACCTTCTTTGTAAAGACTGTGGATATTTCTTACTGCCTTCTAAACAGAACTGAATTTACAGTGTTAAAGTAAATATTTTTGCCATTTAGGAATGCACCCCTCAAAATCACAGGCTTATTATATACTAAGGCTTATTATTCAGCAATTACAGGGACTTTAATGAAAACTGGTTGAGCTATTCTTAGGTTATAGAAGTGTGTAATAAAATTCTGGGCCCACCAGCAGGCCCTGGCCATGTAAGCAGTTAAATGGCCACCTAAAATCTGTTGCTAATGTTAAATCGGAGTGGCTAACAGCCATAGCAACAGTTGTTGGTTCTATGGGAACTTTCAAAGGATCAGGAAAATCTATTCAGAATTAGTGGCTGTATGCCTAAAACAATTTAAATCAATTTTGGCCTGACATTTGCTGTTACACATTACCTTAATTAACTCAACTTAATGGTGAATGAAGTAGTCCTTAGGGTTTTAGACCTATAAGTTTGCAAAACATGCTGCAAAACACTTAAGTGTAACTTTTATCTATGATGAGTGGTTAGAATTTGATGCAGTGCACTTAAGTACACTCCTTAGCTTACAGGAATTCATCCCTTAAGGATATACCTCATAAACATTTAAGATGAACAGTTAAAAAAGTAATGCATTGTGTCCTTTCCACATGAATGAAATATACCATATCAGCAAAAGTGTTACCAAAAGTAGGTAAACTGAAAGACAAGACAAGACAACAAGACAAGACAACATTGTGTAGATGTAAAATATTTGTTCAAGCCACAGCATTTGGGCTTTACACTGTGTCTAGGACAAAGTGCCCAAAAGCACCATAGCACAAAGATCACTGTTTGATAGTGGAGCCAATATCACTTTGAATAGCCTGTCTGATAGTAAAAATGACCTTAACATGATGATGCTTCTGAGAAATCTGGCCATAATGGTTATGATTTTTTTCCAGGTAAGAAAGTCAAAATACCAATACACTAAGACTTGCTTTGGGCATCAACAGTAAGAAATCACTCTGTTGATGTTCATACTCTGTTCTATCATCCCTCACGCCAGTCCACAAAAACTGTCCAATTACAGCAAGCTAACATTTCCCTAGCCTCGATTTTCAGGCAATACAGTATGGCCTGGATCGACAGACCCACCAGTGTGAAACCAGCCCTACTCCATGATGGATGTTGGTGATTTACTCTGACCAATCACAGTGCCTGTTTGAACAGTAAGGCAGGGATTTAAATAGGGATTCTTATGCATTTAGTAAATGGTAAAGCACTGGACAAGAAATGATGATGATAGAATTTCCTGTCAGCAGATGATGTTTATTTGGTATTAATGTGCACAAGCTTTGCAAGGTAGATGAAGCTTTTATTGTAACTCATTGGTAAACAGGTGAGTACATCCTAAATCAGCAATCTTGAACTCAAGCCTTGAATTTTTATTGTTTATTTTTAATGCTTATTGAGTTGATTGAACAAATCTGTCATGTTTTGAAGCACAAACTCAAATTTGGCCATTAACTCTTAGAGATCTATCACATTCATTTTGCTGTCAAGTGTAATGTTGTGATTACATGTATAACTGAAAGGAAAATGTTTGTGAGCAAACTTTAAGTTGGTATGAGAAAGTCATTGCTATGTTATCCCAGGTGGGATTAAGGTGTTGAAAAACTATTGCTATACAATCCCAGTTGGTTGCTAAGATGTTTCTAGGCCACTGATATATTAGATGGTTAGGTGCTAAAGTGTTGCTATGCCATTTCTATGGTATCCCAGGTGGTTGCTAATGTGTGTACATGTGCTAGTTTGTAGACTATGTAATGTCTATGAGGGGCAGTGTGAGGGATGTGCCCTGTGGCATCATTTGAGGCAGTTATATTTAAATTTAAACTTTGAAACCTTCCTATTGAAAAAAAAACAAAAAAACAAAAAAACGTTTGCATGAGCACTGCACGATAACCATATGTTTGATCAGTACCGAAAGCACAGACATACTATGATCCTGCAAATTTTGATTCTAGCACAAAAACTGCAACTTGTAAAAGCAATCCAAAAAGAGCATAGAATAATAAAATGAAGAACACTAAGTTTGTTAGGCTTTGTCATGCAAACTTAATTACAGTGAGTTATGCAGAGAATGACATTTGCATTCCATTTGCATTCTGTGGTGACAGCTTTGACTCTGCAATTCCACCTTTTTCCATTTGTTTCAAAGTTAAGCAATGAAAAAAGGATGTTTTTTGCAAAAAAAACCTTTTGCACTCACAGTAACTCTTGATGCAAATTCAATTCATGATAAAGTATCTCCTCCTCTACTTACAAACACAAACGTGGTAAGATTAAAAGTTTCAAATCTGCACTGTCCATAGAATTTCTCCACTTGCTTCAAAGAGCTATAAAAAAAGTATTGTTAAATTACACTGTACTTTTGTCATTATTAGAAATAACTGCTATGTTTAAGGATTCATTTCCAAAAAAACACACATACACTTCTACATGTTTGTTTCTTTGTGTACTGCTGAAGCTATCACAGGGGCTTGATGGCTGGGGGGCTGGATGATTTGAGAGGTCATAAAGGTTAGGTAGGACAGAGAAGTGATCAGATCCGTCACGTCTTACATTCAATTCCACAGTAAAATTTTCTGATAACCTGATGTCCTTGAGAAAATCTTTGTAGTGAGATGAACATTTCTCCAAGCTTTACCAGTAGACGTAACTTTCTCGCAAGCCTCTAAACCCCCATTACTTGCTTCTGCAAGGCCCCTTATTTCTGCATGGCATGAGTTATATGAGGCAGTAGCGGCGCGCCTCATTTTGGGCCCTGCATACATCTATGTCGGGCTGATTTAAGGGGTTTTGGGGAGAGCCTCAGGCCAGTTATCCTAAGAGCCCCCCCGACAGCAGTGGGACCGCCTGGCAGAATAAAAGCCAGGCAATAAAAGCGAGGAGGGGGACATTGAAGAGGGGGGCTCCCTCAGGCAATGGCCCATGTGGCCTCTGGATAAATCCTCCACTGAAAGCGTAATAATCCAGACACGGCCAGGCCGAGAGAGAGAGGACAGCCTCTAATCCAAAACAACAGCACCCTCTTTAATTGCTCCTTTTGTCTTCTAATCGTGGGATATCTGAGAGAGAAAGTGGTGGTTGGAAGATGTATCAATAGAGCCTGCTACTTCAAATGAGTTTGGGATCACTCACAGGCTCTGGTCTTTAACTGAACGTGTGTGGGGTCTTATGGAGGACATTGGTGAAAAGCCAGGATTTATGTTGCACTTTTGGAGGGACATCATGTTCACAATAAAATATCTATTATAATTTTACTTATTTTATGGTTGTTTAGTTATTTTATTATACACATGCATATACTTCCAAAGGGCCCAGAAGAACAAGAATTACAGACAGTAGAGGGGTCAGGAAAAGAAAAAAAGCTACCATTCCTGTGCATTGAAATGATGTTGCACAAAAGAAAGTCTGCTATTAAACTTCAATGCCATTATTTAATAACACCAGCTAGTCCAAACGTGCTTTCTGGTTTGTTTGGGGTATTTTTGTGCACTTGCTTGTTTCTCATATGTAGCAAAATTCTAATTTTGCCTTTTGACAACCTCACAATTCAGAGGATCCACTGACATTCAGTGTTAACCACTGGACTAAACCACATTTTCAAAACTCCTATTTATTTTTGTCAAAGTAAAGTCCAGCTTAGGTCTGTAGTTCCTAATATGGGCAGATATCAACTATAGAATAATGATACAACTTCAGTGGTCAGTGGAGCCTGGACCACATTTCTATCTGACTGTGCAAAGAAGAAGTAAATTCACTGATGCCAGAGTAACGCAAGACAATGACATCTAAATGTGCTGTGCAGCAATACCACCAATAAATAACAGTAATCAAGAAGAAATCAGTAGACTTCATGTAACAAAATGTGTTTATTTTGAGACAGATGATGAAAGTAACTTCATTAACAAAAAATAGTCAGTACAATGTCATCAATCATTTCAAATTAGCCTTGCAAAGCTGAAAGACCAGCATCCCAATGTGTAGGAGATCATCTACAGTGATCTCCAGTGCTTGTGGGAAAATCACTAGATAAATCACTGAGCAGCAAACTAACAAAAGCAACAACAAAATGGAAAGCTCTAGATCACCTTGAAAGAAGACATGGCCCTCTGTTCACATGATGAAAATAATGTTATTGAATTACTGGTAGTAAAATATACATTCTGACAAAGCATATTTTATCCACCCATATAATGTTTTTAAATGCGAAACATCTCTCTTTAGGGTCAAATTTTGCAAATAAATGTGATTAATCACAATTAAATGTGATTGTTTTAATAATTTGACAGCCCTAGCAAAAATAACGTGAATAATGAATTGCATTTTTTAAGTATTTCAAGGTGACATGGCATTACGTAATTTAGGCTCCTTTCTATTTTTGTTGTAGAACTGAAGTTCACTGGTATCACTTACCATATATTTATACACTTTATATTCTAACACAAATTGGTCCAATTTTCTATGCATGTTTTACATGATACTTGATTTGCTTCTCAAGTTAATTGGGACTAAAACAACAGCGAATTGGGTTTCTTTATTCTTTTGAAGCTACAATTAGTGATTTTTAGAGCCAGAACACATATAACAAGTGTTTTTAACATTAAGCAGAGGTTCTTAGAACTTTAAACTTTATTGAAAGGCTCTTTAGAAATTCAACAGTGGTCCTTCTATGCATCACTCTCCCCATAGCACCTCTATAGTCTACAAAAATCCAAGAAATACATCTGGAAAATGAAATAGTGACGGTATACATGTTACTCTCCAATGTGCATGGGCTAAACAGAGGGGAAAAACAGCATTACTCTTCTAAAAATGTGAAAATTATCAACTGTGTGGCACCCAGAAGAGCCCAAAGCAGAATGTTCCCTTAATCTACTCTAGCTGTAGCTTTTGTGTGCAAATAAAAACACCAAAAGCAAGTTGAACAAGAGTTCATTTGTGACGAGCACTGATGCAAAGACGAAATGTTGCTAACAGCTACAGTTATCTGGGCTCATTAAGTGGAGAGGAATGTCAGTGACGTTAGCAAACGGCCCTCCACTCCATACAGCCTCCTGGTGACCCTACTTTGCATGATAATAGATTGTTTGAAGAGGGAGGTTGTGTCTCACTTTGTGCCAAATACATGCTAATTATGACAGCAAGGGGTCAAACTAATTAGCTCTGACTCTGAACTTGAATGTAACCATTTCATGTGAGATCTAGACAGCCAGAGTGGCTAAAATACCGTGGATGGGTGGAAAAAGGCCTCATTTATTCCACACTACCATTTACGCCACCTTCATTTCTCTAGTTTTTCATGAAGAAAAGTGGCAATACATGAGCTGTTTAGCTTCTGCATGTGGGGTTTTATGTTGAAAGACACTAATAATTGCATGATTATCCATTCTCTTCCACTGAAGCAGCACACGGATCCATTAACAAGTTGAAATGTCTTGCTCTGTCAAAGCATGCATGAACACACACCATTAGATCCGCTAGCGTATTATAACTGTCTTTGTTTAGCTTCGCTAAGTAAAGCATATCATTACAAGCTGCTGATGGCTCTAAGTGGTAGTTTAAAGGTCCATAAATTCAATTAGACACAATTTAATCCTGCCCCACACCGTTTTACTCACTGATCCAGGCGACAGGCCAGAGCGAGGGGCTTCGGCTGAGTTTTGAAGAATTATCGCCTGAGATTTCCATTTATATTGTCATTTTAATGGCACCTCTCTGAAGCGTGAGGGCCTCAGATGCTTACAGCCCCACAATCACAGCTCAGATCTCCCACAGGACATCCGCTAGTCATTAGGCCAAGCTGGAAAAGGAGGCACCCCACAAACGCACAGGCACACACACACACACACACACACACACACACACACACACTCCACTCCATCCTCCGTTTGTCTCTTGACACTAGTGTTGCAGGTTAGCAGCAGTCACCAAGAATGCAGAGGTGCGGCAGGGTTTGTGTGCATTTGTGTGACTCAGGCCCTGATCATCAAGTCATAGGTCCATGGACTCAAACATTTAAAGGGCCCATTCCTAGCTACCTAGCTTCTTTTTTTGTTTTTTGGTAGAATTTTTTGTTATATCACAGCAAGTTACATGTGGGCTGTGCAGCACCATGATAGCAGCATATTAACCATGGTGTTGGGTGCATGTTTGTATCTGTGTTTTGTTTTGTTTTCTTTTTTGTGAAATGTTTTTGAATGGTCTGACCAAGCCATATTATCTAGGACCTGTGGTTTTCAAAAACTACAGCAAGATTATTTAAGTGGTTCTAGAAACAAACCTCTTAAATAAATATTTCTGATAAGTATGCTGGCCTAATATAAAGTTTATTTATTCGTCATATATTTGTAGTCCTTTTGTGTTGACCTGCCCTGGGTGCATTTAGAGCAAATGCATTTTCCAAATGTTTATAGCCTGATAGCAGCACAATCATCATCCTACATAATCCAATGCACTATAGTGGTAAAAACAAAACAATAGTTAGATTATGCACACATTAACTAGAGCACAGGTTGACATAAACTGCACACTAATGCAACAATTTCGTTATAAAGCATGCATCCACTTTTCACAAGCACATTTACCCCATTGAAGACAACATATATTTAAATTAGACAGCTGAGATGTACATAATAATGTCAGAGACAACAACACCAGCAAACTAAAAAACTGAAACCGTCAAGCAGTCTAAGATAAAGAATACTTTAATGGTGACTGTGGAAAATGTTAATGAACAACTTATTTCTTACTTTAACATCTCTATGCACAGAAGTAGACAGTTTGCAGATCACTACCACAAGGATGCAGCAACTTTTTTTCTTAAGCCAACATTAAGCTAACATTTATTTTGTATGTGTGTGTTTTTGGCTTTAGAAATGGTCGTCCTCTACTCTGTCGGGGTATCAGGTCTCGCTTTTACAGATTCAGATGCAAATCTTTTGAATATCTGGAACTTCAAATTCAAAGCACACTCACAGGAATGCTATATGCTAAAGAAAAACTGTAAGCTTGACCAAGGTAATGGCTGAACAGTTGCTAAGCAGTGAGCGGAGGAGAAAATGAAGCAGACATTCAGAAAAGATGAGGAGAGCATCAGGATTATAATCAGCCATAACACAATGACAAGACTGTAATTAGTTCATTTTTCCGCTGTGATTCTAGTCAAGTTCCCACTACAAGTCAGTACAGCCGTTTAAATTTCCTGATAATTGCTCATGAGGACCCCTAGTGGCTTGGGTCCCCTGGACAATCTGGGCCTGGTGTGAGTGTGCTTGTTTTTGCACATTGTATGGAAAAATGGACCTATAAAATGTTTGAAAACTGCTTTTTACTAAAGCATTTTGTTTCATTTTTTGAAAAAAACAAAGCATGAGGTGAAGGTTAGGATGAAGCCTAAAGCCTAAAAGGTCCAGACCTTTAACATTATTTAATGTGTTTGGGATTACTTGGATCATGAGAAACAGAAACTGCAACCAACTGCAACCAACATCTAAACTAAAATTTTGAACTGAACTTTGGAATTGTGGAACAATATCTCTGCAGATTTCTTTCACAAAACTGAAAACAAATCTTCTGAAAAGAATGAAAGCTATATCAAAAGCAAAGTAAATTCTGACTTTTTTGAACATGTATTTAGTTTTTGACAATTCTGTTTATTTAAATGTAAGTTTTTCCAGACATTCATTGAAAAATGAAAAACTTATCCTTAAAGGTGCAGTAAGCAATTTTCATTCAGTACTCATTTTTGTCAAATTTAGCAAGTATGGTCTGCTAGTTGTCCATTCTATGTGCAAGTCTGAAAAAAAATCTGAAGTTCATACACAGCTCTGGCTCTGTAAATGAGAAACAAACAAACAACACAACACTTTTCCAGCCAATCAGTAACAGGGCCCATTTGTGCTTATGCATACGACAGTGCCAAGTGTCTGAGTCACTAGAATGCAACAGCTACACCACTTAAAGTGGAACTGGAAAATGCAAACAAGTAGCTAGTGATAAAGAAGCTGAGTTCAGCATCACTGAGAGTTGAAAGGCATGAAATGGGATGAGGAGGTTGCTCTGTTTCTGCTTGACAGTAACATTAACCTATTTTTTTCTGTTTCACACAGAACCAGTAGGTCAGTATTGTTTTGTCCTGCTTGCTAATGTTTGTGATAGCCAATCTCATGTGGTTAGCTTCACAGCAGCAATTGTAGCAACAGTTTGCTAAACCACGACATAGCTAATGTTAGTTAAATGACTTGCTGTGTCATAGTTCACTCTAATGTTACATCACTGTATTAGTCTGTATGTTTGCGAAGGTTTTTATGGCCACAGAGATCTGAAAAAACAAGTGTGCTAGCCCAGTGTTGTTCACCTCGCCAGGGTGCACCCATAAATTTGGAGTGGTGGAACTTCTGAAGGAGGGGTGTATTTGTTTTGCTATTGAGTTCAAATATCAACAATCTTTCCCCAGAATTGCTGAATCCACCTTTAATAGCCATTTGGACTGAAACTAAATACGGAACATATTAATATAACTTATAGACACATCTCTCTCTCTTTCTCTCTCTCTCTCTCTCTCTCTCTCTCTCTCTTTACATGTGTATGACCCCATGTCCTGTCATTGTATGAAAAGTGTCTGTTTGTGTGTGTGTGTGTGTGTGTGTGTGTTTGTGTGCAAGCACATTTCTTTCCATCATGATGAGCCCCCCACCCCAATCGTATCCCTCCCAAACTTCTTATCCCTTTGTGGCCCGGGTGGGCCTCCTCAGGGCTTGCCTCCTCAGAGCAGAGAGGATGGAGGGATAGAAGGAGAGAGAGAGGGAGGGATAGGGCTGTTCTAAAAAGAGCAGCTGCTGTGAAAGAGTGCCATTTCCCCCTGCTGCCACCACTCTGGCAACCAGTAATACCCCCTACACCCACACACCCACACCTCCCCCCAGCCTTCCTATTAATATGCAGATGAACTTGTTTCTCTTAGTTGTGAACTCCAATGACAAAGCGGGAAAGCATATGTTTAAAATATTTATGATCTTATCCAGTAATTAAGAGCTAGTGAGGCACTCAGTGAGGGAGTCACACCAAAGCAGGCCAGGGTGATGCGGGCAAGTGTCTCTGCAAAATGGGAAAACACACACACACACATACACACACGCACACACACACGCACACACACACACACTCACACACAGTGTCCCCACGTTGTTGAGGAATTTCTCAAGATGATTTTAATAAGAAGGTTTGTTGTGGAACAGTTCAGGCTGCTCCAACCCCAAAGGCTAAACGCTGATTAAGCATAAAGGCCGAGAACTGGGCTAGAATTCTACGGAATTCTAGTGTTTAGGTTTAATAGTCACTGAATACTATTTCAAAAAACAGTTATATTCCGTTTGTCTTTATATTTTCCATAATAATAAAAAAAAAAGCATATTAAATTGGGAACACTTACAAAATAGCACAATCTCATAATACAATTCATCAGTGATTTAACTGACCACAGTACAATTTATAATCAATAATATTGTATAAAATCTTTTCAGGATAAAAGACGTTAGGAGGATGACACACAACTCAATAATCCAAATCAAAAATGCTTGTGACAAAAGTGGTCTTTTTCTGAAAAAAATAGTCTTGATGGTGAATTCGAGAAATATCTATCTGATATTTCTAATATTTTTTCCTATAAATTTTACAGATAATGATGCTGTAGCTACATGAAAAGTCTGTGTTACAGTTTGCCCAGGGTTAGGTTGTGCTCCACTCTCCTCTACTCTTACTGAATTCCTTAAAATGCTGAATGAGGTGGAATGTTTCATTTCTAATTCCATAGATGAAACCTTAAGCTCAGCCATCAACAGTGGGTGACATGAGGTATCAGTTAAAAAGTGTAAAAAAAAATTACAGCACTGTACAAAACTCAGAGACCACCCATATTTAAATTCCAGTCAAAATGGTCATTATCTAGAATGTATTCATATTCCAGCATCAAGAAAAAGGCAGGAAACATGTTTAACATTAAATCACACAGAAGCCTCAACGACTAAGTATAATGTTTAAGTACTTAGCATACCCACCATTGCGTTTTGTCTTGGACAGATTCTGAGACTTTTTCTTCAGGAAACTTTTTTCCATTCCTCCAAAGTTCAGTCATACAAGTTGGTCACATTTTCTGCTTCTTTCAAACCAAGTAATCTCCAAAAGCATTCAGTGTTGTTGAGGTCTGGGCTCTGGAGTGTCCCATACATTGTTCTGGGAACATCACCAGCTGGCAAATTTTATTTGTTTTTAAAAATCTGTTACCTTTTCTTAGTAACTGCTTCCTCAGCTACACATCCTTTCAGACCCACAGTGCTAAGTTGTCTTCTGACAGTGGAAGGATGGACAGATACACCTGTAGATGTTTTCAGATCTGAAGCAAGAGTGGAGATCGATTTTCATTGCCCAAAAGTGAAAACCTTAAGCATTGTTTATCTTAGGGTTGGTTTTGGTGGTCTACCAGGTTTTGCTTGGTTGTTAGGAGTCCTATGTCTTTTAATCACTTCTTGAAATAAACAAAAGAAGCATGGTATATGACAGTACTGCAAATATATGTATATCTTCATTAACAATGAAATCAAAATCTCTGCTGTTTTCACTCACAGTGAGGAAAAGAAAAACAAAGCATAAATTGACATATGAGAAATGTAAAGAAAACTGAGCCAGAACAGATAGAACAGAGGTAGCTTTTGGAAGTCCTGCTTATATCTTTAAACAGTTTAAAATGGTCTGGCTTGCATCCTGGAGATCTTATGGTCTTCAGTCTTGCAGTGCAGCATGTATTTCAGTAGAGAAGTGAGAACAATAAACGTCCATTAAAGCGTGCAGCGGATCATTCTGGCTTGCACTGGCTTGCATAGTGGATTAAAATGAAGGTGCTTGTTTCCAAGCACAAATGGATGGCTCATGCTCTCTCTCTCTCTCTCTCTTTCTTTCTCTCTCTCTCTCTCTCTCTCTCTCTCTCTCTCTCTCTCATGCAGTTGCTGGATGTGAGCAGACTGTAGATGGAGCCTTCCCTTCACTCAGCGCTCAGGTAGATTGCATTGGACGTCCAGCACAGAGATGAAAGCAGGGTGGACAGCTGGCCCGGCGCTTGCCCCGCATTTCACTCACCTCTTCACTCCGCAATGTCCTCTTCTTCACACCTCCTCCTCCTCTTTCTCTTTCCATCCATGCACCGAAAAAAAGTGATACATTGGATTTATTTGATTCAAATGTGCACATCATTTCCAAATGAATACAATACAATTTTGTCATTCAGTTTACTGACCTTTGGCAACTGTTGTGTTGATTTACTACATCATTGCTGTTGTAATGAATGTAATTAATCTCCAACATGGTAACTTTAAAGGAGAATGATAAAAAGATCCTTAACATTAATGTATATAAAAGGAATGAGATTTAATTCCAGGTCAATATCGATTGGTCCATTCATTATGACATGTTCACACAATGTAAAAGCCTAGCACTTTCAAATGGTGGAAAAAATGAAAAAAGAAATGGAGTTACAAGGTCTCGACATGACAGCTACAATATCTTGTTCATGTGGAAATTATGTACACAGTTCAGTCAAGTAAATCCAAAGCAGCACCTTGTCCTCCACATCCAGGGGCCCTGTCTTTTTTCCAGTCCCACACAAGCTGCTCCATCCGAGGCTTCATCCTCCAGCCCCTTTCCTCCAGAACATCCCTGCAACTCTGTCTCCCTGTGCCGTGGCTGCTCTGTGCCACACTGGCTCCGTTTTGTCAATAATCATTTATTTGTTGCCGACAACAGCGGCAGCCATTACATCTGACCTCCCTGTTTCATCAATTATGGATAGATTATTGGATGTGTAACATCTGCACGAGCAGCAGCAGCAGCAGCAGAAACAGCAGCGCTGCCTGAACCTCACCTCGTGGCTGCTGAGATTAGATCAAGTATTAAACTGTTGTTTATTGTCAGGGCCAAAACTCCGCAGCAAAAAAGAGCCAAGAGGGAATTCCTGCGAGCCTCAGCACTAAAGAAAATACAACTCCCATCAGCAGGCACCTCAACTGTTCGGCAGTGCTGTGGAGGAGCCCTCTCGAACACCCCCACCCCCTCCCGCCCCTTCAGTAAGATGGCGGCCATGTATTATTTACAGGTATTACTGGTTGTTATAAGGCGCATGATAAGGGCTCCTGGCAGACGAGGTGGTTAGCGCTTGTTTTGCTGCGTTGGAAAATGCATGAGCCCGAGTGCGTGCGCAAGGCTCATGCTGCCTGGCCCCTCGCTCACCAGGCTCAGCTGAGCAGATGGAGCCACAGCACTCTGCCAAAAGCGACCAGCTAACTTGGAACCGAAAGCCCAGTGGTGTCCCCAAAAAAGACCTAACCTCCGGTGACCGATCCTTAAATAAACTCGGGGCCCTGTAGGGGGTTTGAGTATGTTCTTTGCTTTCAGACAGTGATTCAGAGGTTTCACAAGACAGCAGTACACCATAATGCCCTTATTAAGCCTTATGAAGACAATAGTTGGTAATTGGCTGCTCATTACTGCTTATTACACATTAACTCAGGTGAGTTAAGCATTCAGAACACTTTTCTTTGCAGACTATGCATCACAATCTTTTGCACATGATTTATGGATATAAAGACATCCAACAAGTGTCTCAATAATAGAAATAATAGATGATTTATTAATGATGGTATTAATAGATATTAAAATGAACCCGAGAGATGCTTAATTCACTCTAGTTATTGCTTAATAAAGTAGTAATAGGCAGCCAGTTAGTTGATAGTGATTGGCTTGACAAGGCTTAATAAAGGCGTAATAACTGATACCTAAGATGTTGTGCTAAAGATTATAATGTATAATACACACAAAAGTGCTCTAAAATAGAGTTCACTTTTGTGATTGCTTAGTAAAATAGTAATAAGCAGAAAGTTAATTTGAAGCTACTGGTTTGGTAAGGCTTAATAAGTGCTCCTGTATACAGATATGTTACTGGATATTTTACATCTTTATTTAATTTTTAGTCATAGCATTAGCATGGCATTATAACATATAATTCTGGGTATATGTAAAGTGTTGAAGAAACCATTTGTTTATATCGGCTTTAGATTAACGTGCATCAAAACTATTGTCTTGGCAATCAACTATATGGATGTAGCAGATAGAAACTAGGTTGACAAAAATCCTTTGATATTCAGTATAACTGATTATATATGTAGATCAATCATCCAAAAACTCAACATGATTTTTAAAGAAAAAAATTACCAATTGAATTTATCGCTGCTGTCAGAAGAAAACCATATATCTCAATTTTTGTTTTTCTTTTCTTAGTTTTGTCATAATTTGAAAATACCTGTAGCCCTTTACATTGTGAGTAAATTCCATGAAGAATGGACCAAAAGAAGTAACCCAAAATCCATCCATCCATCATCTAAAGTTACCCAAAATGACTTGGAGAAAAGTCTGGTTCCATTGACTTACATTAAAAGTAAATTAGGTTTTTTTCCTTCTCCTGTAAAGTTATCATTTTGGAGATATGAGGTTTTCATCCGACAACAGTGATATATTAATTTGTCCTCCAAAAAAATGGGAATTGTTATATTTCCCTTGCTATGCCATGCATTCTGAATTTCAGGATTTCAGCATAATGTCAAAGTATTTGGCCAAATTAAGGCTTTTTGACTTGATTCTCTCCCTTATGAGAAAAACAAGTCAGCATAATGAGCTTAAAGCATAGTCACCATTAATCAGCATTAATGTATTTTTCTTTTTAGGATACTATCAGGTGTTCACCAGATAACACTATCAGGTAGTATCTGGTGTGCACCTGATAGTATCTGGTGTGCTCCACATAGTATCTAGTGCTCACCTGTTTGGTGTGCCCCAGATTTTTACCTGAAAAAAACCACATCCTTTCAGAGGATCTGTACTTTCCTTTTCCTTTTGATTGATACCGCATCAGTATCGTCAGACAATGATAAAATTGTGATATTGGTATTTCTTTGATATTTGGTTTTCTTTCATAGTATTAAAAGAACATTGCATTCATTATCAAACTCCTAGTGCTTATTAAAAAAATGCAAAAACTGTTTAATTGAAATTACTATCATCTATTTTTGCACCATGAAGCAACCTTTTCAGTGTCAAAATCAACGTTTCACCAAATGCATTTATTCACCACCATTTCCAAATTGCTGCTTTCTTAATTAGACTGTAATGGGTTAATGTATGCATTTCCAAACTCCTCCCAATCCTGACACTAGATTATCTTGTGATACTGACTCTACATTATCCTCTACTGCATGCTGCATTATTTAACAGAATTAATCATCATGTAAACTCCCCTGCCACATCATCATTCCATTTCAGATAATAAGAAACAATCAAATCATCATAATTTCCACATTTGTTTGTACACACCCACACACCCCCTTAGTGTGTAGTTATGAGCTGCTTGAGCAAAGAGCATGAAATGATGTGTTACTGTGATGCCTTGCTTTCTGTCTTCTCTGGAATATTTTGGGATTCTGACATGAGAGTGTTTTACTATTTGCAGCGTTTGTAAATACACACGAAAAAATGCAACCACAGTATTAGATATTTATTTCCATAATTGCACCATATAAATTCTACTACATGTATAAAATCTACATTATGTACAATACAGTAGGTTCTACCATAAACGTACACCACATCTACGCTAAGCAATGTCTACAATGTATTCACCAAATTACTTGGTTACTTATTACCATCTACTATAAAAACCACCACAAGTCTATTCTACTGTATCTACACTATTCAAAACATATAACTTTCTACTGTATCTACACTTCTACCTTTTATATACTAAGCCTATTCTACCATCATCTACTATTTCACCATTATTTTTATTCTAAGATCTACAATCTTCATATGGAAATTGATATTTGTGTTTCAAAAATGTGTTTAAAAGTTCGTACCTTTCAGATATTTTCCCAAATTGATATTATCACTTTTTCACCAATGCATAATATGCAGTACATACACTCACTGAGCACTTTATTAAGTACATCTCATTTGTATCTACACGCTTTGATACTTTTATCAGCTACACTTACCATATAGGTGCACTTTGTAGTTCTACAATTACAGACTGCAGTTCATCTGTTCTTCAATGGTCAGGGCCCCCACAGGACCACTGCAGAGCATTAGGGATATTGTTTAGGTGGTGGATCATTCTTAGCACTGCAGTGACACGGATGTGGTGGTGGTGTGTTAGTGTGTGTTGTGCTGGTAAGAGAGGATCAGACACAGTAGTGCTGCTGGAGTTTTTAAACACCTCAGTGTCACTGCTGGACTGAAAATAGTCCACCAACCAAAAATATCCAGCCTACAGTGTCCTGTGGGCACTGATGAAGGACTAGAGGATGATCACAACAAACTGCAGCAACATATGAGTTACTGTCTCTGGCTTTACATCTACAAGGTACAGCAACAAGTTAGGTGTGTCTAATAGAGTGGACAGTGAGTGGACACAGTGTTTAAAAACTGTGCAGTTCTACAGTGTTCTATCTACCCAACATAATTTCTACCATGTCCTACAATATCTAAACTAATGCCAGACTCACACTCTAACACTATTAAAAAAGATGGTTATTCAAAGGTTCTTAGGGAAAGAAAATGGTTTTGTATAGAACCTAGAACACTCAATGAACCCTTTGCCTAATTAAAATGTTCTTTGCAAGGGTTCTTCAGATTGACAGAGAATGTGCTGTAGATATGCTGTAGATATTTTTTTAAATGGTTCTAAGTGGCATCAAAATGAGCTTGATATCATAAAAATAGAACAACCCTTTTTGGGGCTATATAGAACTTTTTTCAAAAAGGTTCTATAAACAACCATATACAACATATTCTCTATCAATCTGAAGAACCCATTCATGAGGCAAAGAACTGTTATTATGAACTCTTATTATCTTTGAGAGTTCACATAGAACCATCTTTTTAAAGTGTATAAAAAACCATGGACATGCTTAAAGGGTTCTTTGCCTCATTATATATTTCTTCAGATTAATGGAGAATCTGTTGTATATGCTTCTATATAGAACCTTTTTGAAAAGGGTTCTATATAGCACCAAAAAAGTGTTCTTCTATCGTTACAAGCTCACATTGTAACAATAGCCGTACCCTTTTAGTGCTATATAGAACCATTTTCTAAAGGTAGAACCATATACAACACATTCTCCATCAATCTGAAGAACGTTTTATGATGCAAAGAACTCTTAAATCATGAAAAGCGTTCTTTGAGTGTTCATGGTTCTACATAGAACCTCTCAGAACCTGGAATGCTGCAGAATTTCTGGGAAAAAAAGTGACAAAAAACTCGCAAAGTAGTACACTAAGCAAAGTAGAACACAGGATACCTGAAGAGCTTTTCCACGGGTTATTGATACTGCGCCATGATTTCTGTTTCAACAATGTGTTTCAGCAGTTTATGCCTTTAAGACTGTTGTTTGTTCTTTCAAATTAATAATGATCACTTATTCACTTGAGGGTAATACAAGGTGCAAACACAACACATTCTCTGTACATCTCCAAAAACTGAGCATAGAAAAGTCATGGCTTTAGCTCCATGTGTTTTGGTTAGCTGAGAACAGCCAGTGATGTGCAGTGTGTATCAGTAGGATGCCACTCATGGAGATACCAGCTGAGGTTGAAAGGCTGAGAATAAGGTCAGTGTCACTGTGCTGCATTATTGATACACCACTGCTTACGTGGTTTGCCCGTAGAATCTCTCCGGAAGAGAGCTAAATAAAAGAGATGCACCATGAAATCAAATATTGATGTAAATTTCCAGTTACATGTCGCAGTTTGGGGGGAAAACAGGTTGTGTACAGAAAGGACAGTGTACCATTATCATCAACTGATGCTGTAAAACACGAAAACATGAACAGATACACAAATATCCCGCACCACACACTGATACACGTTTGGTTGTTATTAAACTGGTCAGCATGTGGGTTCACACCCACACAAACACACACACACATATATATCATGACTAAGATTATGACTAGATCAGCTAGGCCATCAATTCAGGAGATAAATATCAAAGGCAGCTCCACAATAATTTCTGCTGTCCCCTTTGGGATTTCTATTATTATGTTAGCACTACACTAATGTTGTATTAAACACAAACATTCAATGCTTGTAAAGAAACTTCTACATGTTTAATTTAAAGTTTCTTATAGACATTAACATGTATTAACACCTTGTATGGTGTAGTTTTACAGTGTATCCTTTCGTAAAGCGCTGCCATCACTGTTTTCCATTTCTAACAACTCATTGAAACTTGGTTAGAGTACTGCTTTTATTCACAGTCAGCGATGTATCTAGAACTTCATGAAGGAATAGTTTTTTTTATGAAATTGGTCCCACTCACTGGATATCAAAACATGATCAGTTGATTAGGAACTGTCTCTTGCTAATTATACTGGTAATTAATTCAACGTGTAAGGCCTTCAGTTCAGGTCTGAGGTAGTCTGTGATAGTGCAGGCTGAAGCCCTGCTGATTGCATTGGCTTTTAAAGTGATTCTTTCAGTAGGCTTGCAGGGCTCCTTCATAATGAGAACGTCTGAGGACAACAATGAAAAATGTTGGGCTAAATGTGGGAGGGAGTGTTACAAAACACCTATCGATAAATCAATGAGCAGCAAACTAACAAAAGCAATAGTAAAGTTTAAAGCTATAGATCTCCCCAAAAGGCTTCATTGTAATGAAAATCCACACACTGCTGTATGTATCATATATCTATACATATAACAAGACAAATGTAATTATTTGTGATTAACTACACAAAATAATGCAATTAATCACAGTTCGTTATTTTAATTGTTTGACAGCCCTACTGAGTACCTAAATATATCATTGATATATTCCTTGATATATCGATTTCCAGGTCAATTTGTAATATACAACACTGAGCTTGAGTTGGGTTTCGGGTTTGTTTTATAATGGGTGATTTTTATGTAGTAGATTTGTTTATATTTGAGGGACTGGGCCTGTGTACATTTTATACATTTCTCACACATTCTCTCTCTCTCTCTCTCTCTCTCTCTCTCTCTCTCTCTCTCTCTCTCTCTCATAACCCCAGCTGCATTCAGAGAAGCTCTGAAGTGTGAGGAGTAAGTGAATGTTTCCTTGAATATAACAATAGATGATGAAAGGAATGTGTTGGGTTGATGATAAGGTCACAATAGATCTTTTGTTATGCATGCTCATCTCACCCAAAATGTGTTAAGCATTTCTGTAGCTGCAGTAGCCAGAGGAACTTTAGCGCAGTGGGGCAAATAGGTGGATGTTGTTCTCTCGCAGGTACAATTAGCAATTCAATGAAATTATACTTATATATAGACTGTTAGTGTACTACAAATTTGTCAAATACTTGTTTATCCCAACATAGAATTTTCTGTTTGTCAGCTCAAATGCTTAGGAATAAAGCAAAGCATAGCTGAATTGATGATGGTACAGCAGCATGCCGCAATGTAAATGTTGCCATGGTGATAGTGACATTTCTGCCCGTGTGCAAAGTGATGGTGCTAGCCACTACTTTATCCTAAAAGTTTTACATTTTAAATGCATGCTAATGTTTTAAATAGTGTGTTTTTCAAATGAGAGTGTTGATGTAAATGAAAATGTATGTCTGGATTTCAAATATAAACAAGCATTAACTTCCCGATATCTAGCTATTCCATTGCTGTGGCTGACGACTGAAGTTGAGAAAACTGAACTGTTGATGGAACATTCCGATGACCACAGCAACAATTTTTCACAGCAGCTCCATTGAAAACAGTGGCATATCTGGTTTGCCATTGTCCGTCTACTGCCAACATGTAAATGTAGCTTTAGCATGTGCTAGCAGGCTCGGATTGGCTTTGAGTTTCAAATGTACCAGTACTAGTTGGGCCTGTTTGGATCGGGACTCAAAGTGGCTGGTACTGATCAGTTTCAGGCTTCAATTTTATACCCATGCAGACCTCCAACAGCCATTCCTATGCATCCACATAAACTCCCACCAATGCAATGGGGAAAAACAAAGCACATAATGAGTTACCACTACTATTTTTCTGTCTTGTCTGTGGGTTGTCCTGCAAAAGCTGCCGCTCACATTTTAAAATATCATAAATCTTTCTCTCTAATGCCTCTGAATTTGCATGCCATCAAAGATGCCTTCCGCATGCCTCACTCGACAGCATCTCAGGGCCTTAAGTGCTGCTTGATGGCTGTGCGTCTGAGCTGCCATTAGAGTTAGCCACGTGCTGCTAGCGTAGAGCAAACAGCTGCGTCTGCGGGCGCAGGTTGGACGGCGGCCCATAACGCGGGGCCGCCCGTCACAAGCCATTAGCCGCTGAGCTTTGATTAATGTTGTAAGTGATTGTGTGAATAGCACTCTGGGACTGCAGGAGAGAAAGGTTAGCTTCTCACAAAGGACCAACAGGACTACGCCACAGGAATGAAAAACATGACTGCTGCGTCTGCCTCTCCTTCTTTTCTCTTTTTCTTTCTCTTCTTTTTCTCTCTTCTCCTTTCTGTGTCTCTCTTTCTCGCTTTCTTTTATTTTTTCCTGTCTTTTTCCTCTCCTTTCTCTTCTCTTTTTTACTTCTTCACTTTTTTCTCCATTTCTCAGTCTCTTTCTCTGTCTCTCTGGCTTTCTCTTCTCTTCTCTTCTCTTCTCTTCTCTTCTCTTCTCTTCTCTTCTCTTCTCTATTTCTTACTTTTCCCCGCCTCTGGCTTTTTCTCTATGCTCTCTTTTTCTTATCTCTTTATCTTCTCTTATCTTTCTCTTTCTCTCTATGGTTGTTTTTCTTTGTTTTTCCTGTCTGTCCCTTTTTCTCTTTTTCTTATTGCTCTCTACTCTTATATCTTTCTTTCTTTCTTTCTTTCTTTCTTTCTTTCTTTCTTTCTTTCTTTCTTTCTTTCTGTCTTTTACCTTTTTATGTTTCTCTTTTCTCTTTCTCTCTGTCTCTCCCTCTCCATCTTTTTTCTCTTCTCCTTTCTTCTCTTTATAACTATGTTCTCTCTCTCTCTCTCTCTCTCTCTCTCTCTCTCTCTCTCTTTCTCTTTTTTTCTCCAACTAGTTCTGTGGCTGCTGATGCATTGTGAGTTTGAATTCAGCTTCCTGTGTTTGTTTGCATGGCTCCTCCTTGCTTTCTCTGCATCTGCTATAGAAACACATGAATTATTGATTGGCTGCGATAATAGAAAAAAGATATAACTATGTCATATCCAGCTGTCCTATGTGGGCATTAAGAGCTATCAACCTTGGCAAACATCACATGCATATCCTATTGCTGACGAATCACACTGAAATAGTACCATGTTGATACATTATAAGGAAAATTTGTGATCTTGTTACAGAGCAGAATCTGTAACCTTTCATTACAGTGCTTTAAGCTGGTATGCTGTTATATACTATGATATACTATTTGCTGTGATTTCAGTTCAAATGTGGCAACTCTTTAGGACCATGTCAAAACTAAAGCCCCAGACCCTTGCGAAGCAAAAGAAAAAAAAACCTCCAACTGCGCTCCGCTGGGGATATTTGAGTTTAAGCATCCTTTGAAATATAGTTAATTAATTTTTGATGCAGCATTTATTTATTTGCAAGCTGGAACTGCTAAGACATTTCGCTGTGGGTATTTAAAAACGCTTAATAAATAAATAAAGCAAATGTAGTTGATGTAATCTCAATGACTTAATCCAAATATTATGCAATCTTACAGTGAACACAAACCCACAAACATCTCTAAAAACATACCGTAAGGATGGCAAACACAGCCAAAATAAAACAGAAATAAATAAATAAAAAAGATGGAAATCCCATGGCCTTTGGGAATCATAAGCATAGAACAGGTGCCATTTCCATCTGATCTGTAATGCCATATCTGCTTCTTCCAGCTCAATATCCTTCAACCTCATGTGCTTTCATAACATGTTCAAATGAATCCATCTGATTTCCTTGTCTTCTCGTCTCGCGCTCCCTTCCTCTGCGGCGGATCAATAAACGAAATGCTATGTTTAAACTGAATAAAATTTTCCACTTGTAGGGCTGGCCTTGCTCTTGTTCCCCCCACTGCATCACATCAACCCCTCCCAACACCACCCATCCCTCCTCCACGCTCCCTGTCTCTAAAGTCCCATCCAAAGCATTTAGCCTGCCCATATATACAATTAAACGCACCAGTAAGCTTTGCGTTTTCATTAGACTGGAGCTGTGAGGGCAGCCTCCTGAAATGACCACCACTGTAATTGCATGGGCTGTGTTTACATTAATTCATGAAATAGAGCTCATGCGTCTGATCTCCACCTGTCACACTCTTGATTGCCGAATCAGAGACCATCCACACACCACATACACATAAACTCTAAAAAACACAATCACTGACCGCACACATCCACCAGACATCCTCAGCGCATGCCCACCCGAAAACCTCCCATCCCTGTTTGATTTTATGATTAAGATTTCATGCATTGGCGCCACCAAAAATCTAGGAGCACTCAAGCACATCTGTTATTGATTACATCTACTGCAAACAGTGGGACAAATGTGAGATATATAATTGGGCAGTTGTCAAGGGAGATGGATGATAACTGGACCCCTTTACTAAGGTGAAGTATCACAGACATCTCCATATACAAGTGCATTGTGGCTTCTTGGTAGCATAGTGTGCCTGTGATTTGTTAGCAAGCTTTTGCTAACCCTTTAACCAGTGACAAACCATGACTATTGGTGCTAGGTTTCAGATCAATATAATCAGAAAATGAGAAAACAAACAAAAAAAAATTGGTAATTTTGTCTAGTGCCCCAGAAATTCCTAGTAGTATGTAAGTGTTAAGCTAACGGTGGTGCACATTAACACTTTTTGACCCTTCTAGATTTAACACAGGCATGATAAGCTTGCAAAAGACTTTCCATATGTTCTCTTTGAAGCCAACAACAAACATTAACATACATTTTACCTTTTTTGTTGAAATTTTACAATGAACCCTTCAATAAAGAGCCTACAATAGAGCAGTTACCACTGTATTTCATTTTTAACAACTGACAGAAACTCAGGCTAACCTACAGCTCACATTCAGTCATTCATGTGTCTAGAACTTCCAGAAAAACCTAGATTGACCTTTTTTCTCACAAACTTGCTCTCACCCTTTGGAAATCAAAATGTGTTTGGTACCTAATTTAACATTCAAGGCCTTCTTTCCAGCTCCTGAAGTCCTAAGAAATAGGAAAAAGCATGTGAGCGCTATCTACCCAGATAGATTCCACAGAGAAAACTGTTCTGATTGGACAGTTTTCCATTGGTCGTTCAAATATTTGTATTTTTTTGTTTGCCACCAAGCAATAAAAAAAGAGTATTACTGCAATACTTGCAGAGTTTAAATACAACAAGCATGGTACCTATATTTAAAAAAAAAAAGAGCTAAAAATCACAGACTTGCATTTTTTATTTCCCAGAAATCAACAGGCTTTAACTGAAGACCCCAAGGACACTGAGGGGTCCCCTCTGGGAAATTAATTCCCTCTGCCTTTAACTCATCATGAGGAGTAGACATACATTGCGTTGTTAGAGGTAACAGTCAAAGGCCAGGCATGTTAAAATATACACTCACTGACATCTTATATAGAAGATCTTACCTTGTAGTTCAATCTTGCTCTTGTACAGTTACTCATCTGTTTATGCACAGGTTGTTTTAGCCATTCTCTAGCCCTTCATCAGTGGTCAGTTTCAGACCACAGAGCCCCACTCTTAGCTGGATATTTTAGGTGGTGGTCCTTTCTCAACCCAGCGATGACACTGACATGTGTGAAAACCCCAGCAAAACCACTGTGCCAGCTGCACACTCATACCAGCACCACACACACTACTATGTCACTACTTTGTCAGTGGCAGTCTTGTGGTCAGAAAATGACCAATGATGAATTATAAAGTGAAGCTGATAAACTGTACATCAACAGATGAGCTGCAGGCTGTAATTGTGCACCCATATAGTGAACCTATAATGTAAGTGGACCTCATAAAGTGGCCAGTGAATAGAAGTACAAGGTAGGCGTTTCTAATAGTGAATGGATGTATAATTTAGTGTGAACTGTCTGATTTAGTACAGTTTAGTATGAGATGCCACTACAACAGGCATGATCAATCTCAGTTATGGGCTCCTGGCCTCTGCTTGAATGTTTTAGTAGTATCACTAGAATGGTATAAGGGTTTTCTTACAAAACCTCTGAAACAGCTGTTGACTGTCTTCACAAGTGTGGAATAGTGTCTGAGGTACAGCTGAAATTACATCACTCTGCTCCAGTGAGAGCAAACGTTGCCCTTGCTAATGTGGAACCTAAGAAACTTCTCAGTTTGCTTTCTAATGATGAAAAGCAAACATGTGCACAGCTCTGATCTGACCTTCGGTCACTGCTCTGATGAGATGTGTGGACAGAAGCTCCGGCTATGCTCCCGCATCCACAGATCACATTCACCCAAACACCTGAGAATGTGTGTGTGGGCTCCGGAGAGTGTAATATCTCTATAAACTCACGTCTGCCATGTTGACACGACGTTGTGCAAACACGGAGAGCCGACCTGGAATAGCAGATTCGGCGGCTCTTTGCTGCCCAGCGCTCGTTTAGCTCAATCCCCAGAGCTCGACGGGGTCGCTTTCCTGTTTTCCTACCTCAGGCAATCAAACAGCAGCTTCCCTGCTAACCCCTGCCTCCACTCCTGGGCTTTCCCATTACAAAAACATTCACTTACAAGGTGCACACTGCAGTGCAATGCAAATACCCCAATGGTGGGCCAAGCTTGGAAGAAACAGGGGAAGGGTTTGTAGCCTTTTGACCTGAACAGCACCCAGCATGCCCAGCAGTGTTTTCACAACAGGACTTGTTCAAAAATCAGTTATTCTGTGTCTCAAATAGGGTACTTCCATGATGTTCTGGCCAGATTTACTGCAAGTATAATGGGAAATAAGACTATTAATAGCCTGATGATGTATTAGAATGAAGTGTGTGACAGATTGTAGTGGGAATGGAGGAGCCATTAGAGGAAGATGCAGTTTGAATTTTTAAATGTGTTTTAATGTTGTTTGCCAGTGGTGAACCTTGACTATTAGGCCTTCAGTGGTTCATTAATGTCAATGTTTGGCCAAAAAGTGGAAAAAACCCACCACTATAATGGTGCTAATTTCTGCTACTTATAAAACTTCTAATTATATGTTAGCACTGAGCTAACACTCAGGGGAACGTCCAGAAAGCTTCTCATAAATTTGATCCCACCTACTAAAAATCAAAATGTGATTTCTCTGTCACTTTCTATTTATGTTGGTGGTTCTTTGGATGTGTGAGGTCTTTCCAGCTCCTGAAAGCTTAACCAATGGGAGAGCTTTGCTGCAAAACTTGAACAATGAAGTAAAAGTATTTAAACACTTTCAACACAACAGTTTAAAGCATGGTGTTTATTATTGAATAAAAAAAAGAACATTTACAGACATAAATTTTCCCCCAAAAAGGTCTTCTTTGAGTTTCTCACTACTATTTGCAATGATGTGAGGTAGTTTCTCATTTCCATTCATGTTTAAGATGATACTAGAAAGACACCAGGAAGCCACTATAAATGCAAGAACAATCAAAAAGCAATGATTGAGGGTTTGGGGATGCTGCAGGTAGAGAATATTGAAAGCTGACTCTAAAAGGACAGTTGAAGCTTACAGGTCTGAGTTGTGACAATAGACAGTGAGCAGTGCTGCTCCGGACAGGGCTGGACATGTCGATAAGCGGCAGCCGGTGGCATGGAAGAAGAGTGGAAATGACAGGTGCAGCGATCCAAGTGCAAAAGCTGAAGTCACAGCACACATTAGTGCCGCTGGCTTCCTCCCGTCGCCACCCGCTTCCTTCTGTCCCCTCCAGCACTGCCGCTCTTATGATACAATGGACGGTCTAATTCAGAAACCAGCTATATAACACTCTCATAACTGGATCTGGAGTTTTCCAAAGACATAATTCAGAAAAGTAGACTGCCGGAATTACTTTTTAAATTTGAAGTGTAGGCCCTACTTTAGGTTTTGGGCTCTTGTAACATAATTTAGACATATACACATATGACTGCACACATTAACGAATAATGAATATTGCATTATTGCGCCAAGTTATGAAAAACATTGTACTGTTTAGAAATAATATTTGACGATTATGTTGCTTGGCAACCATAGCATACTTTTAACAAATTACACTGTTTGATGAAAAAAATGTTTATTCTGATTATTGTTAATAATACATTAAGTTCATTTATGGAGCATTCATGTATTTTATCTTTTCATTTTACCTTTTGCATTGTGCCTAACAGCTCCCCTTTACTGTGGTAAAATCACTGTTTTATCTTTTTTTTTTTTTTTAACCTTTTGCATTGTGCCTAACAGCTCCCCTTTACTGTGGTAAATCACTGTAATGCTGGTCCCCTTTTCACTAACTACTTTAATAAAAGCTCTTACATTTACATTTACAGCATTTAGCATACGCTCTTGTCCAGACTGACTTATAAAAACACTTGGTAACACTTTCTATGAATGTCACGTTTGTAAGCATCTATAAACACATTTATAACATGTTATAATGCCTTCATATGCCATTATAAACATAATTATAAACATTTATAAAAATGAATTACACTGGATTACACTTTATAGTCATGAATATTATACATTATGAATTGTTAATATAATGCATTATAAGTAGTGTCAATAACATGTTATACTGTCAGTACCAAGGAAATCAGTCCCAGCTTGGAGAGTGCAAAGTAAAGACAAATACCAAGCTAACGGTGGTGTACATTGACTTACCCACATTGGGTAAAACACTGATGGCAGCACTAGTTTAAACTCTGACATTTGAAGCCTGTAATGTGCTTTATTGTGTATGTTTTAGTGTTTCAGTAAATTCTTCAGTAAATACTTCAACTTGTAGCCTCACTCTTAACACTGGAGGAGGCTTTAGTACAGTATGCTTCACTTTACTTAGAGCGGACAAATACAACTTATGAGCTCTTATAATTTGTTATGAACAGTACTTATATTGTATTATGTTAACAATTCATAATGCATAATAAGCATGGCTATAACATGTAATGCATTTTTATTAATTTTTATAGCCATGTTTATAATGCCTTATGAATGCATTATAACATGTTATGAATGTGTTTATAGATGCTTACAAAGGTGACATTCATATAAAGTGTTACCAAACACTTTGTTGTCCACTCAGAGAATGGAGTCCAATCTATCCTTGAGCTAAGCTACTGCCAAAAACAAATCTGTGCTGATATCTAGATAGAAAGAAGTACGACATAAGAAATAAGATATACCACAAGTGCAATACAACATATTTCAGTAAGTGCTAGATTACTGTTCTTTTTGTAATCTATGGTTCAAGTAGAGGTCTTATGTTTAACTCCTGGAATTGCTAGCTTATTATTCAGTCATTTTAAGATTATTACTACTATTATTACTTATTAGTATTGACAATTTGGTACTATGGTAAAAATAATAAATATGTTATGCAGTTATGACGTGTAGACCCTCATACCTTTGTGTTTAAGAGGGCTAATAACTGAAGAATAAGCAGTTTAAAGTCAACCTGAAATCAAAATGGACTTTTTCTACTCTGTACTTCATGTCCTTAGTCATATAAAGCATGAATCTTTATGTATATATATATATGTATATATATCTGTTTTTTGTTACATTACTTTGCACCAGTGAACAGGGAAAAATAATTAACCAATAATATGTTTTACCTCCCTGTCCCACCACCTCTATTTATCATTGAGACTCTCCCTCAGATAACTTCCCTGGTACCACTCTGAAATACATCATGGTTTGGAAGAAAACTGAACTACAATTTGTGATTCAAGTATGCAAGACACAAGTTCTCCATAACAGAATGTAGCGAGTGCTCAGGTGAATAGCAAAAATAGCTATTCTGTGGCCCTGGTCATCACCTTTCAGATTCATAATGACCTAAAAAAAATCCAGACATGTAGTCTGATATGCTGCTCACAACGTTCAACTCTCAGCTAGTTAGCGTGAGACATCCAAACTGTTCTCCGAAAGAAATTCTCTCTGCATCAAAGAGCACATTCCAAAGACTGACCTTGCTCTACAGCCAAGCTCCTGAGCAAAGCTGCTGTACGATGTATCATAGGTAATGAGCTATACCATAGCTGAAGCCTCTTCCAGTGCCATGCTCCATGTATAACAGCACAGAACGGCGCTGTCGAAGCTGCTGCTTTCTGAAGAACCACCCGAGCCGTCAGAGCATCAAGGGTTAAGATGTACTTTGTCTGAAGCAATATTCAATGGATCTCTGGGCCGGATTTCTCAGCAGGGCTTGCTAATGACTTGTAGCCTACAAATCCCGGGCACTCTCAGGTGGCATCGTCTGAGTCAGACCCAGTGCTGTGATGAAAAGCCACAGATAAAATAAACTGACAGTTGCAACTCATTGCGAGGAGCAAGCAGTACCCCAGCAGCCAAGACCCCGGAGCCCTCCCTCTTTCTCTCTCTCTCTCTCTCTTCCTCCTTTTTTCTCTCTGCCTCATTCTCTTTCTCTCTGCTCTCTTGCTCTCTCTCACTCTTTACTCACATTTTCTCGTAGCCTCATTCTCTTTCTCTCTCATCTTCCTTTGTATTTCTTCAAGAAGCTGTTCTATCTCTGCGGCCAGTTTTTCAGCAAACACAAGAAAACAAAGCCCATCAGCTGCTGACCTGAGATGATGTGTCTTTATGTCTATGTGTAACATAGGAGGTAAAAGTAGTTTCATATAAACTGCTTCCAAATGAAGTCCTTTCCCACCTATTTTATATCAGTCCATTAAACAGAAAAGGCCAGTCTCCCTCCCTCTCTCTCTCTCTCTCTCTCTCTCTCTCTTCCACTTTCGCACATGACACACTTCAATCAATACACTCCCGCTGGTCCTCTCCATGTGCTCAAATGAATAGATCGCAGCCAAAGAATGCTCTAATTGAATCGTAGAGGCAATGAGCCTCTCACATTTACATCACAATGTGGGTAAATGTAAATATTTATATGCCTTGTTACCCCTTCTCACTTCAAGCTTTTATGTCCATTTAACTGTAGTAATTTATTTGAGGATATGTTTATTCCTTGTGCAAATTTAGGAAAACCTGAACAATAGACAATGAAAGAATGTGATATATTAACTACTCTACTGAATTAGTTCAAAGTGTTCTCCCACAGTAATAACTAACTAAATAAATAAACCCTTAATATTCAGACCTTAGATATTTACAAGGATTATACTGTGATCTATTAAAACCCATTAATTAAGTGATTAATAGTGATAGTATTAAGCTAATCATATGCAAAATCATCTTTTATAGGGTATTTCTATAGAGGTGGCTGTCCCAAGCCCTAACCCTAACCTCACCTTTTGAAATACATTTTTTGTTTACATTTTTTTGGGGTAATTTTCAATTTATTCAATTTATTTAAATAGTGAAATTGAAATATTAAGATTGATACATTTTAAATAAAAAAAATATTTTCATATCACTACCAAAACACAAAGAGCTTTAGTCCATAGGCGGAGCCTTATTTTAGCCACACCCCTGCATTTTAGAGCAGGAAGTCAGACTACATCCCTGTCCCTCTTGGCTACATGGTGAACAGTTAGATTCCATTGTTTTGAAGTAAATGTGTCCGAAAGTCTGAAAATCAGTGTGTAACTTCAAGAATTGTTACTAACAAAACACAGATTTTCTGAAATTATGTAAAATGTGAAAAATAAAGAAAGAAAGAAAGA
This sequence comes from Colossoma macropomum, assembly GCF_904425465.1. Classification (NCBI taxonomy): domain Eukaryota; kingdom Metazoa; phylum Chordata; class Actinopteri; order Characiformes; family Serrasalmidae; genus Colossoma; species Colossoma macropomum. Next base: position 35,051,839 of record NW_023494791.1, read on the forward strand.
AAGAAAGAAAGAAAGAAAGAAAAATGAAATAGATGTTTAAAGCCCTGTTTGCTAGCCATGTACTGTGATATGTAAACACTGTTAAAGTTTCAAAATGCATTCATTTTCCAGTCCATGGAGTCTACATAAAGAAAATATGCTGCAAAAACAGTCCTTTTTGAATTTATTGTTTTTGTGATGTCTCAAAAGCCAACAGATTTCCATGAATCCACCTATTCTGCCTACAGCACTATATCCCCCCATATTTGTTTGATGTTATAAGGACTGTTTCAGCCCAGACTACTGTATGCAGCCCATCAGAACAGAACTAATTTACATACAGTCATATACAAAAGTTCTAAGTGAAAATAAGTAAAAAGTTTAACATATTAGGAAAAATAACATAAAAAAAATCTGCCATAATTTGTACAGGCTTCATATTGGTTTGTTTTTTTTCACTTACATGTTAAATTCAGCAAACAAACAGTAATTGCAGAGGTGTGTTCTGTATTTTCTTCATTTAACTAGGGGTACCAAAACTTCTGCATGTGACTGTACATTAGGCTTAAAGGCACAGTTATAAACACAAACTGTTTAATTTTAAGAGATAAATAAAAATAAAAAAAATGATAATGTAAAAATGAATTGTTGCTGATTTGGGGATATAAAGCCACACAAACATTATGAGTGGACATCATGAAATTTTTTTTAAAAAAGCAGAAAAATTTTATCAATATTGGTCATTATTTCTATTTGCTACTACATTTTGTTAGCAATATTAATGCCTCACAAAGATCAACATAATTCGCATTACAATATTCCATAGAAAATCCTAATTCATTAAAAAAAGCTACTGAGGTCATTTTATTAATGACTTCCACTTTTTCAAAAACCTGAAACATGTTCTTGTTATCAGGTTATCTCCCCACACGCCTCCCTTATTAGTGCAGGAGGATGTCAGGGTGTGTGGCGGCCGGCTGGCAGATGGCCCACTGAGGTTGGAGGGGGGGTGTGTGACTCAGCGGGGCTGCCCCGCCCCCACTCTGACAGCTGCCCCGCCCCCCTCCAATAGCACCACCGCATCAAGGGTCAGTTCCTGGCTGGTGAGTCGCCACGTCACCTAATCTGACATTTCGCTGTCCGCTCTGTCGCCCTGCTCTCTCTCTACCTGCGCTCACACTCATATATAATGATCCAAGGCGGCTGCTTGACAAACTAAAAATATGAAAATTTGTGGAATATCAATGTCAACCTGATGTTCTGTAACCCAATTAAATGTCTCCACCTCTTTATTTTAGCATAAAACCAAGCTGCTGCATTCTGTACTGTATACAAATACACTACATGTTCTTTATTCATTATTATTTATGAATGTGTGTGAAGGTCTGTGTGAATGTTTACAAATAGATGCCTGTGTGTGTTTGAGTGGTAGTATTCAGAAACAGATGTCCATGTGCAGGACTGTTTCTTGCTATAAGCGGTATAAGTAGTCGCTATTGGTTAGCTATCAGTCCAAAAGTTGAAGATAAGTCCTAATTAGATTAACTTTCAGCAAAATTATGAAGTGACAGAGGAATCAACCAATCATGTTTTGATTTCCAATAGGTGGAACCAAAAGAACCAACTGTGCGAGAAAAACATCACTGTAGGCCTTTTAGAAGTTTAAGATATGTCACTGACCAAACACAAGCGGCAGCTTGATCATTGGGTTGTTAGAAACAATATTAGGCCCCTCTACTGAAAGTGTCACTGTGAAACTGGTACAAGATAAATTATAAGCTAATATGTCTGTCACGAACTTTAAGAAAAACATGGGATGTTTTTAAGGAGCTTCAAATGTCTATGTCTCATCTAAAACTGCCAATTTTCTCCACCGTTTAAGTTGGAATGGAAAACTCAAATAAGAAGCAAACTTTGGCCTTGTCAGAAGTGTGAATAGCCATAAGCCTAGCTCTAACAACTAGAATCCTGTAGGGACACTAGCAGATGTTAGCATAAAAATATTTTAGTCTTATCATGCTGATATTTGCTGTTCTACTTTACAGTCAAAAAAATTGTCATGTCTGACAGCCTCTTTTTCACTGATGATACGTATTTTCATGTGTATATGTATATTTTTGTGTATTTAAGTTGGAAATCTCATTTGGATCAAACTACATACAATTGCTATGAATTAACCCATTGATTTAGACTCTTTAGTGGCTGTTACAACTGTCCCCTCAGTCTGTTACAATTGAGGGTTCTAGATAACTGTACCAGGACTGGCAGATTTCCATCAAAACATTCACTTCCAGTTTTTAATAATCATTTTTTATCAAATGTCCTAGCAATATAGTGACGCAATACACCATTACAGAAAACTTGAAATCTCAGGATTTGATTCCCGCAAACCATTTTATGATCTGTTTTTCACAGCAGCAATGGTCGTCTCATCTGCAGCATAAGCACTGAATAAGCAAATTCTAGCAAAGCTGTGTGCCCTTGCCTTCAAAGCCTTGCCACTATCATTGCTGTAGACATTTTAATCCAAAACATGTGATCTTGATAGCACGGCAAGAGTCGGAGATCAGTTTAGAGATCTATGAGTCAGGCAGAAAACCGCTCAGCATTCTAGCCTCTGTTACTCTTATCAGTAATTCATACAATTATTCTGACTGTTGAGAGTAAATTGAGAGTTTTACCTTTCAAATGAGATCAAGGTAATGACTGTAGCTTAAAGTATGTGGGAACAGTGTTTCTTTTACTTTGGGTATGCCCTTTCAGGCAAAAATGGGGCGACAAACATAAAAAATATATGCTGACCTCAAATATATACGCCGTGATTGAAATCCTTAATATTATTTTCTCTAACATGCAAGATAAACAACAGGACAAACACAAGTGATAAAGTCCAGAGGCTGGATGCATTGCTGACCAATCCCTCTCATCTTCCATGCATGTTTAGTTAAAAATGCAGCAAGACACTTATTGACTGCAGAACATCAACATCAACCTGACCATCTGTAATTGAAATTAAAACCTCCACTCCTTTCTTTCAATATGAAGCCGTATCCTGTGTCTTAAGTGGCCGCAGCAGCGGCTGCTAACCTGCTAATTAGGTTAGCCGATGAGCACATGTGCCAAGGCAAATATTTTGTTAATTATCCATTTTTAATGTCGTTTTTTAACACCGGCCCTACTCCTAAGGTCCGGCAGATGCTATTAAATTTCACCCCATAGATACACAGTTATGACATGTAATAACTACGTGAATATAAAAGAGATTAATAATTTAGAGGGAGCTAACAAATTAGGGCCATCATTAAAAAGAAGGAAAGAAAAGAGGAGAGTGAGAGAGAGAGAAAAAAAGATCAGCTTCACATCATCTGCATTAAGCTCCAAGTCCAAGGTAATGCAGGCTCTCTCACTCCTTCTCTCCCTGTAAAGAATTACTGCATTAATTCTGCACACTGAACTTATTGCCCTATTCGTTTCAGGGTTCCCTGGAGCATTCAAAGGCCGTGCAATGATAACCGCATTTCTGGGCACAATGACTCGCAGATATCTATTTCTACATCACACTCACTTTTAACTCCAGACTAAGGGGAGACCTGAAGGAATACTTCACCGAAAAATGCTAACATGGCTAATAGCGACTTATCATAAAGTATAATGCTAACTCTCTTCCATAAGCATCACTTCATTATTGGTTACATTACCATTTTTAGGCCTTACTTTGAGACGTTTAGGGTGAAAGAATACCAGTGACTGTGACACCAGTGACATTCTTGTTAAAACTGAGGATTTTGTAAATTGGCTGACTCATTGGTGGTCAGGTGACCTTGTGCAACTATTTAAAATCAGTAATAAAAATGATATATGGCATTATTTTGACATAATTTTAATTACCCAGCCAATAAAGCTTATAACACAGGTGAAGTAGCCTTCATAAAGAAAGAACACCATTAAAGTTTACAAGTAGTTAAATGCTTAAAGTGTCCAAACACTTTTTGCACCCACTGTATGTTAATGTACTTGTTTAATCTATTAATTTCCCCCCATTTTCCATTAACTGCTAATACTCTTCTATAAACTGCTTTAACTCCAGTTAGACTATTATATTTAGTTCATTATTTAGCTATTTATGATAGTCTGAATAAAGAACAAATTTTGGGGTTGCATGCTATGAGCGTAACCCGTTGCCCTTGTAAACACTTACGTTTAGAACTATATCATATGATCTTACGTAAACTCCTACATTTATATCATAGCTATAGCCTTGTACATCACAACAAGAAACTAAAGTCACTCAGGGAAGTGTAGTGTCTTGTGTAGGGCTAAACATAGTCAAGATTCAGTTGTGTCACTTCTGATTGGATAGACATGGAATGCAAGCTTTTCTACATAGAAGGCCAAAATAACTACCAGGATGGTGTTGTCCAAGGATGTCTGTCCAAAATGTCCAAAAACTTTGATGCTTTGCAACAGCACAATTATCAGCGTTGTGATGCAACTATATTTATAAATCCAGCTTATGGCAAATCCATGCTCTAATAGTGTATTGGCCTGTATGTGCCTGCACTGCTACCTGTGCTGCTGCCTTTGCGATTACAAATGATGAAAGTTCTTCCTCTGCCTAATTCCTGTGCTCTGACCCACACTCCAGAGTGAACCACAACTTTAAAACATGTCTTTTAAAGGTCTATAAAACTGTAAAACAGATGTTTTCTATTCAATGTTATTCAGCATACATGTGTCATTGCATTAGTAACATGCTTGATACATTAAGGGGAATGGATTTCACAAGAATAAATATCTACACTGTAAACCACCATAACACCATTTTCCTTTTCCAGCATAACATCTGCTGAGTGTAGACACAATAGGCATGTGTTGACTCCCTTAAGGGAATAGGCTGAAAGACTACTTATCCTCCATAATTCAACTGCTAATACACACTGACCTCTTGGTAGTTCTGTCTGCATTGCCGTCTTAATTATTCTTCAGAGCTTCATTTACTGCTGCACCACATTTCTCCAGTTGTGCTCATTTGAATGTTTTCCAAAGGATTTGCAGAGGAAGGTGGTTGTCTGTAGTTTCGCTGTGTATTTTTTTACACTATCTTCTACATCCTGTCACATCACAGCGACAAAACGATTGCATTTATCTTAATGTGCGTCAAGTTCACAAAGTCATCGAGAGAACATTTTATACATGTTCAACATGAAGGCAAGCTCAATTCCCAAAGTGTAAACATCACCAAGGTTGTCTTAAAAGCATGGAGGCACCTTGCTAGGAAGCGCTCTCTTTACCAAACGCATCGCTGGAGGCGCTGTCTTATAATTGTGTGATATTGCTACTCTTTCTCCTGCTGTTCAGAGTTTCTATTTGAATTGCGATGAAAAAGATCAGGGAAAGTGCACGCTTGCAGTCATACTTTAACCCCAGGTTTCTTCAGTTAATCCTCTCATTTGAGACCTGCCAGGTGACTTGACAGAGTACATTATATTCCTGTATGCCTTTTGGGAGCCAACCTGAACTGGGATAAAAAAGAGCTTTTTTCCCCAAGGATATGCAACCAAGTGGGTGAAAACATCAAGAGGCCACACATTCTTGATGTCTGTAGATTTGACAGGAACCTGTCAAATGGCTGGGCCTGCATGGGGAAATTCTACAGCACATATATCAATTTGTATTTTTCGAAATAAGTTCTTCCACATGTACGTGTACATTGAATATATGGTGTCATCTTCAAGGACAATGTGTTGTGTTAGCCAAAGAATGATTTTTAGCCTCTTCACAAAATATATGATGAAATTAAAGATGACATAAAAGAGATTTGTTTGGCGTGATGCCATAAAATAACTACTTTTTTGTTCCCTAAAGAACTTTTTAATGAATGCCTCTTTGAAAATACATTTTGCACATGAGAACAAGTGTGAAGAACCTTTACTTAGTTTAACAAACCTCCACATAATGTAAAGGTTCTATCCTACACTCTACACTCAGCAAAAATGATTCTATACAGTACCAAAATAGGGTTTTTTAACTCTTTGATAACAGTGGAACCCACAAAAAGGTTCTATATAGAACCATCTGCAGTACATTCTCCATGAATCTGAAGAACTCTTTCACAATGCAAAGAAATTCATATAGAATATGTTGTATATGATTCTGAATAGTACCAAAAAGGGTTCTTCTGTTGTTACAGTTTTAAGCTTCTAACAATAGAAGAACCCATTTTGGCACCATATAGAGCCATTTTAACCAAAGTTCTATATTGAACCATCTACAGTACATTCTCCATAAATCTGAAGAACCCTTTCACAATGCAACAAACCTTTTATTCATGCACAGTGTTCTTTGAGTGTTCATGGTTCTATATATACATTTTTCTTTACTAAAGAACCCTTGAAGAACCATCTGTTTAAGTGTATATACTATGCATCCAAATCAAGAACACTATATTCTTAAAAAAGCTCTTAAGTAAAGAAAATGGTTCTATATAGAACCATGAACACTCAAAGAACCATGTACATGCTTAAAGGGTTCTGTGCATCATGAAATGGTTCTTTAGGTTATTGGAGAATGTGTTACATATGGTTCTATGTATATTATGTCAAGCTTGTAACAATAGAAGAATCCTTTCTGATACATTATAAAGCCCTTTTCAGAAAGGTTCCATATAGAACCATATGCAACATAATCAGCCTGAAGAACTATTTCCACCATGCAAAGAACCATTTAAGCATGTAAATTGTTCTTTGAGTGTTTGTGTTCTATATAGAACCATTTGTCTTTACTAAAGAACGCTTGAAGATCCATCTTTTTAAGAGTGTAGGAGCTTTTATTGTTAAGAATGTAGAAACATTTTTTTACTTTCAGTAAAGTTTCAGTAAAATGTTAAAGCTTGGTCCTTCTTCAATAACCATTCAAGTCAAACAAAAGTAGAGTCGACTCAATTTCATATTCAATGTTCTGAGGTTGAATCCATGACTTTTGAAAATGTGTTTCGAAAGTCCAAGACCTTTTGGGCCCTTTCCTGTCAGGCCAACCCTGCCCTTGGTGAAAGCATCAGGGCCTGTAAATTTGCACGAGAACATGTTTGGATACAAAAAGTATTTCCACAGATTTTGTGTCAGCTTGCCAAGACAACAAAGGGACTGAGAAAGGTAGCCCCAGGACAGCACTCTCTTGTTTGAGTAGAGTACACATAGTACACGTTTTCAGCTTCAACATGTCCCAGAGCAGAGCTATCTGAGAGGGTGTAAGATTGAAATCAAGATGAAGTGTTTGGCTTCCTCCATGATAATTACTTTACTGTGGCTTGAGATCTTTTAAATGCAGAGTGAAAGTGTGCGAAGATCACTACCAAAACACAAGCACTCCCTCCACCAGATCAAATTATATGGAACTGTGCACAGATTTTCTCATTACAGAGAGATTAATATAGCTGGGTTTTTATTCCCTGATTCACAAACATTCCTCCACATACAGTTTTGTTTGTTTGAGATTGCTTGTTTCTGCAGCAATAGGAGAAATGGTTCTAGTTCAATGGCTCTACAGTACTAAATCTTTTTGGAGGTACCATGTCCGTTTGACATTCATATTGACTTGTGTCATGTTCTCACTCTTCCAATCCCAGATATACCCGGCATATTTTATTGTTTTTGAAAAGATTCTGAAAGCAGCACTATGCAATCTTGCAATCTCTAAAAAGGTTTTTGACTTTTAAACTTGTTAAACATCACAATGTTTTATATTTTAGCTGCTACACAGCAACCACTCACTAGCTATAGCTACTATTTAATTTGGTCATATTAAAACCTTGACTCCATGTTTTTCTTAGATTTTTTTGCATGATATAAAAAAGCAATTGTTTTTACATTGTGTATACAAAGCCAGATGACTATAATATAAATGGTCCAAACTGGCTTGGAATAAAATCTCGTAACATTAACATACATCAAAGTTAAGAGTGTTTTTTTTTTCTTCTCTTAGAAAGCTACTGTTTTGGGAATATGAAGTTTTGTTTTGATAGCAATTATATGATATTGGTGTCCTAAGGAGAAGGGCCTGCCCAAAGTTAGACCCTTGAGCCAAAGATGGCCCAGAGGGACATTTGATTTGACCCACCAGAAGACTGTCCATCCCTCATCACTCAAAGACAGAACAATTTTTCATACACATAAATTCTTGTTTTTCTTTTCAAAGATTTTCACAACAAAACACATTAACACTAATATAGTTCAATGTGAAAAAATAAGACTTAAATCTATGACCCTGAACAGCACACAGCTGTCACTACCTGCAACACAGATGTAACAACACATGTCTTCGCTGTCCAAGGAAAAACAAGTATCCTCAAAACAGTAAGTTTATAGGAGAGGGCAAAAACTTTGCTAACTTTTCTTGCTAATTACAGAAATAGACTATGGTTTTAACAGGCAGTAACAAACAGACAAAGGAGACTTATGGACAGCTAGAGTGAAAAACATGTTTTTAGAGAGTTTAAAGATAAAAATGTTGGCTTCATGTATACGGTCCAATCCCCGTGCCCCTTCCACTTAGTCCTTAGCCCTCTGTTTTCTATGTTCACGGCTAGGGGTAGAGTGTCCCGGTTCTTCTTGAGATGGAGGGGTAGTGTTAATCCAAATGGATTGTTATGAGAAAAAAAAACAAAAAAAACACAAAATGTAAGTATTTTCTCCATTATAAAATTAAGATAACCAATGTATTATCTTAGTTTTATGAGTATTATGTAATTATTATGTTCCTTTTCTTCATGATAAGCATAAAATTTCACTAGTAGTTGCTGATCTCTTGGTAGCTAGCTAGGTAAATTTCCAGCAGTACTGATGCCTGAAGTGCCAGAATGTAACTGCTGCTCCATTTAAGGTGGGACAGGAAAATTCGAATGAGAAGCTGGTGAATAGCTGATAAATAATAAATAATTATTGCAATAAATAATTATCGCATCCCCCCTCTATGAAAGCGTATGATGCCCTAAATTTAACTAAAGATCAGCGAGGTTGCTGAACTTTACCCTTCTCTGCCATCACTGTAGACTGGCAGGGTCGCCTACAGAGCACAGCTGGTAGCCTGTTAATGAAGTAATGTTCTTTTTTATTTGAAGGTTGTCGCACTTCATAGAGGAAGATTTCAACCACTATCCCTTGTAACTCAGTTCCAAGGGGCAAGGTGGCACTCAAAAACAAGGGGTAGGGAAAAATAAGAAATGGGATTGGGCCTAAGTAACTATCACAGTATTTAAAGAATACAACATTTAGCATTATGAAAGCACACATGCTCCAAATTTTCCCACACATAGTGCACAACATGCAAAATCATAACGCTAACAGGCTACAAGCAGTTTTGTCTTTTTGTCCTTTAGCCCACCACAACCATTACACAAGACAGAAGGTTTGGCACCCCTGCTCTAGAAGCTTACTCAGTAAAATCACCATCCAGTATGATGGGTATGTACAAGCGCCATCTGCAACGCATGGCCAAGTTGTTCAGGAAATGTCTTTGAAATGAAAGCTTGCAAGCCCTTTTCTCCCCTGAACAGCCAATACAACAACATAGATGCATAGTGGAGTGGAAAATTAGCACTCTCCTCTGCAGTGCATGGCTTTCAAACACCTTTGGCAGCATTCATATGTGTGAATGTGTGACCTGTATGATGGCAATTACACTGAAAACCAGGAACAACTAAATAAGAAAGATTAAAGCCATGAGAGAAAAAATCTCAAGGACAGAAATCGAAGAAAAGCTGACTTGTTCCTCTCCAGATAGGTTCCTCAGAATTACACATGTAGGTATGAAAATAGACCCAAATGGGAGGTGCTAATGAGAGAGAGAGGGAAAGAACGCACAAGGTCATCTTGGTAAGAGTCAAAAATTTCATTGCTGTGGGGCACAAGAGACAGAACTTTTTGTTTTAGCAGACTGCCCATCAAATAAGCATAATTACCATCAGAATGCATATGGTGTTCATGGACTCCTGAAGGCGATCGGCTACACTCGAATTAGCAGCCACGATAAATCACCATTAATTAGCTAATAAAAGCCAGCAGGTGGTTGGGAGCCCACAGCCATTCCCTGGTTGTTTGAATTATGTATATTACACGGTTGCAGCAGTGATAAAGTAAATGAGAGAGGGGTAACAACAGACAGGAATCAGGGAGGCCCTTGTGTGTGCAGAGGGGGGATAATATTCACCTCAAATCTCCTGCAATTCCCAGAATTCCACCCACAGGACTACAAGTCCCTTTGACCCCTTCTCAAGTAATGGAGCTTGGAGGGCTCATGGGCACTTGGCTTATTTGGGCAGTGATTAAAGATGCTGGCTGTTAAAGTCAGGCCATCATAGCAAATTATTTTGCATCATAGCAAATTATTTTCATTGACAGATGGAGTAAATGGAATAGAATTTAAAGTATCATTGCAAAATGCTGTATGTCCATTTGTAACAATTTTGGATATATCACGTTTTTGAAAGGAATTACAACTGGTATACACAGTTCAACACATTTTAATTTCTCTAATAAATGTGGTATTAATTATAACATAGCATGATATGATATTTCTTGTACGTGAACAGCCACATCTCAAAATGTACACTCAATGAGCGCTTTATTAGTTCACCTACACATTCCTACTATTATCTAATCAGCCAATTATGTGGCAGGACTAGAAAAACATACCCTGGTCTGATGAAACAATTTCTTCTGAGGCACACAGATAGTAGGGGCACAATTTGGAACCAACAGCATGAATGCATGGATCCAGCTTTCCTTGTGTCGACAGTCTAGGCTGGTGGAGGTGGTGTAATGGTGTGAGGAATGTTTTCTTGGCACACTTTGGGCCAATTAACACCAATCATCACTTGAATGCCACAGTGTATTTGAGTATTGTTGCTGACCATGTGTATCCATTGATAGCCATAATTTACCCATCTTCTAATGGCTACTTCCACACTATGATACCACACCATGTTCCAAAGCAAAAGTCATCTCAAACTGGTTTCATCAACATGACAATGCATTCAGTTCTTCAGTGGCCTTCCCAGCCACCAGATTTGAATCTAATAAATCACAAGCAATCATGTCAACATGGACCAGAATCTCAAAGGAATGTTTCTGACAACTTGTGGAATCCATGCAAAGTTGTCATATTGTGATGGACTACGGAAAAACAAGCATTGTTTCTTTTGAACCAAATGAAATGGCGACTAGTGCTTAACTTGACTAGAGATATGAACTAACAAGCTTAAAAGAGGTCAATTTTGATATCAAGTTGACTTTAATCTGGTAGTAAATGATTCTCTACACTCTACACTACAAAAGTATAGGCACTAAAGTAAGTCCAACATAAAGCAACATAGCTTTATGTTGGATTCTGCTTTCATCATAGCAGAGTGACACACTTATTCACTGGACACTGTGACAGATGTTAAAATCTGAGGGTGTCTGATAGACTTATTTCCTTTGTGTGTCATAAATGAAGCTCAAATGGTGAAGCTGAGGTTATTGCTGTGAGGCACTTTACCATAGTGTCACTACTACAGTGTACCAACTTCCATAATTTATGTTATCACCGCTAAGATAGTATCCATCTTCAAATGGCAAAAAACTCTGAGGAACCATTCAAAAAGTAAATGGTTTTATATTTAAAGGGGGTCTAAATCCTCAAGACCCCTTTAGTATGAAGACTTTAAGGCTTACTGTACTTCAACCCAATAGTTCAAAACATCTGCCAATCTGGACATCTTAATATAACAGTTAAAAACAGAAGAAGCCAAATAGAGCTTCCAGTTCTGGAACTATTCTGATTTAACCCTCTTAGGTCTATAAACCATGAAACATTTCTTCTTAGATTTGGGTTATTTCTAGCCCAAAACTTATTGAAACAAGTGAAGAAACTCTGTAGAAGGTGTAGATTCTAAACTTTCAATTTGATTAACAATTGTTGTGCATATAGTAATGATTTATGGAAAGAAACACATCTTTGACATTTTTTTGCCATGTTTCTATCATATCTTGGCATCACCACAGACAAAAAAGATTCCAATTCATCAATGTAGAATATAAAATGATAATGTATCTCATTATGTAACTACCTATGTAATTAACTATGTAATTACATAATTTTACCTAAATTACATAGCCATACCCCTTTAGGCTTTTAAATGCTAACACAAAATGATTGTCATAACTGTAAAAGACTATGAGTTAGCTAATTTAGCTAATTAAAAGCACACAAGCACTACACTCAGTGAATAAAAACTCAGTTTACAGTGATGGCAGCAAACTGGCCTGGGTTAATTCAGTCAGCAAATACCACCACTACTTCATAAATATTAATGAACATAGCTAATATCATTAATTTGGACAACTCAAATAGTAGTGTTAATGTTGCTAAAAGAACGACGAGGCTGAACAGAGGCGTGCACCAACTCCCCAGGGACTCAACCGCACCATGCAGGTGGAACTTGGAGACTTCTCCTGCTGTTAACATATTAGAGGAAGAAAGAAGAGCTTACCTCCAAGTGCTGCACAGTGGGCTCCAACTGCATTTCGCTCTTATTATTAATGACTGCAGGATTCTGCTGAGGCCATGCCCTGAAATAAATCACTATTTGTTTCATATTAAGGTCTGATTAGATGACAAAAAATCTCAAAAGCATGCCAGCTTTTGCTTTAAATGCTTGTTTACAGTGGTTCTGTTTGAGCTTCTTCTTGTTGAGCGTCGCACTTTTTTGGAACACATCTATAATCTTACAACATCTAATCATATTTTGAAGCTGAAAACGGAAGACAGCAGAGTTTTTATTTTCCAACACATGCCTACACTTTATATCAGTGAGATGAAATTCGAAACCACCCCTGTCGCCAAGATAAAGTAATGCACGACTACTCTGCCATTTCCTCACAAACAAGAACAACAAAAAAAAAGGCTGATACCAAGATCTTTTTTTCCACTCCTCAGAAAATGGGTCCTTTTCTTGGGGATTCATGTCCTCAGGCACTTACTTGGCATCAAGTAAAAGAAGTAGCGACATACGTTCGTGCAAGTGGGCCATGGCAGCAGATGGAACGCTGATTGCTCTGTTGTTTGCAGCTGTTTATGTCCCTTTATGTGACTCACAAGAGTACGAAAGCGAGCCAGTGTCACGCCCCAGTGCAAAAACTATTTGTGGCCCTCATAATAATGTAGGCCAAGGTGTCTGAATAATAATGGAGGTTAGGCTGCGGCGAACCTCTTAAGCATATCGCGACACTGGCATTTTGGAAAAAGGAGAAATTCTGGATAGTGATCTAGGGATTTCAGCCAATTATGTAAAAATGTCTGATTAGCTGTCTGCTAATGTACTGAATACCTAAAGATTCTTGAAATATTGTGAACCAGCATGTTGATTGAATAAAAGAAAATGAGTCATATGTCTGTAGACATGTGTATAAATTATACACCTTGGCTTGCTTATGGCATTTTCTTTCTTAAAGCCATTCATGTTGTGAGTGAAGTGAATGCTAAACATTGTGTAATTTAAACTGTGACTATTTGATTAATAATTCTGGTCATCATGTGCTCCATAAGGAAAACTTCTGCATTTGGTTACAACTCTAAATCCTGGAAAAAACAAACAAACAAACAAACAAAAAAACTGGAAAAGCAAAGATCAATTGAACACAAACTGCTAAGAAATAATTCTGGTTGTTTGGCAACACACAAGATTCATTCTGACCGCAATACAACAACATCAGCAACATCAGCACAGCCTACAGCTAGCAAATAATCCAAACAGTAATCAACATTGAGAAAGACAGTTTGGAGGCCCAGGCTTTAATAGTGAGGGAGTAATTCAATAAAATGCACACGGGTGAAACCCACTTTGCTGAGATAGTAGAATAAGTACTATTGTACTTATTCTATTTATTTGCCATCTCAGGTTTTAAAAATATTACATTTATAGATGTCAAACTATATGATGTGTGTAAATATGTATTGATATACATGACTATGAAAAAGTCAGAGACCGCCCTTCTTTTATTCATTTCCAGTCAAAATGATCATTAAGCACAAGTTATTCATCTTTCAGGAGATATAAGATAGGATTAGATATAAGATAATCCACATGCATCAGGAAGGGAAATAAGAACAAAAAGATGGTTCTTTGAGGGTTCTTAAAGATACTGATTAAATAAGGAATCATGACCACTCAAAGAACTATTTGCATGCCCTTTTTGAACTATTTAGAACCCCTTTTCAAAAAGGACCTGTACAGAACCATATGCAACACATTCACCATCAATCACCATTTAATGATGCAAAGGGCCTCCTAACAGAATGAAAAAGACCCAGTAGACCACCAAAACAATCACTTTCATCTTTGAGAGAAAATTAAGCTCCACTCTTGCTTCAGGTCTGAAAAAACACAAATGTTTCTGTCCACCGTGAGAAGAAACCTCAACGCTTTGAGTCTGAAAGGATGTGTAGCTGTCAAGAAGGCCTTAAAGAGAAAAGGAAACAGACAATATAGAAGAAAATTAAAGAAGCTGCTGGTTCTCAGAACAATAAACTGACCTCTCCATAGTCTGGACTTCAACATCACTGAATGTGTTTGGGATTTTTGGATAATGAGAAGCAACCAACTTCCAAGATTGAACTTTGGAGGCGTGCAAAAATATTCCTACAGATTTCTTCAAAAAACTGAAAGCAAGGACACAATAAACGGCAAAAATGTTGATATTTATTTGTTGAGATTTATTTGTTGAGGTTTCTGTGTGATTTACAGTTAAATACATTTTCTATTTTCTTCCTGACATTGAAAAATGAATGATTTGTTCTTAATGTCCATTTTAACTGGAAATTAAATAAATAAGGGGTGATCTCTGACCGTTGGCTTTTGCACATAACTGTAGATGTTACTATTTATGAATTAAGTCTCTTTTTAAATTGAGTCTATTTTTTGTACACACCAATTTCATTAAATATTCAATGTAATTTAATAAACAAATCACAGATGGATTCGGAAAGGCACTTTGATATCCCATCTGTATAATGCCTCTAAATCTTTCAAAGCTAACTACCTCCTATCTCCTTCTAAATCAAGAGACCCTCAATGCTCTTCATTTTCTTATTCCTTCTTCTGAGTCTTATTACAAATGTTTGCAGTAGCTGGAGCACTTTAAGCTGATTACGCTGTTAATCTGCAATGCTCTGTCTTCTCCTTTCACACTATTTACTTTGTTGCAGTCCAGAGAGCTGATGCTGTGCCAGCAGATGAGAGTGGAGGTTCTCTGTGCATTGCACTTGTTGCGTAATGCTGTCTCTTGAGCGCTCCCTCATCATGACTGACAAATTCATTGCTGCCCGCTGAACAGCTCCCCCGACATCCCTAGCGTAATTACATCTGTGCAGGGCCACTGCAACTGCACTCCAATAAATACAAGAAAGTCTTTTCCCCCTCATCGTGCCTCCGCGATGGTGTGTAATAATGTGCATATTGAAAATTGAGCCAAAATGTGCCATTCCTTCGTGAAAAATCTGTCACACTATACGCTGATGAGTAGTGATATTAAAAGCAAGGCACACAGGCTAGTACAAATGAAATATGCTTCGCTTTTTACCTCTCAGCAACATGTGGACAGATTTTTGACAAATGGCACATTTTCTACTCAATTATCCATGCACATTGAGATATTAATACATGTCCAGTGCCATATATTATTCTATATTCACTTTATTTGAAGGCTACCTACATAGGAACTCCATAAGCATTGAAAAACACATTTATGAAGCAATGGTTGAACAGCTTATGGCAAGATGACATAAGATGTTTTATGAAGTAGACGACTTTGCATTGATATAAAAGGCTGTAAACTAAAGTGACAATTGTTCCATTTATAGCATTGTTACAAAGCACCATTCCTAAGAAACATATAAGGCAGGGGCCTGGTTAAGAATCCAATTTATCAGTACGATACAGTCATACGCAAAAGTTTAAATACACAGGTCAAACTACTTGTTTTGTTCACTTTCTTGTTGAAAATGGTTCAACACATACTCTACAGGGAATAAACTTAAGTTTTTTGCAAACTTTACTGCACATATTGTGTTTATTGGCTATTATTTAACATATTGCAAAAAAAAATATTTTTCCCAGTATATTAAATTTAACAAATAAACAATGTTGTTTTCTCTGTAGAAGATGAGTTTATTTTCTCTTGAAGAATCAATAAAACATCATTTGACTGTGGTGCCTAAACTTTTGTGTGTGACTGTGTACTTCTATTGAGTTAAAGAACAACATTACAGTTTCTATTGTGAATGTTTTTCAGTGCAGCCTCATATGTCTCTGTAGTAGAACATGTTAAAATAATACATTGATATAGACTTGATGTAGATTTTGAATATAATAATTTTGTATGAGTCATCAAGTTGAAATACAGACATAGAACTTCCACTTTTACTGGAGTAATACTTTACTTCAGTGCTGATGTTTTGTAGAAGAAGAAGTAATTTTAAAATCAGTAAAGTAATTTTGTGCCATTTCTTTTGATCCATTCATCATGACACACAATATAAAGGACAACATGCATTTTCATTGTCAGAAACTGAAAAATGGCAAAAGTGTAGATAGAAGGTTTTGTACTGACAGCAGCGATATTCATGTTTATATGGGGTGAATGTACTTGAAAATGATCACTTATGTTTGAGGCCATAGAACTGATTAATGGAGTGCTTAACTGCCTTAAAGTTCCATTAGCTGTGAACGATGCTTCATAAGAGTGTTATAAATGGGACAAATATCTGTCCCTTTAGTTTAAGCCCCCTTATGTCAATACAGTGTCATTTACCTGACAGAACACGTCATCTCACAATTACCGGCATAAGCTGTTCATAAATAGTCAACTGTTGCTTTATAAACGTGTTATTCAACATTTGTGCATGTGCTATTAATAAAGTTCCAATGGAGAGCCTCAAATAAAGTCTTCTTCTTCTTCTTCTTCTTCTTCTTATTATTATTATTATTATTATTATTATTATTATTATTATTATTACCATCAGTGTAAAAGCTGTTTCAGACAGGGCAGTGATGTGGCTCCTCAGGCTACAGTTAGTGATTGGTGGCACATTTTGCTTTTGTATTCTATAGTCAGCGTTTCCGTGGTGTGTGATTAGTGAGCAGAGCGAGTGGAAACACAAGCAGAGGAGAGGGGGAACTCTGCCTAATGGGGGAAGCAGGTGAAGTTCCTGTGAGCATCTCATTAGTGGAGTGAGCTATCAGGCAGAGTGAAATCTCTCTAAACAGGAGTCTTCTCCACTTCTTCCGTTCTTTTTGTACATAAATAAAACACCAGAGCATGTAAAAGGAGGTGAA
>NW_023494791.1:35074185-35156685 GCF_904425465.1 Colossoma macropomum
AAATAGATTTCTGGGCGATGAGGGGCAGAGGGGTCCTGCGCGCGCGCGCGCATGTGTGTGTGTGTGTGTGTGTGTGTGTGTGACCACGTATTTAGGTCTTTGTGAGTGTATTTGTGTCTATATGTGTACGTGTTGACCGTTTTACCCTTCCCCTCTCTTTCTGATCGATTCTCTGTCCGATAAATAAACAAATAAATAAATAAATAAATAAACAAGTAAATCCCCCTCGCTTCGTTCTCTGAAAGTTAAATAGGGGCTGGGCCCGCTGGGGAGCTGCCACAGTCTCGTGCTGGGTCCTGCTGTGGAGCACAGTCTCGCGCTCTGCGTTCATCTCTGCACCCCCCCCCCACACACACACACCCTCCCCTCCACTCCCACCCAGCCCTGACCGACAGTAATTAACCATCCCAGTTAATGATTACTCACTCACTGCTAGTCATTATCTGCTTTTCATAATTCGATGTGTAATTTAATAATTCGTTCATATTAGCGCATTAAGTGATCGGCTCATTTAGGAGAGCGGATTCCTTCGTTAAAAGCTGATTAGGATTGATGAAACGTTAGAGGCTTTCACAGCTAATATTTAATGTTTGAGATGACATCTTCATCACTTTTTTGGTGCTGATTAGCCGAGTGCCCACCTGCACTTAGTGCTTTAAATCCTACATCACATTTTTTCGTTTACTTTTAAGAGTAACATCACTGTGATGAGATTTACAGAAGCTACAAGCAACCAAATATCACGTGCACGTGACATTGAAGCCAAAATTCTGACTGGAAAAGGTCACGTGTGACACATTAAAACATAATCAGGTTTCACGTGTTTTTTTTGTTTTTTTTTGAGTGCGAGAAACATCTGACGTGATTTCCAAACGCCCTTCAAAAAACGACAAAACGAAAAAAAACAAGCAAAATGTTCCCTTCAATTAAGTCATCAGGACGATCTGCATTTACATTTTTACATTCAGGGGCCGAACATTACCTTTCACTTCACGTTAGCGTCACGTGACCACCTCACCTTCAGTTTTTTTTAAACATTTTTTACGTTTTACGTTATTTTACTTTTACATTTTTGTGCGTGCTAAAAATTCTTGATTAAAAAATGTCAATCTTGACCTTCAGAGTCAAACACAAGCCTTCGTCATCCTTCATCATCATCATCAACCAAATCAGACGCTCGCGACTCCCTTTTAAATTCCGCTCGCCAGCCAGCTCCTGAAAACAAGCGAGGTGACACTCCAGTCGTTTTATTTAATACATTTTCTTTCCCACCTTTTCTTTTTCATGCGGCCTGAATAAAAAAAGAGCGAGTGAACTGAGGTAGAGCTTCAAAGGCTGCCTGTCTGTGTCGGTAGAGGAGCGAGACCCGCAGACTGTGGATTTAAATGGAGCCCGGCACGTTTGGCAGGCGAGGTGTTTTTTTCTGGCGGGCTGACATCTGGCAGCGCTGCGCTCCAGGGACCTGCCCACATCTCTATAGACCCCATCATTAGACTCTAATAGAATATTAGCATTTGCTCTCAGGTAGGGGCTTCGAGGGGCTGCCAGCGCTGGCAGCGAGCAAGCCGTTCAGCAAAAGAAAATTAAAAAATAGGAAATTACTGGGCGATTTTGAGAATCTTAGTTAAGAATTGTAATATTTCAGACCTCAGGCTGATCTCGGTGTTCAAACCAACAGCTTTAATCTCATTTTTGGCGAACAAAGGTTGAAAATAAAAGAATCGGTTTGGTGTTTGTTTGTTGTTTTGGTCTAAGAATGGAAAAATATCAGATTAGAGTAGCTGCTCCCTTGTGATCAGGCCTTCTAGGATGAAGGAAGCCACCGAGGACGTCCAATAAAATGTTACTTTTTTTGTTCTTTAATGAAACACAGTTCAATTCAGTTATCAAATGATAACTTAAATATACATGGATGTAATAAATCAGTAAAATCATTCGACAAGTTAAACCTAAAGCAACAGACATTACAGAGAGAAGTTAGCGCAGCTAAAACAGCAAATACAGCAAATACCTGTACGGATTATCTTGTGTGTTGGACCAAATGAGTTATTTACATTTTACACGTAGAACTTCCATGAAACGGATCTTTCTTTTTCTTTTCTCTTTTTTTTCTTCATAAAGAAAACATTAGCAAACACGGTGAATTTTAACAAGCAATGACTTCATAATGATACGCGTCTATTTGTACAAATAAATAAATTACCAGAGAACATACATAAAATAATTTGCAACGGAAATCAAAAGGAAAATCTCATATATCTCTCAAATGTGCCATCTCGGAGGTTAGAGAAAAACGAGAAAAAAGTCAATAATTAGTGGCTTATTTTAAGCAGTTCTTCCCCACCCTCCCTTCTTTTTTCTTTTTTTTCTAAGAGAGGGCCATTTTCTTTGCTGTCAGAATATGATTTTCTCGAGCAAAAAAACGAAGAGGGAATCCCAATAAATATGTAATGAAGTAAACATTACCTCACATGATAAATAGTTCATAAGAAACACAGCCACGTTGGAGCGCAGGCGATATCGCGATATTGCAGCAGATATTTGTCTGGCGAACAGTTCAGCCTTGCTTCCAGCATCCATATCTACATGATTCGGTGCTAAATCCCTCACGTCTTAATGAGAAATACATGGCTATTAATTCTTGGTCTACTTCTCTATTCGAACCCAGGAGGTGGTGTAAAAAAACAGACAGACAAAAGGAATCAGGTGGTGGGTTCAGGTATTATGGGGCATCAGCTCATATTAGCCAGTGTTTTGGGCAATATTGGGCCTTTCAATGGCAAAGCCATTCTTCTATTTACAACATTTTCCTTTGGTCATTTACAAATAATACGCTTTAAGCATCACCTGGAATTGGACTCAGTTAACCGATAGCCCAGGATACCTGAACCAACACTATATTACAGCTAAACCACCATTCACAAGAAACTGTTATTCACAATCTTAATAATACTCTTGTAAAACTGGCAGTCGCTGTCAAGGTGCCCTCTTTTTCAGCTTTTACTTTACATTAACCCTGAATTTTTGTGTACGGCTGATTGCATCGTGGACAGGTTGAGAAAGAAAGTATTGCGAACGAAAGAGCCACTTCTTCTACTCAATAATCGCTATTAGCAGGCTATCCACCATCCATAGCCCACTGATTACTTTACACAGGATTATCTCCCAGAAAAACTGATCATTCAGCTTTCAAAGCGGCCAATGGGACGAATTGAGGCGTAAGAGAGTCACACTCCACTGACAGACAATGTGTAGCATAATAATAGTTTCTGTTTTTGTTTTCTTTTCTTAAAAAAAACAGGAGGAAAAAACAAACAGGTCTTACTTGGTCAGTCAAACGGTCCTTTAAATGCTTCCACATCCTCTTTGACGTGAGAGTGATTGGGGCTTATTTTCAGTCAATTGGAACATGATATTCTGCTTCAATGCACAAGTATTTGACGACTGGGAGTGGGAGGAGAAAAAAGAACAAAAAGAAAACAAACAAAAACAAAAACAAAAGCAAAGGTGTGTGCGGTACGAAATATGTTACAAATCGTCTTTTTTTTTTTGTTCAAGAGTGTCTTTGTGGAGACGTCGCTGGGCGTTCACACGCAGGCCGAGTACTTCATGCGTTTCTGTTTCTGCCTCTGGTTGCAAAACCACACGCGCACCACGTTCTTTTTGAGGTCCAGCTTTTCCGCGATGGCCGCGATTTTCTCCGACGAAGGCCGCGGCTGGATGGCGAAGTATGCTTCCAGAGACCTCTTCTCCGGCGCCGCGATGGACGTGCGCTTCCTCTTCTTCTCGGCGCCGTTGAAGAGCTCGGGCTTGCTGAGCTTCTCGCGGTGCGACTTCTCGGCCTCCTCCAGCCACGCGTGCAGGATGGGCTTGAGCGCGATCATGTTGTTGTGCGACAGCGTGAGCGACTCGAAGCGGCAGATGGTGCTCTGGCTGAGTGAGCCCACGCCGGGGATCTTCAGGCTGGCCAGCGCCGCGCCGACGTCCGCCTGCGTCACGCCGAGCTTGATGCGCCGCTGCTTGAAGCGCTCGGCAAACGCCTCCAGGTCCCTCGGGTCGGCGTCCACGTCGCTCATGCAGCCCGCGGCGTGCGGCGGGAGCGCGTGCGCGTGCGAGGGCAGCCCGTGCGCGTGCGCGGCGTGCGCCATGCCGATGGCCGCCGCCGCCTGGTGCATGTGGCTCACCCCGGCCGCGGCCATGTGGGCCGCGGGCGCCGCCGACACCATGGAGCCGTCCGGGGCCAGAGCGAGGCCGCCCGGCGTCAGGTGGTCCAGCAGCTCGCCCTCCAGCGCCTGGTGCGGCTGGTGGTGGTGGTGGTGGTGATGGTGGTGGTGGTGGCCGGCGCCCGCCAGCGCGGACGGGTGCGTGATGGGCACGGACGACGAGGACGTGGACGAGGACGAGGAGGTGCACGGGAGCGCGTTCATGGTGTGGTAGGTGGCGTCCGGCTTGAAGGGGCTGTGGTGAGGAGGGTGGTGCTGGTGGTGGTGGTGGTGGTGGTGGCTCTTGGTCGGAGAGACGATGTCCACCGCCGCCAGAGCTTCGGCGCGGGCCAGCAGACTCTCATCCAAGCCGCCGAATATATTGCTCTGCAATTGCAAATAGAGCGCGCACATAATCGTCAGCGAGGGAATTCACGGCACACGCGACGCGATTTTAAAACATTTCCAGCATGGTGGGGGAAAAAAAGGGGAAGCAGAAGAAGAAATCCTACAAACACACACGCATACGCATACACACATACGCACGCACGTTTGCACGCGCTAAACAAGACACATGCAACATCCCAGGTCATAAAAATTAATATGAACGGCAAAACCAGAATGCATAAGTTGGGAGGGAAGAAGGGGGCTGGGGGTGGGGGGGAGGTTAGTGGTGGAAGCAAAAAAAATTATTGGAGGTGTTGGGTGATTTGCTGTGCAGATATAAAAAAAACATCAAGCACAGAAAAAGAAAAGTGGGCTGTCAAAAAAAGTGGGTTTAAGCGGCTGATTATGCAGAGATACGTACCGGTGGGGTTGGGAGACATGCTCGGCGCATCGCCTCCGAGCTGCTCGCGCCGCTGACGCTGCTACTGCTGCTGAGGCGCGTGGACGAGCACGAGGACGAGGGCGCCGAGGAAGAGGACGAGGATGAGGACGGAGGAGAGGAGGAGGAAGAGGAGGCCGCTGTGGCGGATGAGTGCAGAGAGGAGTACTTGGGCTCGGGCAAGCTGGTGTGTGGCAGAGCGAAGGCGTGCTTGCCATTCAGAGACATCATCATCATCATCACACAGTCGGCGAGGCGACCGAGCCTCTTCTCCGATGTTGTTGTCTCTCTTTTTTCTTTTCTCTTTCTTTTTTCTTAACTTAGACTCCGCCTTCCTTCCTTCCTTCCTTCTGCCTTCTTCCTTCTTTCCTTCCCTTCTTCGACTTTCTGCACGAGTTCACGAGTTCAAGCCCCCCTTTTCGCCTTGCCGGAGTCTTCTTTCTCGCGCCTCTCTGCCGCTGCGCGTCTGGAAGCGAGTGGCGATCAAAACAACAGAGGAGAAGAGGAAGAGGAGGAGGAGGAGGAAGAGGAGGAGGAAGAGGAGGAGGAGGAGGATGATGATGATGATGATGATGATGAGCCGAGTCTCTAGACACAACGCATCCACTGCTATTACCTGCCGGAGTGGGTTGTCCTGCTCGAAGAGCTCGAGCTCCAACAACCCGATAAAGCCATGCAACCTCTTCTGCGCGGTTTCCTCCCTTTCGTTTTTTTTTCTTTATATATGCGTGTGTATCGTAAAAAAGCGCTGTCTCTGGTGAGTTCCTTTTCGTTCACGAGAAAAGTGAGAAGAAAGGAAGGGAAAAAACGACGAGAAAAAGTTTTGCTGCTCCTCCTCTTGGCGGAAATCTCCAAACGCTGCTGTGGGAAAAAATTAAAAACAATACTAATAAAAAGTAACAATAATGCTGATAATATTCGACCTTTATCCTGCGTCTGCCGTGTCGATGTTGAGTTTGATGACGAGAAAAGCGTGACGGTCGCGGCGCTTCAGCTACATTCAATGCTGCAGGGACTCGATCTGCCTCTGCTCTAAAGGCGAAGGGCAGACTGCCTCTCTCTCTCTCTCTCTCTCTCTCTCTCTCTCTCTCTCTCTCTCCTCTCAGCTGCGCGCTCTCTCTCCCTCCCTCTCTCTGCTCTCACACTCTCTCTGTCTGTACCTGAAAACCCTTTTTCATGATTTATTATTCTTCATTAGCCACGCCGCCGCTGGGGACTCTGCGCATGGGCAGTCTTCCACCAGGCATTCATTTACAATGACTGCAGCTCGCGTGGAGTAGACCATCCTGCTCTTAAAGTTACCGAGGAACCATAATATTGTACAGGAAATAAAAAAAGGCGCTAAATTCGCTAAATTTTTCAAATTCGTCAAACTGAAAATAAAAATGGCTTAACACCAGGGATCAAATCTGTAGCTTAAGAATGTGAAGAACACGAGCAGAGCCCACCATGGACAGCTCCATGAAGAGCGGCGAGGAAAGCACCCTGGACAGCTCCATCAACCCCCGCTGAGGGAAATGAATCAAGAGTACAACGTGTTGACTATCACCTCATTATTGTGAGACAGCGAGACCTCATTACACAAACGATGTCCGTACAGAAATTCCAGGATATTAAATGTAAATTTCATTTATGCAGAAGATGCTCTCCTTCATTCTGTTAATGGGAATGATTTATGCTCATTTTTTCTGATTATGGAGATAATAAACAGGGTTACAAGTTATTATTATTATTATTATTATTATTATTATGCAAGGTTATTATTATTATTATTATTATTATTATTATTATTATTATTAATGGTGAGGAATTTAGAATTTCATTGCAAACCCAACGGAATTGTCGCAGCGGGCTCTTATCATATCTTCGTACTAATTAGACTACATTTCATCAGTGATATAATTAAAAACCTTTAATCATATTCTAATTAACAAGGCTTGTCTGATTTGTTTAATCTCCTCGAGTCCCTGGATGAGGGCGACCACAGCCTAACGCTTAAACAGTACAGATTATAGATGAACACTTTTACGTTACTTGCGTTATTTAAGGCGTACATTGTCGTACAGCTGTACTTTCTGTAGAACTGAACTGAAATGCATATTAACGACTTACGCTGATTACAGCACATTCTTTAATGCACTATTGCTAATTTTACGTTTTACAATTCAAGCTGAAATCAACAGTGAGGTGAATATGGTACAGTCTAGATTGTGGACGTTCTATTTAGTGGTCTATATCTTTTTTATTTCACATTATAAATAGTCTGCTGGATCGCACTGCATCCATCAAAGTCATATTATACTATTGAGGATCATTAAACAGAGGAAAAAAGCCAGTTGTTTGAAAAGAGTATCTAAAAACTAAAGATAATGACTATTAAATATATAAGCCTTATAGACAATGCATCTCAGGACATCATTTGAAGGATTTGAATTCCACCAGTTCCAGAGCCTAAGGCTTTGAGCTCAGGCTGTGCTGTGCATGCAGGAAAAAAATAGTCTCAAAATGCTGATTCATGTCTATTTATGTTTATTTATATATACATATGAGCATCTATTAAGCCCTTTTTTTCCCAACGGGTAGGCTCGAATATTATTATCCCAGCCTGCTTTGGTCGCGCGCACTGGACAGTGGTGGTAGCGCGTGTCAAGGTTCCACTCAGATTTCACTTTGAGGTGCTTATTTTGTTTCAAGGTTCTTTCAGAGGGTTCCGTCTCGAGGAACACTTTTCATTTTAAAAGAGTTCCATCTGGGGTTATACGTCGCGAGAGCCACTCGTTTCAGTTCAAGGTTCTAATTTTGTGTTTTATGTTGCGAGAGCAGCTCATAAAGTGTTCTACGTCACAAGAGGCGGTGGGTTTTGTCTGAGGGTTCTCCGTCGCGAGAGTCACTCGGTTTTGTTTAAGGTTCTACGTCGCGAGAGTCTTTTTTTTCTTTTTTACCTCTCAATCGGGACGGCCAGCCTCGCGCGCCTCTTCACGAGACTTCAAGGCCCAATCAATGTCTGCTAGTGTATACCGAAAGACTGATTTATGATGAAACTTTAACGAAATCATTTATATTTCACCACCCCTAAATCGGCGTATGAAATTTTCATTCTCGACGAAGCACACAAAAAAGTATATCTAATGTCAAATAAATCAATTGGGCTCCTCTAAAGCAATAGAGTTTGAGGAGTGGCTTTGGCTCACCGCGCTGGCTGTAGGGGGGCTTCAAAATTCAAACACTCAATACATATTTCCAAACTATATCCAGGCCAAAGTAACTGTGCAGCCTGTAATAGCCTATTCAATAGCTTTTACCTACCTCACTTCTTGAGTTATGGAATTTGGGCAGCATATAGCAATTCAGATGGGATTCTGTATTATTTTATTTAAATTACAAATGACTGAATGAGCTGATACTTTTGCCTTATATATAGTAGAAATATTAAGCAACAAATTATCAAAAAAAAATGTGGCTACATAGAAGTAAATTCCACTAACAATCAAATGAACAGTCAAAACATTAAGTATCAAAGTACTTTCTTGTTAAAACAATTTTTGGTCAAAATTAAAACTTTGTGTTGACATTCAAGACACTGATTCCCTTCCCATATTTCTCTCTTCTTAGGTCCACCTTCCTCAGCTTGCTCGTCTGATGCTTTATCTTCCACTCATATCACCAGACAGGTGCTGC
Source organism: Colossoma macropomum (assembly GCF_904425465.1). NCBI lineage: Eukaryota > Metazoa > Chordata > Actinopteri > Characiformes > Serrasalmidae > Colossoma > Colossoma macropomum. Next base: position 35,082,892 of record NW_023494791.1, read on the forward strand.
GAGCAGCTGGGCTTGGAAAGATTTTCCTCCCTCTTCAAGAAAAGGAAAGAAAAAGAGGCGCGTCTTCAGACTGATAAATGCACTTTTGTTTCTTCGCTAAGAAAAGCAGCTCTCAGAGGAATTCCCCACTAAAAATGGAGCTCAGCAGAGCTTCACGCACTTTTGTTTTACTACGTATAAATAACTGTGAAACGGCGATGGCAAAGCTAAGAGCTAAAGCAGGGGGGCGAGAGGGGGCGGGGGTGGAAAATAATAACAGCTCCGGTTGATGTACAGTAGCTCAGGTGACTTGTTTGCTTTTTTTGACATACATCAAGAATCAAGGTAGAGCGCCGCGGCGCTTGTGTGCTTTACACAAAGACATTGTGGAGAGCGTCCCTCAGGAGCCGGGCCACGTTAACAACCCCAATTATACCCGGACCACCAGAGACAGCTGTTTAATACACAGCGCTCCTTCTGTAAGCGAACTCGCTCCGAGAACGGCACAGACAAAGGATGCACCGGCACAGAATAGAGAGAGAGCGAGAGAGAGAGAGAGAGAGAGAGAGAGAGAGGGAGAGAGAGAGGACAGAGAGAGAGAGAGAGAGAGAGAGAGAGAGAGAGAGAGAGAGAGAGAGAGGGAGAGAGAGACAGAGAGGGGGAGAGAGAGAGAGAGAGAGGCTGTGGCAATGTGTGAGAAAGATGGTATCTCTGCGCATCAGAGAAAGTGAGGCAGAGAGAGAAACAAATGGTGAGAAAGACGGATTGAGACTCTGTGTCTGTGTGTAAGTGTGTGTGTGTGTGTATGTGTGTGTGTGAGAGAGAGAGAGAAAGAGAGAGAGAGAGAGAGAGATACAGAAAGAGCAGGAGAGAGACAGACAGACAATGGGAGAGAGAGAGAGAGAGAGAGAGAGTTTGTGTGAGAGAAATATACAAAGAGAGCAAGAGAGAGACAGGCAGACACTGAAAGAGAGAGAGAAAGAGTGTGCATGTGTGTGTGTGAGAGAGAGTGTATGTGTGTGTGTGTGTGTGTGTGAGAGAGAGAGAGAGAGAGAGAGAGAGAGAGAGAGAGCAAGAGAGAGAAAAACAGACAGACAGAGAGATGGAGTGTCAGAGTGAGGTGGTCTGTCAGTGTTAGGAGTTTAATTCTCAGCAGCCCCCCGTCATCTCCTCACAGTTCTTTACATGAGTATGTGTGAGGTCAGCGCTCAGAAGGGGACGAGCTACGAGCCAATAGCACTGCAGATCAGCTTGGCCTCAGTGCTGCACAAGCCCAGCTCAGCTCAGTCTTTTTAACCCTTAGAAGTCCAAAGTTATTGTTGTTATTTTTGTTTTACTATTTAAATGTAAATAGACAATTGATCATCTCCAAAATGATCTCCAATATGAATAATATGAGTGCCAATTTAGAGGAAAAAAATGTATCTGGAATCTGTTAACATGAATCACGCCATGGAAACGTTTAGCATTAAAACATGGAGGTTTTCATATCTAATGAGGAGGAAGTTTTATCTTATAAAGCTGCCCCTTCAGATGAGCTATTGCTAAAGCTAACAATAAAGCTAGTCGGTGCAGTGTTAGATGTTGAAGAGGACACACTGTCTTACACAAATGGCCTTTCATGAAATTATTGAAATGTTGACATGAATGATAAAGTGCAATAATATTAATCTTTAAGCAGATTTCTTGTTGAACAGTTCACAGGCCTAATCTGACTGATTTATCAAGCTTACTGCCAGCTGCTAAATTAAGCTAAGCACCAGAAAATAGATATCATATTAAAACGTGTATAAGCAAATACAGTAAGTCATCACATTGGGAGTGGGTCACATTGAGCTGGGAGTGTGGTCTTCCATATAGTTTAATCCAAAACATTTCCAGCTTCAGGAATGAAATCAAAACAACACCGTCCTCCAGATGATCACTGCAGTGCGTCTTTTAATGACGTTCCTCGGTAGCACCTTTGCACTTCTCTTAGGGTAATAATTCTGACAGCACTGTTCTCACAACAGTTTTGTTGTGAGGAGTTTTGTAAAAGATTTTCTTTCTTTTGATGGAGGAAGTTGAGTTTAGAGACAATTGCTTTTAGGTAAGAGGCATGTCAATCATAATTTTGCAAATAATCAGCCACAGGAGACTGTGATTTTATAAAGCAAAGAGGAGAAAACCTATCTTACCTCTGGCAAAATGATTGTAATGCACTGCCTCAAGTGGCTTACTTGTCAATGTGATATGAATACAAACATTTTCAATAAGTAATTTACGTTAAAATGTCTAATGATTGTAATCAAGAATTCTACCATTAAGAAATACATACTGTTGCCAAACAACTGGGGAACATTGAGAAAGGGAGATTTTCAGTGACCCTTCTTTGTATACTGAAGTCATTTCCTTAACATTGTTTTTTATGAACTTTTTCATTTTTTTATTTTTTTGAAAATATCATAATACAACAGAAAGCTTCACCTTACATGTACTTTTCCATACCAAATTACCACTACAACTATATTGCTGTCTGCCAGCTTAATTTCCACTAAATTTCCCAGCTCAATTTCCCATTTTGGGTTAGAATCAAGCTAACAGTGCCTCATATTAATTTTTGCAAACTCAGTTTAATGCTACTTGAGGCAGTTCCTAACAGACACTATATAGCACTGGTGTGCTGTGTGGTTCAAGGGTATAGAAGGAGAAATCTTTGGATAGTGCAAATAAACAGGAAAAACGTTCAGCCATCGTTCAGCCATCTGCACTCATCATTTTGTCACAGGTGGACAGTTAGGTCAAGGATGATCATGATCATTTTTGTGGATTGATAATTGTTCACAATTGACATTGATTGATAATTGACATTTGCAGTCTATCTTTTTATGTCTAGATCTCCTAGGCTTCAGCTAAACAACAAATGCAGTCACAACATTAGCAGGGCTCATGTAATTTAAGCTAATGTCAAGCTAACACTGATTAACCCCATGGAACATAGATACGTAGCTATTACGCACTTTTGTGACCATGGTGACATTTGGTGGTGTAGTTGATGGTACAAAAAGACAGAATATCACTGACCTTTCAACAGACAAAGTAATTAAATGAATCTAGTATTTTGCATTTTAGCTCATGTGATGTGTACACTGATGCAGTATTTACAGGGTAATTATAGAGATCTGGATATGTTTTTGTGGCCAATAATGCAGAATAGGGACTCAAAGCTTATCGATTTGGCACCAGTAAACACTTTGATCAAACTAACTTTTTTTCCTTATCTTGATTTGGAAGCCATAGCCAACATTGACTGCTCATACACTTTATGTTGACAGAATGTCAACAATTCCAGATTTTGTGAATGCTATCTATACTTTGGTAATGCTTTACTGTAGGGTACTGTTCATAATGCTACATGATACCTACATAAGCTTGTCATGGCAACTGACTTAACTCTATAGACATGTTAATAAAAGCTTATCCCAATAGGCATCATCTGTCATAAAGGCTACTTTAGCTAATGTTGATCAAAATTGGCAAATGTAACATTTATAACAAATGCTGTCTATTGGAACAGAAAAGTGTTACATTGTGTTTCATTTGCATTTCAACATATCACTGCTGTCGGAACAAAACCTTGTATCTCCAAAATGATAACTTTACAGGAGAAGAAAAAAACATGCTTTACTTTTAAGTCAGTGGAACCAGACGTTTTTCCAAGTGATTTTGGGCCATTTCTTTTATCCCATTTATCATGAAATGTAAAGGGCAATAGGCATTTCCAAATTCAAAAACTGAAAAATGGCAAAAATGGAGATACGAGGTTTTGTTCCGACAGCAGCGATATAATAGCTGGAAAAAGTTAATATGGAATAGTAAGTCCTTTTGACTTTTCATTTTTATTGACTTAATGGTTCAAAAAAACAAAATAACAATCCCCGATGTGCAAAACGTTTTATGTAACTTAGCACTCTTAATCAAATGCTGTGGGTGGGACACTGGGATGCTTTTTTAGTGCAGGGTGAGTTTTAAAAGAAGTGATGACAAAGTCTAAATTTTGCAGTACTGGTGCATTAGCAGTTGCTGCTAGTGACATTTTAACACTTCCAAACCAGGCCGAGGATAATTCTGTCCAAAGTGATTCCCTGTTGTTTTGTGTGGAAGTGATTCCACATGAAACAACAGGGATGTCACTAACATTGGCGACTAACAACAGGAAATCACTTTAGAATTATTCTTAGCCTGGTTGGCAAGTGTTAGAATGTCACTAGCAGCAGTTGCTAATGCAGCAGTATCGCCAAAATTTAGACTTTTTCATTACTTCCTCTTAACTATATAAACTGCAATGCAAACAAAGTTGTTCCAAGGTAATAGTGTGTAATAAAGGGCTGGCCAATTAACAGGTTTAATAAAGAAATCAAGAAAACATGCAATCAGTGCATGATGACAGGAATTATCATTTAATACCCCACATTGTTTTATTAGGTCACAGAGGCCATGCTTATTTCCTCCTTTTCTCAGAAAGTATGGTAGAGACACATGGTTTGCTATAATGGGCTAAGGCCTGCACAGGAGCTGATTATTGGGGGGGTGTTCAGGGGTGGGGCGCGTGCGCCAGGAGGTCAGCCAAGCAAATAACACGGCACTAATTTTCCCATGATACAGTGGTGCCCGTGGCCCTGAAACGAGGCCTGAATGAGGGGGGTTCAGCATTCAGCCACCCCGGGACTTCAGGCCAGAGCACAAGAAGGTCAATCCTCATAATGATGTCACATACCTCTAGGTCCTCCAAATCAATATTACCGCAGACAGGCCCGAAACACATGCCACTGTCTAAAATAAGGTTCTGGTCAAGAAGCCTCTGAAAATGGCACACTCTCTGTTGACATATATGAAATATATCAATTTTGCCTTTGGCATTAGGGATTTAATTGTAAACCTGAGAAATCTGATTGCACATGGGGGTCATCTGACCACACCCCCATGTATGATATAAACAAAATCAAAAACATTTTAAAAAGACATGGCCAATTCAAAGTTGTAGCCACATAAATAATGAAGGAATATAGACTAAAGAAACACTTACATGCTAAATTGAAATACAAGTCTGTGTGACGCACTGATAAACATGAAACACAGGCATGTTAGCTGACTTGCTAGCTGCTTTCCTAATGACTAGTCAGGTTTGTTTCTAAGCTTTACCAAACAGTGACTACAAATAAGGTTCATCTGAGTCAGGCACTACGGCTGCTGAGCTCTGTCCTGACACCAACTGAACATCTCTCATTAGTCTGGCTGTCCCAGGTGGTGATAATATATGGCTTGTCATGGGTTGTCTAATGGTTGATGCTAATTGACCCCCTTTCCGCCTTTCTTCCGGGCGAATGAAAAGGTTTTTTCCCGCGTCCTCTCGCGACAAATTCGACAAATTCAAAAGCTCTCGCCTGTCATGCTGTCACCACATGAGCAGCTCGCACTCATCAGCCATAATGATCATTTTTTTCCAGGCCTTCATCCAATCGCCTGCCAAACAGCCCGATTTAAAGTTACGCAGTGTGTGTGTGTGTGTGTGTATGTGAGATACGATTAGTCGAATTGCCTCGTCTGATGGTATCTGAGCACTTTTTCCTGTCTGGAGTGTGTGCTGGTGTTGCCAGAGGTCGTGGTGCAAAACGCTTACACACCAAAACATTCAGATCAGGTCTTCTCCTTTCATGTTGCTGATCTGAAACCCATTTAAAATCAAACTTCCAAGAGTTTTTGAAATGATTGCAGCAAAAACAGTAACACAAATCCCTAACAAAATCAGCAACATACAGGTAAATCTTGTATTGTTCATGTGCATCCTGCTTGACTTAAAAGGGGAATTCCACAATTTTTCAAAATCTTTTTTAATTTAATTGTTAAGATGTAAAAAATCATTTAGAGTTCAGAAAATGTGAAATGGTTAGTTGTAGAGATAATTACCGACTATACTGACTGACTGTAGACAATTAATTTGCTATGCAAAATGACCAGTTTACCTACACGTCTTGAGTTATCATGTTTGAGTTTATATATTGATTATGGTAAAAAATAATGCTTAATCTGCAAAACATTTCTTGGTCTTAGCAAAAACGGTTGTGAACAGAACTGAAAAAATGTTTACTTGGTGCAATAAATAACTATTTTAAAAGGGTTAGTTAAAGAGCCACATACAATTGGTTTTCCATCATAAACAATAATAATAGCAATAACACTAATAATAATAATGATAATAATATTAATAATAATCTTTAATTATAGAGCACCTTTCATACCAGTGGCAGCTTAAAGAGATTTACAGACAGGTGATAAATTCTTAGAATAATAGAAGAAGAGCTTTAATTTAAAATAACATAACACAATGGCACAGATCAAATTAAAAAGATAAATACAAAAGAAACATAGAGTTTTCATTAAACATTAAGTTGAAGAGACACATCTTTAAATACTTCTAAAAATGTGCATGGAACTTGACTTTCTATTAAAAGTTTAGTTCCGCAGTTTAGAAGCATAATAACTGAAAGAGGCCTGTCCACATTTTCTGTAGTTTATGGAAGGTATTTGCAGAAGGTCAGTATCTATAGATCTAAGATGATGTGGTGGAACATAAACAGACAGACAATCTGTATTCATCAAAAATCTATCGTAAAAGATACAGGTGGCCAGTGCAGTTCTTTCAAAATGGGAGTGATATTATCTCTCTCTCTCTCGGTCTGTGCTGCTGCATTTGTACGAGTTGTAAAAGACAGATTGTTTTCTCAGGAACTCCAGTAAAAAGAGCATTACAGTAATCAGCTCTGCTTCTAACAAATGCATGAAAATGTTTCTCTACATCAGTCTGAGATAGAAAAGGCTGAACTTTAGCAATATTTCTCAAATCATCAAAAGCTACTTTATTGACTACATTTACAAACAGGATAAAACAGAGCTTAGAATTTGTACTTCAGGTTTGATATATGGAGCTAAACACTCTCAGTTCTCATAAAATATTTTTCTGTGAATTTTAGTATCAAGTATCTGTATTGCAGTTTTTTCTTAATTTAGTTATAAAAAAATTGTGATATCCACTGAGAAATATTTGAAACTGGTAGGCCAGTCAGAGCTAGTGAGAGCACAATCAGAGTCTTGATTATCAGAAGGAATGGAATGATGTCACCTAGAGGTAACAAGTACAAAGAGAAAAGCAAAAGCCCTAAAACTGAACCTTGTGGGCCTTTTTGATGAATGATTTTCCAGTGTAACCAAGAGCTGTCTATTTATTAAATGTCATTCAAATCTTTCTAAAACTGTGCCTAAGAGGCCTAACCAGTATTCAAGATGGTGGATTAGAATCTTGTGATCAATGGTATCAAAAGCTGCACTAAAAAAGCTGTCTCAGTAATATAGTTAGAAAAAAAAACATGATTGAAACTTCTCAAAAAAACTTATTTGATATTATATAGACATTTAACTGTTTTAAAGCCACTTCTTTCTATATTTTTTTTAGAAATTGGTCCGGAATTATTTAGTTCAGAAGGATCCATGCTAGTCATTTTAGTAAAGGCTGTTAAAGCACCTGTTGGCAGAGAACAGTTTACAACAGTTAAAACATTGTTTTGATATCAAAAACACCAAAACGAAGGAGTGTAGTAGGAATAGAGTTAAGATCACATGTGGACAAATTTAATTTATTTAAAACAGTTGTGAGCTCCTGATAAATGATAACAAAGAAATGATGTAATTACTGACGTAGCTGGCTTATCAGGAAGGTGGTATGAACTTGTTTCAGCTGGCTAAGCTACGTTGTATCTTATCAAGGCTATTTTATTTTGAAAATGAATTGCAAACTTCACAAATTTTAGAAGATAAATCACAATGAGACAAACTACCAATAAAAGTTAGGATTCATTGGTAAGTCTATGTTGGAAATCAGGTCTTTTGTATTATCTTTGTGTTTATTAATTACACTGGAAAGGTATGACTGTCTGGATATTTTCATAGCATTATTGTAGGGGGAGATCTGCTCTTTATCATAATGCACATGCAGTTTAGTTTTCCATCATAAGTGCTTTGATTTATTTTTCTGAAGCTGGTGTATTTCTGTGCTCATCCATGATTTTTATGAGTATGTGAGCTTTTCTTCTATTTGACTGGTGCAAGACTGTCAAGAGTTTCCTTTAATCGCAAAAAGTAGCATTTAGATCAGAGACCAGGTCATTACATGAGGGAGTCAGAGCTGTATTCAATGCACCAGTACAAATGTTGTTAAACTTCAAGGCAAGTCAAGGAAACACTTTTTAAAATAATTTTCGGACACTTGCTTCCTTACTTCTATAAAATACACAGGAATTATCTGATATGAAAAAGATGAGAAACACAACTAACAGTGTTTAAACCTTTAGTGATTACCAGATCCAGGATGTGACCTAGGGTAGAGCTACCTATATACTGCTTCAAATCAAATGTCCCTAGTTTAATGAATTCTAATGCATTACTATCTGATGGGTTATCAATGTGTAAGTTAAAGGACCCAGAGATTTTTTATCATAACTTGTGGATACAATTATTATTAGTTCTGCAATTTCTGCCAAAAAAAGTCAGTTTGGGGGGACTGGTTATTTGTAAGGGTACACGAATTAAGTTACTGGCATTCTGACCATGGATGTTCTTCTTTAATGTCCTAACTGCACAGGGTTTGCTGACTCTAATGGCATTATTTGAACAAATTTTCTGACATCTCTTTTGTGTTTTAACTGCCTTATTATTGTGAGAATTGTTTGTATTGTCCTTAATGAACAGTTAAGCATATTTCTCCCCTCATAACTGGTAGAAGCTTTATTATTATGGAAGAGAAAGATGGGAATGGTAGAAATTGAGGAGACATTGTCTATACAATTAAAAGCACTTACCTTTTTGCTGTTGATACTACTTACCTATCTATTGTAGGTGGACAAATGTCCTGATATTATGATCCTGGCTTCTGTCCTCTTCTTAACTGTCCAGAAGTAAGTTGCAGCTTTAGGCCTTCGCTCCATTGGGATGAGATGTCGTTCACCTGTCTGTAAATGACCATGATGCTGATGTCCTCAACTTTTGATTGTTCCTCATTTTTTTTCAAGCTGAGGGCTTCAAACCAGTTACTGGAGGTTAAAACCAATGAAGGAGGTGGTGGAGACTTTATGTTTCCCTGGTCACGCTGGTGTTGCCAGACCTACTCTGGTACGGGTGTGAACTTGGGGAATCTTGATGTTAGCCATGGACATAGCACTGGATCTGGAGGAGTTGATATTGCCATCGGACTTGATGGACCTGAAACTGCCACAAACGATGCTTCCCAGGCTGCTTCCAAATGCGTTTTCCACTTGTGAAGCTTAGTCTCCCACTCCAGGAGAGCACTGACCCAACTGCTGCCATTCTTTGCTCAGCGTCCAGAGCTCATGTTCCTCAGCGACTGCCATTTTTTCAGTGTGCAGATAGAAAAGTTAAGGTTGGTTAAACTGGAAGAAAACTGTTATAAGGAGAGTAGTCATCAACGTATTAGGGCAATACTTTCATATTCATTGAAAGAAGATAACTTGAACGATTAAAAAAGCTTAAAAAAGCTAAATGTATCAACACAAATACAAATGGGCAACCTGTTTAATCCAACTCCATTTGAACCACTTGACCATACAAAGAACAATTTGTGCATTCAAATGTGTTTTTTTGAATGCATGAACCATTATTTTTAAGAGTTTACTATTATGCCTTAGAATGCCCTGCAAGGTCCGCTTCACCATTAATAGGCTTAAAAAATATACGTTTTATGCCAAAACCTCATCATCTTCACAACAATTTAGTGCAATAAATTTATGTGGTCTATTAAACTCTTCAGACATCAGGTTCCTATTACTACCATTGGGAAAATTCTTACTCAAGTTTCTCTAGTACACATCAAATCAATATAAATGGTTTTGTTCAGATCCTAAAGATTTAACTATGCAGAAATAAAAACAAAAATAAAGAATTCCCCTTTAGGCTAAACACACTGATCACTACAGTACACAAAGAAATAATGGTCTTATATGCCCCAAAAGCAAAAACCTCTTCATATGTGTCACTTAAGTGCTCCTGAAAGCATTACAGCAATTACACTGTTCAAAAGTTTGGAATTACCATTCAAAAGTTTAAAACCATATTTTTCAGCCATATAAAACAAAATTTGTTGCAGGTACTATATACATGGTTATTATGATGCTACAAGTCTGCAGTTGCAGTTTTTAAAGTTTCAACTTATTTGTAGGAAACAGTAAAATATTAACAAATGTAGATGTATCCAAAATGATAAACATAGCTATAGATGATTTCATGACTAAAAGAGTTTTAATAAAACCAATATCCATGATCTTAATTTGTATATAACATGAAAAGTGGTAACATAGATAAACATAATGTATTATTTTTTTATTAAAATATTTTTGGGTGTCTAGCTTTTTCAATCTACACTCTGTAGCATTTTTAATATGACAAATGATTACAAACTTTTGAACAGTAGAGTTTATAGCTACTTTCTTTTAAAAAGTTTATTAGATCTTTGTTGTTATTGTTTAAAATTGCTTTTATGAATCATATTTGCTGAGAACATGAAGCATATGGATTCTTTGGAATAGTAATAATGATATGATTTTTATTACTATCTAGCAGAATGTCTCTTGTTATTTTGTGTGACATGACCACCAAACACTAGTCAGTTTCCAATGGCTGATAAATCTTCCACACCCACCGCATCTCCACATACAGTAACCACATCACGTGTGCTACGTTAATGTTTATTTTAAAACATAACTAATGAGATGCCTCCATTGATGTGTAACGACACACGAGTTTGTCCATCGCCCAGCGTGGTCGAGCAGAGATGATGTTCATTAGGGCCAATCAGTGGTCCACCACACTACACGCACTCAGATTGAACCTGGCACTTTACCTGCTGACTTTGTGTGTATAACTTTCTAATGTATTCGCCGTACCTCTGTGCTATTGACAAAAACGCCGGCGCCTGATCAAAGCAAGCCATTCAGTAGGTTTGTCAGGGCCACGAAGACAGGGTCTGTAACACTAATGATCTTCAAACGCTTTCCCGTTGCACCAGGAGATCAGCACAACTCCCAGGCAAGTCCCCCTTTCGTCCCCCTAGAGGAGGCCTAATTGTGCTTGGCTGGCGGGGTGACAGGTGTCAGGTGGCCCCCTCCTCACCCAGCTTATGTCTCTAAGCAGAGGGACGAGAGTACCACAGCCCCTTCCATAAGCTCATTATCAGCATAGCAATAGACCAGAGCACTGCTATATTCAATGGACATGCTACCAATATTGAATCATTCTCAGCATGTCCAGGAAGCATGCAGAATACTGTGTAATGAGCATCAAGTACACTAAAATCTACAGCTCTTGCTGCCTCTGAGCCCTTATATAGCAGTATTATTTGATTATTGATTATTGCCCACCTTTACAGCAGCCTATGCATTTTAGTATATTTTTACAGAATATATATACAGGGTGGCCACTTCATCAAGTGTACCTCCTTGTATCTGCACACTTTGTCTATTTATCAGCTCCACTTACACTTTGTAGTTCCACAACCACATCAGTGTCACTGCAGTGCTGAGAATGATCCACCACCTAAATAATACCTGCTCTGTGGTGGTCCTGTGGGAGCCCTGACCATTGATGAACAGGGTAAAAGGGGCTAACAAAGTATGCAGAGCAACAGATGGACTACAGTCTTTGTACAACTATAAAGTGGACCGATATGGTACTTGGACCTGATAAAATGGACAGTGAGCGTAGATACAAGGTATGTGTACTTAATAAAGTGGTACATACTCAATGTATGTATGGTCCGATCTCTGTTTTAACCCATCTTTCCTAACATATAATTGACAATAGATTCAGAGAATGTGGGTTTGTCCCCCTTATCTCATTAAAATCTGCCCCAGAGTATAATAATAATGCATGTGTCCACATTAATCATAGTAAAATGGATCAGCAAGTGGAATTGGAGCAATCTGTGTGCTGTTGTGTTTTCTCTCACTATATAAAAGAAGCTCCATGCTGCCTTTATTGTTGGATGCACTGGGATCTGAGCGAGCACGTACAAAATGGAATTCTCTATGGAAATGCTTATTATTGCTCGCATGAGAGTATTGATAAAAGGTGACTGATATGTGAAGTGTATTCTTATTAATATGTTTTCTTGCTCAATAAGGTCTTTTCTGACAGAAAAAAAATCTATGCATTTTAATTTTGTTGTGTCATGTTCTTTACATATCAAATAAATGCAAAATTCGTATGAGATAGCACATTGCTAACCGAGAAGTGTATATTAAATGGAAGAAGTTTGAGTGGGAAACTGAATAACTATGCTGGATACCCTTAAAAGGGTTGAAATTTTCCGCCAGATTATTTGTTGTGCATGCCTGTTCATTCTAGTCATAATCAAATGAATCTGCATGCGGAACTTCCTTTGTGCTACTGTGTTTTCTGTCACTATATAAAAGAAGCTCTATGCTTCCATTATTATTGGATGCACTGCCATAGTTTCTGAGTGCAAAGACATGTTCAGTACACAGTTCTCTGCTCTGGAAACACGTATTATTGTTATCAATTTGTTTAATGAGAATAACAAAAAAAGCAACTGAAACATGAATTATATTCCTGTTTATGATTGCATGTTCAAGGTGGTAGTTATGTGTCACTTGCCAGATAGGGATTAAGCAGAGTTCTGTACTACACAGCATTCTGAATGTGGAATAATGTATAATATATGTAATTATAGAATGCAGTAAAATAATATTATATAACATTTTTATACATTATTACCTATAATGTAATCTACAAATATATATAATGCATAAAAAACAAGTTTCAAGGATTGTTAGATCATTCTCTGTACATATCAAAATAAATACATCAACATCATCAAAAAACTATAAAAGGAGAAGATTACAAAGAAGGAATAGCCTTTTTGTCTCCACAAGAAAGAGTTTAAAGGGTTAAATGTCCATGCTCTTATGCATATATATGAGCATGATTGCTAAGTATTTCAATCAGTTTTGCGCCTTTGCCTTTCATGATCCTAATGAACTGTCCATCACAGACATTAATATCACATCGCAAAATTACACCATATTACATGGCATAGAATATGCAATAGACTTATTCCAATCAGATAAGGTAAGAGACATTTATTCTGCAGTCTCCTCCATATTACAGCATTACAGCAAATATAGCTGGTATTACCAAGTGAAGCACTAGTGGGTATGAATTACTGTACTAGGGGTGTCTGCTGCATGAGTCTTCAAAGCCTTACCACAGCTGGCCTGAATCTCATGGGTTGGCATTCAAAGTGAGGGGGGAATGAGAGATTAGTGTAATGATGTGCTGATAGCCTAGGTTTCAGCATGCAAGGACTAGACATGGTGCCTATCAACATAGTCCAATGAGTAGAGACAGGTCAGAGAGCTTCCCCTTGTCAACGTCCCAGAGGATAGAGCATCTACAATGCATTCTCTCTCTCAGTGTACCACACATGCACATGCATACACACACAAACAAAAATCAGCCAATCTCACACATATGGAAGCCCATTCCTGCAAGATAGAGGAGAAATGAACACCTGTGTTTTTGTCCTTCTCTGACAGCAGTATTGACTTAGTATTTCAAAATAAAGACTTATTTTGTTGAGACAGTGACCTAACATCTCAAAATAAAGAAATATTTGCTCAAATTTTTGACTCATTAGATCAGACAAAGTACTTGTTATTTCTAAATACTGGCTTACTATGTGAAAATAATTACATACTTTCTCAAAAATATTGACTTACTATGTCAAACTATTGACTTTATATCTCATAATAATATTTATTTGCTTTCTCAGATTTAATAACTTCCTAATTGTGTACAGTGTATTAAAACCTTAAGAAAAAACTGATATGTTAACATTTTTGCATAATTACATGGTTCAGATATGAACTAAGTCATTCAGAGGGGACTTTTTGGGGGTTGATCCCTCTAAAAGCTACCTCGCAAAAAGTTATTAAAAGAAAGGGCTTATGAATTTGCTTCCTGATGCCTGAGACATTGTTTCACAACAGTTTTGAGATCAGTTTTGGCCTAAAACATATCTTTGGCCTAAAACGTTCATGTTACATATAAAAACTAAGCTCATGTAGGTCCACTGGTTGGATAGTAATTAAATGGCTACATTTGCATTGTAGACATTGTGACCTTGGGTTTCTATCACCACTACTAAAAAAAAATCTGATTCAGTCAGTTCACACTAAGGCATCATTTCAAACCAAACCACTCTCAATTACTTGGTTTACATCTCAACAAATGAATTAGGCAGAAAATCTGAATAATCAGTGGAATTTCCTTTTAAGTAAATAGTTTAAAAAATGTAAAGAGCTAATAAGTCAGTATTTGGAGAAAATATGTCATTAGTTTGAGTTTCCAGGTCTATATCATCTATATTTCAAGAAAATGTGTCATTATTTTGAGATGCCAGGTCTATATTGTCTACATTTCAAGAAAATATGTATTATTTCAAAATACTAATAACTGATAATAAGTAATTATTGCAAGATACCAAGTCAATATTTTGAGAAAATATCAAATTATTTTTAATACTACATTTTAAGAACATGTCATTATATCAAGATGCTAAGTCAGTATTTCAAGAAAATGAGTATTTCAAGACACTTTTCAATATTTAAAAAAATAAGTCATTATTTCAAGATAATAAGCCAGTATTTCAAGAAAATAAGTCATCATTTTGAAATACTAAGTCAGTGTTTTGAGAAAAATCTAATTATTTTGAGTACAATGTCAATATTCAAGGAAATAAGTCATTATATGAGATGCTAAGTTATTTTAAGTATAAAATAAGCAAGAATTTCAAGGCCCTTTCAAGAAAATAAGTCATTTCAAGATACTAAGTCACTGTTTCAAGAAAATCGGTGATTATTTTGACACACCAAGTCAATATTTTGAGATACGATGTTAAAAACAGGGATTATATCACAACAATCTTAATGTTTTGGGAAAATAAGCTATTATTTCAAGATAATAAGTCAATATTTTTCATTCACTGACACTGAAGGAGGAAAACAGATATAAGCAATTTTCCAGACTTCCATACAAACAATGACATACAAAAAGCATCCACCAGGTGAAATGTGCCCAACTCATTTAAAAACAATGCAGATTTCACCTGTAGGCTGTGTGTCTGTGTCTTTTGCTGTCTTCGTGTTTGGGGGTGGGGGGCGTTACTGATAAGCTTGTTCAGTAATGATTAGTCTAGCTAACCATGAATTTCACCCTAAAGAGATGATTATTGGGTATGCTTGTTGGGGCTTTAGTAGGATTCAGTGCCCCCTGGAGTGAGCCATTACACTGCCTTTACCCACACACACAAAAGTGCAGCATGTCATTGATCCGAATGTGACACAAACAGAGGAGTGTTTTTACAAGAAAACAAACACAGGGACATCTGTGGCTTAATTAAATGCAAATTTCATTCTTTTACATCCCAACATATACACTGCGCTGTAATACACGCGAGGACTAAACCTCAAAAGAATCGGCGCGCGTTCCAAATACACCTGTGCGTAATGAACCCATGCAAAAGGTTCTGTAAATTCCCAAATCTGGTGCTCTCCCAAACCTGGCAGCAGACTTGAAGAGATGAGATAATTAGCAGCTCTCCCTCTCCCCGAGCCATTTCAGAAAGGGGGTCTGTCTCAGAGCGAGAGACGTCTGTTTGGCATCGCGTGCACACGAGCTTCTCACTAACGGGCTTGTTTAAGTCTCTATCGCGAGCCCCCTCGCCAGTCCCCCGACGGAGGGCAGCTCCCGAGACCCCGTCGCGCTTTGAGAAGCTCTTTAGAGTTCTAATCCACTCCAAATGCGCTGATAATTCTCCCTCGCCAGGCCACTCTCCTTCCTCGCCTAGTGTCACGAGAGTGGCCTCGCGGGACCCGATCAGCCAATGATAACAAAGTAGCCAGATGTCTGGTGCTGGCAGACTCCCAGAAGCTAGGCAGCGGTACGCAGCAGCATCCGCCATGGGCCCCAGATCAAAGCTACCTGAGATTACTTATGGGCACAAAATATGTGTTGCTTATTCTACAGTTCCCATTAATAACAATCTGGGAGAATTTGTATTTCTAATTAACTCTTTCTTTTGGGCGCAGAAGCGCTGTAGGTTTTTCTGGGGCCACGTTTTTCACGACGCGAGAGGAGAACATGCACAACAGGAAGTCGGATGCAGCGAAATCTGAAGAAGCAACGTCAGCTGTTTCTCTCAACTCTTCTTCTTTTTTAATCAAGCTTTACAAACCTTGAGATTTTGCTCAATAAACAAACTAAAAGAGTAGAAACAAAGAAAAACTGTCTTTTAATGACTGTGGCGAGACTATGTTTTCGGTACGATCTTAATGCAAGGCACCATTCCCTTCTACACACTTAAAAAAGGTGGTTCATCAAAGGCTCTTTTGTAAAGGAAATGTTTCTATATAATACCATAAACACTCAAAGGACCATTTGCATGATTAAAGTGTTCTTCAGATTGATGGAGAATGTGTTGTATATGGGTCTATATAGAACATTTTTTGGAAGGGGTTCTATGTAGCACCAAAAATAGTTCTTCTATTGTTACAAGCTTGACATCATAACAATAACCTTTTTGATGCTATATAGAACCTTCTCAAAAAGGCTGTATATTAAACAATCCACAGCACATTCTCCATCAATCTGAAGAATGCTTTTACCATGCAAAGAATAATTTTGCCCTTTGGGGTCCACAAACGCACCTGCATGTCAAATTTGATGTTTCTTTGTGATCATATAGTGCAGAAATACTGTGCAAACATTTCCTGAATCTATAGAGTCTGCCCTTTTGATTCCATCTTATCACATGATCATATGTGACTCCAGTGTGTGAAATACCCCCTGGTATTTGGGGGGGTCCCTATGTTGGCTGGCTGCTAACTCACTGGGCATAATGGCAATGATGCTGGCTTCAATGGCAACAAAATGTTTGGTTTGACAATTTGTCTTTTAGAAAAGCTCCATTCTAGTCTGGTAATGTGTATTCCACACATTCACTGAGATCTTGCACATGTCTGCTTTTGTCTTCCATTTTAGAAATGACTAACAATTCCATTTTTTTGCCAATCTCTTGGGACATTGGGAAGGTTTTTAGATTTACAAATACGATGAACCACATTGTCAAGTTTTTCAGAGGTGTCCCAGGCACAGATACAGTTGCTAAGCTATGAAGAACCAACTGGATGAGCCAATCTGCAACAGTGCCACCCTGAGGCAGACAAGTGCTGCATCACTAGTTAGCTAAGAATGTTTAAGTCAGAAGCTTAATTCGGTGAGTGAATTAAGCAGGCTAAACAATGACCTTTCCCTGAATTTGCACTGGAGCAATTTTTCCCTAACAGACAGCATAACAAGCTTATAATATATAACATGTTTATTTTCAGGGACCCCCCAGAATTTGATTTTGAGACATTCAGGGGTCAAAGAGGTTAATAGGGGGTCCCAGATCCTCAGCTCCCCCTGTATTTCACACCTTGCGTGACACACCTCTGGAGTTATGAGGCTACGAAGAGGAGTTGAGAAACACTTAATCTGCCTCTCTTCGCTTGTAATTGGTGGATTTGTGTGTCTGTCTGTATTTTGTGTGAAACTGACCAGTGGAAACCCAGGAAATTACTAAGACCTTCCCATCACATCAGAAACCATTCATTCTTCATTCAGTTGACATCTTCAACTGAATGAATGTGAACATCATTCAGAGACACACGTGAAATTGCGTGCAAAGAGAGAGTAGAGCTATTAAAGTTGCTGCAGTAGTTTTGGAGAGTAGCGACAAAGATAACTGAGCATTTTGACCCAACATTAGGGTATCAAGTTGTATGCAAGTGCCTTTAAAGGCAAATTTGAGAAGATATGCAAAAATCAAGAAAATACCCTTAGACCTCAGTAAATCATACAAAGGGTTGTTCGAGTGGTTATACTCCTATATAGAACCATTTTCTTTACTGAAGAAACCTTAAAACCCCATCTTTTTAGAAGTGTATATCCATCCATCATCTAAACCGCTTATCCTTCTGGGTCGCGGTGGGGTGCTGGAGCCTATCCCAGCTGTCATTGGGCGGAAGGCAGGATACACCCTGGACAGGTCGCCAGTCCATCGCAGGGCAGACAGACATACACAATCACACACACACTCACACCTAGGGGCAATTTTAGCACATCCGATTGGCCTGACTGCATGTCTTTGGACTGTGGGAGGAAACCCGACGCAGACACGGGGAGAACAGGCAAACTCCACACAGAAATGACCCTGGTCGCCCGGCCGGGAATTGAACCCAGGCCATTCTTGCTGTGAGGCGACAGCGCTACCCACTGCGCCACCGCTACCCACTGCGCCACCGTGCCGCCCAGGAGTGTATATGTAAAATGAAATTTTCCAACAGTTGCTGCATAGTCAAGCTGTTGACATGTAAACAAGTGCATTGGTTTGATGTGAAATGGTTCATTGTAGAGAGACTTACCTACTTGAATTTCTTTACAGTGGTGGTGATAGAAACCTGGGTTGCGATGCCTCCAACACAAATAAAGCCATTTACTATCCAAAATGAGGAGTGAATCTACCCTGCGGAGTTTTATGTGTAATGCTGATGAAGGTAAAGTAGTACTTTTAATTTTGCCATACTCACAACCAGGACAATAAGCAGTTTCAATAGTGTGTGTATGTGTGTGTGTGTGTGTGTGTGTATATGTGTGAGTGTTTTGCCATAGAATGCTCTGCATATATCTTCATAATGGTATATGGTATATATCTTTATTAAAGAGATATTTTAGGCAAAAATCTTTTCTCTTAAAACAATGTCTTGGATATTAGGCAGCATATTCATAAACATCTTATGTAATTACTTTCTGTGAGGAGCTTTTAGAGGCATTATACTTCAGACATCTGGTTCCATTCACCACTACTGTGAACAATACTGACATTGTAAGTTTCTCTAGAAAGTGATGAAATTCACCTTTAAAGCACAAACTAGCTTTTCTTTGGAGCTTGACTGCATGTCACTCGAAAGTAAACACTCAACCCAAAGGTATAAATGAAAAATGACCATTTTCAAATGCAACTTCTAATTTTACACTTACAGCAATTAACACAACATTGCAGGTATGCTTTGTTAAGATTTCTTTCTTGTTTCAGTTCTTTATCTGCTTCAGAACTGTTTTGATGGAGAAGTGCTCTTTTAGCTCAAGTAGCTCTTGTTTGTGTATTTGTGTTAGTTTGACTGGCATTGGGAAATTGTTTTCTCCTTTAGGCCTTGAACTACTTTCGTAGAGTTCTTGGCTTTTCCATTGCAAATGCAACATTCGGTTGGCAAATATTTAGAATAGACCACTGCCTTTGTAGGAGAGAAAACAAGGCTTACTCTGCAGATGCCTTGGGAAGGCAATAGTTGCTTCCCTTCTCTTCTCAGAAAGAACTAGCTTATTTCATCTCGCACAGACTCATGCATATTTCTATGCTATGTATCACAGACTTGCTTTCAAGACTATTGTTTAATAACCACCAGTGTGTAGATGTATTTTGAGGTTAGGTATCATGTGCTCCCAGTCATCTATTAATAATTAAGTGGGGAAATATTGATTCAATTCTACAGTTGATAGAAGGTAGGCTTCCTCATAAAGAATAAGAATAATTAAGCACCTGCGTTAATGTGTGAATCATGGAGGTTGCTGTTTAGATTAACAAGGCCCCTGTTGACATGCTGGTTCATTGAAACTGTAGGCATTTTCTATGGTTAACAGCTTCTAAATATTGACATGTCTCATTTCTGGAGGTCAGATCAAAAAGCCAAGCATGCTGAACAGAGCAAACTGATCAGTATGTTGATTGATTGGGTATGAAACAGTATGTGTTGACAGAATGCATTATTCTTTAGGCCATTTTGTCATCTTCATCTGGAAGAATGAACACTGAGAAACAGACACCTAATTAGCCTGTGACAACTGTGATTTTGGGTAATAGTCAAAAATGGACTGGATTTTTCTGGTAATATTTTATTTGGATAATCCACTTTAGATGCTTTGTAGATACTTAATTTACTTTCAAGTTACATTCAACTAAATATTTGCTAAATTTACCATAATTTTAAACCTGGTTCTAATCCTAACCCTAACCTTAACCTCAACCCAAAACCTAAACCCAACCCTTACCCTGATCCTAGCCCTAACCCTGGTCCATATCCTAAACTTAAACCCACCACTGTTTAGAATCAACTGAGTTTCAACAGATAGTTTGTTAACAATTTGGACATCTGTAGATAATCTATAGGGGACTATAGTTACTATCCAAATAAAGTGAGACTGATTTTCGTACTTTTAACTTTTGAACAGTGGTGCCTAGCACTGGACAACACATGACCTGGCCATCTTGGATTGATTGGATTGACACAACCTCTAAATATTTAGTAATATTTGTGATTTACAGACATAAGTATCACATAAAGTCATTTATTTAATTAATAATGTGATCTGACCTTACTAAGTTGGTAAATTATCATAATAAGAGGATTTAGCTTGAGCTTGGTTCACACAGTGAGAGAGAAGCACAGTGCACCTTAAGTTAATTGACAGCTACTCTGTCTACAATTGGTGCTATTATAGTGCAGTAATGTTATAATAACAAATAACAAATCACTGGACACAGGTTGACATTTGAATTTAAAACTAACTTTATCTTATTTTGGTTTCTTTGAAACCACGAAAGAAAAATGACACCTAATAACTATTATTACCCTCAGTGTTAACCCATAATTTTGATAATCAACTTCCTGATTATCAAAATTACTAGTTAAGCTTTCTACTTCAAGTAACATCTCACACTCATTAACTGAATACTGAATTTTAAATGGGTTATATTTTGCACAAAGACTACAGCAGGATGCAGTAGCAACTAATTCACTTGACTAAGCAGTCCTAAACCATATGAACTCATTTTAATCATAATAAAGAAATACATACATAAATATGCTGCACTCTTAAAAAGGTGCCACAAAGCATTCTTTGAGCAATGTCATAGAAAAAACACTTTTGGTTCCCCAAAGAACCATTTTTGTAAAAGAGATTTGAAGGTGTGATGAATCTTTAATAGTTTGTAAAGGTTCTATACCAATGTATGAAGGTTCTATATCAATGTATGTATCAATGCACCTCTTTTCCACTGTAAAGCCAAACAGTTCTCAGGGCCATACTGTGCTGTTCCACACTGGTGCAGACATGTTTGACCGGTTACTTCTTCCATCTGCTGTGCTGCTAACTGAGAACCAGAAAATACTGAAGAAATCTACACAAAAGAGTGGCTAACTGCTAACAGCATAATACCTACACATGTACACACTACAAAACAAATTTGATTCCAGCTATCACTCTAACACTTGTCACTTGGCATGCTTTCAGATTATTTATCCTCTAAATGGATGTTGTTTGAGCATCAGTTACTGAAATTGAGCGTGCACTGCAGTGGGCAGCACCTGTAGCCAGCTAACTACGTTAGCATTAGCTTAGCCTAGCAAAAAGCAATTTAGAACAACTTTATTTTTTATCGTTCAGTCACTTCAACACCAGATGTTTGAATTCGTACTAGCTAGCTAGGAGAGAGAAGCCGGATAACCTTAGCTTAGCTAAGAGGCTACAGATTCTAACACTGCAAAACAGGTTTGATATTGGCTTTCTGTCCCTCTAACACCAGCCACTCAACTTTGCCTCCTCAGATTTGAGCCATTATCATCTAAACTTGTGTTTGTCAGAATCACACATGTTCTGTGCCCAGCAGAGCTGTGATCACGCTAGCTAAGCTAATGCTAACCAGCTACTCTCTCCTGGTTAGCAGCACCATTTACCATCTAGAAATTGATTTTAGACTGAAGCTTTAACATTTATTGAACAGCGGATTTAAAATCATGCTCTGCTTTCATTTATTTGGCATCCATGTGAGCAAACTGAACTTATTCCACTTTTTGGATTTGAAATAATGCAGGATGAGACAAACCAACACACGCATATAACCAATCACCAAATAGCTACATCTTTCTGTCATCCCACTTAGCACTTCTGTGGTCCTGAACATCGTTAGCGAACCGTGTCGAGAAAAACACACAGAGTCCAGTTTTTAAGCGTCAATATCAGTATCTGAGGTTACCCTCAGAACCAGTTGGCCCAGGTGTGTATGTGTCCAAATGGATCCAAATAGGCCTTCTAGTTAGTGAATTTGAAACAGTGAAACTCTCTGTAGCAGCTGCACATGAGCCTAAGGTCACCATACCCAATAGCAAGATTGGCTAGAGGAGTATGAGGGCCCCAGCACTGGGCTATGAAGCAGTGCAAATGCATTCTCTGGAGTGATGGAGCTACATGCAATACCTTTGGGATGAGTTGGAGTGGCATTGTGATTCAGAACTAATCATCCAACATCAGTGCCTGACCTCACTAATGCTCTTGTGGCCCAATGCAATCAAAGTCTCACAGCAATGTCCCAACATCTAAACTTTCTCAGAAGATTAGAGACAAAAGGGGGGACAACCCCCCCTATTAATACGTTTGATTTCAGCATGCTTGTAGAAGTGGAGAATTGTAGAGAAGACTACAAGGACACCACACTGGAAGCTAATGGTTTGGTATGTAGGCATGTTTAGTTCTTCTGAAAGCTCCTGTGTCAGATGAACAAGAGATCAGTCTGCCGCTGAACAACCATCAAGTCAACTACAGTTTAGTGGTAGGCTGTTTATAATAGTGCATATTTATGATATGAAAATTGCACATACCTATACATACCTACATATCTGCCCAAAAATCAGCATTGGGGCGTTACCTGAATTTCCATGGATGATGATAGTTAACCTATATCCATATTTCTTCTCTCTCTCATGACTGGTCAGATGTTCCTAGTGATTGTGATATTTATTCATTATGGGATCATATTCTTCAAATTTGTGCAGAAAGGGCTCTTTGGATCAATGAATGGTTTTAAAAAATAATTTCTGTAAATATGAGTGTAGAGAACTTCTTTAAAAAAAAACTTCAATGATGTAAAGGTTCAAGGAAGATTCTCTAATTTTAACTCTATTTTTACAGAACTTTCATATTATATTAGGTATTAAGGTCTTTATGCCTTACACCTTTTGAATCATGGTTCTTCAAGAAACCAAAAACAGTTTTCTTACAGCATCGCTCAAAAAAGTGTAGACATAGGCTTCAATCATAGGATATGCAAATGAAAATGCATGTACATAATGCAGGCTAAGTATTGGCACTGTAAGTGATTTCCACAGTAAGTATATGATTGTAAAAAAAATGAGGTGTTAAAATAACGACAACAGTTTGTATGAACTTTCCATTCTTTTAAGGAAATTGAATCTAAGCCACTTAAAATATGTTAAATAATAACAGTACAACTAAAATTACTGTTACATCAGCTTGTTTTTTTTACCATCAACTCAAAATATTTAGTTGGAATTTATTCAACTTTTGTAGTATGTACAACCAAATTAAATAAAAATATTTATTTCTGATTTTTCTAACTGAATATTTAAGATCTACCAACCATAGAACCATATATACAAACAGTTGTCATTGCTCATAAATGTCTTAAAATACAGGCCCACTCATTTCAAATGCCAAATCTGCATTTATTGAGATTGAGACAACTTAACCAGCAGCAAAAAGACTTGCACAGTGCTGGTACAAGATGATACTGCCCATTGCTCATCTGCCTGGATTGAAACACACAGAAGCCACCAGTGCAGAACATGGAGCCTATCACTGTAGTGATGAGGAATGACCAAATAGAGATGATGCTGTTCCTCTGCATGGTCCTAGTGCTGTTTTTAGACAGGACAAAATTGAGCATTTAAAAAAGCTGCACGAAATGGAGCATTTCAAGAATTATGCCTGCAGCGTATGATGCCTAAGGGACCTATGCAGTTGTTACCAATGAAAAACAATGAAGAGGTCAACATGCCAAATGCTTTCAGAACTCTCTGGACTAATAGATTTGAAAATCATTTCATTTAGTAAATGTGTTGAAGTATCACTTTAAAGTAAATCTTTTGGGCAGAAGGCATCATGAAAAACAACAACAACAAAAAAAAAAATTACAAAAAACCATAGTGCCTGTGCAGAAGCAGCGGAGGTTCAGCTCCCCTAAAACAGCTTCCTCTCCTGCCTAACATTGGACTTGGACTGTTATTAATGTGTGCTGAATAATTTATCAGTATAAAATTACCATGGTTCTTTTGATTTTTTTCCCAGAGACTTTTGCCAACACAATTAAAAAGCATTACACATATTTCAGTTCAACCAGAATTATTTCTCAGTCTTCACTCCCCCCACCACAACCCCCCTTTATTCCTTCTTCTTCTCTTTTTGTATTTTCCTAGCCTCTCATATACACTACAGTACATGTGCCTCATAAAGTGAAGCTCTTCCTCCTTCATTCACTGTGCCTGCTGGGGAGGGCTGTGGTCTAGCCCTGACCCTAACCACGATGAACAGCTTATGGATTATGGATGAACCACTATGTGTTCAGCTCCCTCCAAGCTCCCTATAATGGGCTATTCCCTCTTTAAACACAGCCTGAACTTGAGGGCTTGAAAAGTACAGGGTTTGGCAGTTAGTATCACCTCCTATTAGACAAACCTGACTGCATGAAACTGTCCATTGGCTAAGGCCCAGGATGTTAAAGCACAAACGTCTGATAAAGCATATTTTTATTATATTTTTTCTTTTCTTTATTTTCCCTTTTTTTTATTTTTGACAGAGAGAGAGAGAGAGAGAGAGAGAGAGAGAGAGAGAGAGAGAACAATGTTGCATCCAGGTGAGGGAGACGTCTAGGCGGAAACAACATGAATGAATGCTGTCTAGCTGTGGTCATTGGGAAGACTCTTTTTTCCTATCTTTCCATCTTGTGTGATTTTCTTTTCCTTCCAATCCTCTTTCCTAGAAAAACACAACCAGAATATTCTCTGGGCCACAGTCATATTCCATGTGGAGGACTGTCCACATCTCAATGACGAGGCCAACAATTGGCAGTAATTGGCACGTTGCCTCGGATGTCCTCAGAGAGATCTGAGTGTGAGAGCGGACGAGCTGCCCTTTCCACCAATTAGAGAGGTGCCCCGGCAGGGGCTTTCTGCTGGGGCCCTACCGCACAGCTTCATCCGGTTGTTTGTGGAGTCACTGCCCCCTCCCCCCTCCCTCCAATTCCCAGCTTCCTCCTCCACCATCCCTCTGCTCTGTGATTGCGTCTTAGTGGAAGGCCTTCATTCTCACTCCTCTGTCTGTACGAAGCTCTGTTCCAGAGCTGTCAGCTCACTCCATCACGCATGTCTTCTAACTGTCCCCTCAAACTAAACAGCTTGGAACTCTCTACAGTCTCCACTACACTCACCAGTCCCTGCTACTTAACAGTCCCCAGTACACTGAGCAGTACCCAAGACACTAAGCAGCTCCTGCACTCTCAAACGAAAAGGTGCTGGGCTCCAGAGTGGCACAGCTGTCTGAAGGGTCTAAGTTCAATCCTTGGTGATGCCCCAACCATCCATTGTTGGAAGTCCAACAAGAGTATAATTGGCCTCACTTTCTCTTTGTTGGTAGGTCAGCTTGGCAATGCTAGCCAACATGGGCATCTGTTGGGTGATGCAACATATTTGACAGTTAGCGTTCTCCTCCCATTTAAGAATTATTACATAGAACTTTTTACAACATGTTGTTGTCATGAAGCAGCTTTGTTAAAGTCACAAATGAGCGAACCAAGGGCAACAATGAAAAGGAAAAATTCATGAATAGCAACAGGAAGAAACCTTAAGAGGAACCAAGATTTAAAGGGAACCCATTCTCCTCTGCTTGACATAAGATAGCAATACCATAATTTAGGAGCAATATGAATCAAGAATAAAAATTTGGCAATGAATATACAACACTGAACATTGAATAATGAAAAGAAATTAGCCTGTCATTGGACAGAAGTATTTAGATTAATCATTGATAACTGATGTCTACTGTTAAAATGTCAGAGTGAAAAATGGGAAATACACCACTTTTAGAAGTGTGTCACAGTGTAAATGAGAGGGAAATCTGTGAAATCCAATGAGTACTGCTAGAGGCCTATCATGATAACATGTTACTATAAATACGTGAAGAGCTCAGCAGTGTGAGGCAGGTGAACAGTGTGTAAGTTTCAGTTGTTCTAGTATAAATACATGAATTGTTCTAGTTTACATGCAGGAGGCTCCAGAGTGGTCGAACAGGTCTGGAGGGCAGGCAGGCAGGGGCGTCTGATCAAGGCAGATCTTGTGACAGAATCAGACCCAACATCATCCAAGGGAATTGAGCTGTCTGATAATGTTGGCACAGGTCAAAAAGATATGGTGGCATGTGACTTGGAGGAAGAACATGCTAATATTCATCCTCCCAGACTGGTTCCCTTCTCCCTGCAAAGTACAGAACATAGGTCTTAAAATAACTGCATCTAAACAAAGCACAGTGTATCTAACAAAGAACAACTTTGGATTCAGCCCTGTGTGCACAAGTGCAGTATTTGGATGTTAAAGCCAAAATTTCATAACTCACATAGCGGCTATATAGGGAGCAGTGAACCATTTAAGATTAAGCTTTAGGATTTTCCAAGGTACAATCTTATAGATGTTTAATATTACCTGTTTTGGGGCTGTTTTTATTGCAATTTTCAGCACTTTACCTGCTTGTTTTATGTTAACAAGTGTTAAATATTGCACTTAAAAGAAACTTGTGTGCATTCCATGGCTTTAACTCTGAAGCTAGGGTTGCATTATTGTATTTTTATAAAGAATTGATGGAAAGAACAAAATTAGCAAAATTTACATACACTCACTTGAAGTCGATTTTTTTTGAAAATGCTTTCCAAGACCTAGTGCCCCAATTCTGAAATTCCATTGACTTCTGGCTAAAAAAACACAGCTTTCACATTTAGCTAATCGAGCGCGTAGAAACCCATAAATGCAAATTCTATGAATAAGAATTCTGTAAGTTCCTCTAATGCCATCTCGACAATGTTGATGTCAAAAGTGTACTGCACTTTGAGGCAGATGCTTTCTCGTTCAATAGTAGTAAAGGCTGCCAGAAACTAGCTAAGAATAAAAAAGCTGGCCACAAGACATGATGAGGCTCCCCAGCGGCAAGGATCACAGGTCCAGCACACGCAGGGCCTCAGCAAAGGCCTTTGGGACAGAGCAAGACGCAGCTGCTAGTCTTTCCTATGTTCCCTGCACTCAAAGCCTCTGTCTCACTCCATCTCACTGTAAATAAGATTAAGGAGGCTGTAGTTCGGGGATGAGGAAATGCACGCTGCCTTGTGTGTTACGCCAAATTTGCGTGACGCCTTGTGAGGCAACGACTTAAAAGGTCTGCTCACATATTCTGCCACAACCACGGATTACATTTCATTATGTTATATGAAAATTGCCCGCTATAGTATAATAAAAGATTTATTAGATAGCTAAAAATGTTTTAATGGTCTTAAGCTCAATCGTCATATTTATGTCTCTGGATTCAAAGCTGCTGGTAAAGGGTAAATTTAATATCAAAGTAATATGAATATCTCCCTCAACACGTAACGTCCCTCGGAAAAGCAAAGTAACTTTATGAGAACACCTCAACAGGAAAACTAATTTCTCCTTCTCTGCTCCCAGAGCCTAGAGTGGGGGCTCCTAAAGGGAGGAAAAAAAAGGTTCCACAGGTTGACAGGCAAGTAATAAGGCCGCTTTTTCTCCTTTGCAAGGACCCTCACAAAAGGGACCTAGCTAATATGCTGTCTGGCCCCGGGGCCTGTGGGAGTGGGGTTGGATTATTATGTTAATGTGGGGGGCCTGCTGCCCTCGCCCTCTCTCCCAGCTGCCTCTGCTGTCGTTAGGAAGTGCTTTGCTCTGACAGAGGAGTAATATGCTCCCTGATTGAAAGGGCAAAAGATCGAGCACTAAAAAGAGAAAGAGAGGTCGGTCTGATAAGCATATGATAAAAATGCCATTGTGCTCCAGTGCCTCGGAGAGCTGGACACAGGCAGTAATTCCTATGGATTTGGTGAAGTGAATATGTATTAGAGGGTGTGCAGGTGTAGGAGGATAAGTTTAATTACCCTTTCCATTGAAATATGGCTCAGGTTGTGGTGTGTTTGTGTGTGTTTTTGTGGTGTGTGTCTACTCATTGTATTTTGCTATACACCCTGTACACTACAATTCCAAAGTTTGGAGTCACTTGTCATATTAACAATTTGATAACACTTCAGGATAGAGGGGCATTATAATGTATGAAAAAATATATGTGGTGTTATTTTTAATGAAACCATTATAGATAAGTAAACCTATTTTTGTAGATTAGGAAACATTTTTAACAACCACAATGAAACTTCAAGTTTTTACTGTACAAAACGGTACTTTCAAAACTCAACAAAATATAGATTAATTATCCTTAAATGGCCAGGGCCCACCAGCAGGCAAAAACGTTTTTTATGTGCTACACTTATTATACATAACTGGAGAATAGTTTAGCCAGTTTGCATTGAAGTCCCTGTAGTTACTGAATAATAAGCCTGGAACTCAAGCGGTTAACTTATCACTTCAGATTCAACAAACTAGACAGTCACATCTGAATTTCTACAAGGCTGAGGTCAGCTTCTTAATCAGCAGTTTTTAGTTTGAGTTTTCCACTCCACCTTAAATTCAACAGCAGTTACATTCAGGAACCAGTACAAGTACCTAAATGGAAATGCTGCACCATTTAAGGTGGAATGGGGAATTTCAAGATGACAACTTCAACTTCATGAAATTTCACAAGTGGGAAAGATGAAAGAAACATCCCTACACTTAAAAAAAGGCTCATCAGATCAGCCTAAAAAATACTTAATGTGGTAACAAGAAAATTAACTAGTTTTGTTCAAAGTAAATAAATACATTTAAAAAGTAAATAAATAATTTTTTGAGTTGAATGAAACTAGTTAATTTACTTGTTACTACATGAAGTACTACATTTTTTTTAGGTTGATCTGCTAAACTTTAGGAATTAAATGTTAGCAAAGTTTGCACTGTTTGCATATTGCATTATCTGCACTGATTTGTGACATATGAGCATAATGGTTCGGATGAAACTCCTGTCTGAAGAAGAAGTTAGACCAGACAAACCGGTATTCCACCCACTGCTTTAACCAGGGTGATTTAAGCATTTTTCATAGCACTTTTATGTGTGTATTATACATCATAATCCAGTCCATAGTCCATTTTTGTGCAATTACTAAGTTTTATGAAGCTAATAACTGGTAACCAACTTATTAGGCCAAAAACCTCTAATTAATTGCTTCCCATTATATACAGCACTTTTATTTGTGTATTATATGTCACAACCTCTGGTAGCTGTTTAACTTATCCTAGTAATTGCTTAATAAAGTAAAAATAAGTAGCCAGTTAATTACCATCTATTGTATTTTTCTATGATTCATAAGAAGGACAGTACAAAGGCATTATAGTATCCCCCTATATTGAAGTGTTGTCAAGAATTATTATTATTATTATTATTATTATTATTATTATTATGTAACTAGACACTAAAACATAAATTAATGGTTTATTCACAATTGAAAATATTTTGAGAATGACAAGAAGTCATATCATAATAACAAATAACAAATGTTATTAATTACTAAAATGCAATTTAATGTTTATAACTATTTCTTGTCATAAAAATACTATGAGTAGTTAATTGATTAGTAAAATTGAATTGCCACTTTTTGAATCAGACACTCAGGCAGCTCATTTGTGGTGCTGTTCAGAGTTTTAAATTACTATAGAATCATCTACACCTCATATCATCATTCTTGTTTTTACAGGTCCCTACAAACTGCTCAAAATCTATCAGAAATAATCATCAAATCATTTTATACATATAACTGCAATGAAATTTGTTTCATTGTATTGAATTAGTTATTGAATTTTTATCTTATTTGTTATTTGAATGGTAATGAATACTGTTGTTTAAACCTTTCAGCACATTTACATTAATGATCATGCTTTTGCTTCTAATAAATATAGCCTATTATTTATATGTAAATAATTAACAACTGAAAAAAGTAAGTATTTGGGTATGCTAGTTGATAGCAGACTGAGTTTCGCAGCCAGCTCTTAAGATATAGATGTATATCTATAGAAGAGTCATTCAACACAAACTTGCTGATGAAATGGAACCTTTTCTCTGTGAGTTCAGGCACCTTTAAACTGCTGAGAATTATTATACATACAACATATACACTTGTTATGGCGTTCTTGGGGTTAAGGTTATGATTTAACTGTCATGAATCATGAACATGGTGATGGTATGAATTATGTAAATTATTTTAGATATCCTGTGCCACCAAATGAATCCAAAAGTAAATAATAAGGGCTTATTCTATTCTATTCTATTCTATTCTATTCTATGCTCACCATTAGTATTATTTGAAAAACACACAAAAGTCATTTAATATGTCTGAGGATCCTGCATGTCTCTTGTATATTTCTAAAGCTGTATGTATTTAGTTTGTCACAATTTAAAAGCTGATGGTCTCAAACAACATTATTGCAAAAACAGATATACATTGACACACTGCTGGTTAGTCTTCCTGACACTTAAGAAATAAATAAAAAAGCGCATCCAGCAAACTTCAAACCCTCAACCATCACATGCGCAGCCTCATAGTGCAGTAATTGTGTAAATATGTCAGACAAACAAACAGCACAGGCCTTCAAATGGCTGTTGTTTCATCTCCTCACCTCATAAGCACCCATACAAGCCTTACCTTCCTCTAGGTCTAGCTCATTTAGCCTGGCTGTTTGTGTTCCATTTCATTGTTTACTTTTTTTTATTTGGATTAATTGAACTCGGTTTTGTTTTCTGTTGTCTTTTCTTCCTTGGATTCTGCAAAGTGCAGGGCCTGTTTGCAGTCCTCTTTTCATCTCTGCCTCAAAATAAGCGTCTTCAGCGAGAGGCCTTGTTTATGGCATTATTACCCTTTTTTCAGGCAACTACAGCACCGTGCAGAAGATGAAGGATGTCAGTGGGTAATTGCTAGGGTAAATACTTAGCAGCGACTGTCAGGAGAAAAAGAAAAGGTTGCAGCTCAAGCAGGTTGCAGTGCTCAGAAACAGGTGAAGTGGCAAACACAGAAACTGCCGCAGCCCTTTGTAATTGCATCTTGTGAATTACTTGTTCCTCTGTGAAGCAGTTGGCCTTGCAATCTACTGCTTGAACAAGGACTGCAGATAAATGAGAGAACAAAAGTAGCAAAGTGCTTTTCTCTTTTTATTGGCCAGTATAGAAATTTAAGCTTTGTGTCAATGAATTTGTCACATTAAGGACCTTAAGATAAGTAAAAATTGGATCACTTGTGTTCAGCACCTTTCACATAAAATAGTATTTCACTAAATACATATTCATTACACTATTTATGGTTTGTTCCAAGTTGACCTGTTACAATGAAAGCTAGATCACTATGCCAAATCAAAGGAGAATGTCTAGAACTGGATTTGAAACACTTTTTCTCTCAAAACATTAGAACATGGAGAAAACATGCCTGAATTGAGTCTCTTTCTGTTGATTGACTCTTATCAATGTCTTGGGTTTATGCAAAACTAAGAACTGTTAAACATCCTTCCCCTGTGTAACAATTGTTGAGGGCCTTCAAAACCTTACTGTCAGATGGATGGCATAGAAACGTCAGCCTCAGTCCCTCGTGCCGGCCCAGGACGCAAAATTTGCCATCTCCGCCATTTTCCTGGTATTTGTTTCCTGTTCAAACAAGAATCTTCTTCACAGCTTCTCAGCCTGATTGACAGTTGAGTGTTATTTCAGACAAATCTAATGCTGGAGGAGAACAACGAGCACCAAAAGTGGAACACGATTCCCAGGCTGTAGCGAGGGACTGTGAGGCTTCTTTCCTACTTCCCAAGCTGAAGATGATGCCGTTGCTTGGTAGTTTTATTTGAATTCTAGATTCATTTTTCATTCAGACCAGCCATCAACTGGCTTGCTGTTGAATTCAATGGAGAAGATCCAGGAGAAATTCTGGCAAACACTTGTACAGCAAGCTCTGTGCACAAGCTACCTAGAACTTTTATGCTCCTCATTGCGGCAGGTCTGATTCCCTGGAGGTGCTCTAAGTTTTCCAGTTGGCTTGGCTTGGGTCTGGACAGGAACGTGCTGCCTGATGGCTTGCCTGATGAAACCGTAAGTCGGCCCGGTTTGCTCAGGCCATTAAAGATGGAGCACACTGGCGTGGTCAGCCATCCTAGTTCACTCTCAGCATCCTCAAACCAGGCCTGACACTCTCCCAGTAATGAGCAGGGTCCAGGCTACAGGGTCAATAATTCATACTGAGTGCAATTCAATGGGGATGGCCGGGGATGGGTAAGACAGGGTCCTCAGCTCCTCACCCACTGATCTTTTCCTACAGCTACAGTGTCTGACCACCACTAAATCTGACTCCATGCAACACCGTCTATCTGTCCTACTGCTTTATTAAAGCGCATACATGGAAGGTAGTTCACCCATGCTGCCAATCCATGGCCTGCTTGCACATTCTGTGTGGTCGCTCTGATCATCTCTTGGTGTACCTGTCATTGATCCCAGTCATGGTTATTGATGGTACGGCTTAGTTGGTGGTGATCCAAGTCAAACCAAGGAACTTGTTCTTGTTCTACTGTTCTGACAAGGAGGTTGTCCATGCTGGATGTTGTGTGGTCAGAATGAGAGTGGTGCAATGCACTTCTGCTGGTCGTAAGTGCAAGGCTACAGTGTATGCCAAAGAAACAAAACAAGACTCTATTTAGAAAATCAGCTTTGTGTGAAGTGTTTGTGCTATTAAAAAAAACACACACTGGCACCAGTTGAGAAGAGTTCATTCTCTAACTGGTTCATTTATGTGTCTGATGAGAGTACTAAAGCACTGTTGGTGTTGGATTAGTCTTACCAGAGCAGGCTCTGTAATGTCATTTTGTCATTATATGACTGGCCAAATGCACACATCCTATAGTTCAGATGTACACATCAGTATTACACTACAAGCTCCACACTCAATAACAATAACAACACACCACACAGCTGTGTCTGTTACCAAGTTTATTATTCCATTAGTGTGAGGTGGATTGGAATAGGACTGCTATTACTGAGGCAGCTTAGGGTTCAATCAACCATCTGCAAATATTAATGTCAAAGTTGTAAAAACTACAGACAGACAATTCATATTTGATTAAAATCGCAGATCTTATCAGTAATGAAATTACAGTACTTCCCCAGGTAAAATTGATCCAGCTTGAATAGTTTTGTTTTCCAGCTAAATTTTAGTCAGCAATAGCAAACAGCTGCCTGCACTGGACATGATGACAAAAAAATGAGTCTTTCAGATCAAGATATACATTTGTGGAATTTTCAAAATCACCCTGCGATTGGTTTTGGCATATCGGGCAAATGGCCTCATCTGGACAAGGCAGGTGGTTAGCTGGTGAAAAGTACCAGACTCTCTGCCAATAAGCAGATATCTGGCTTGCGAGTCTAGTTACAGCCCGAATTCAAACACATCAGCTGTATCCAAGTCTTTAGGAACCTCTTAATATTTGGTCCAAATGTATTAGATTGCATCTGAAACGACACTCTGTGGAAGAGTAAGTCTCCATAAGCAGATTCAAAATAGTTCTTTTAACCTCAAAAGTATAATAGACATCAATTTAAACAGGTTTTGCTCATTCATTTTTTCATAACTACACACAATTTATCTGAAAACCTAAAGCAGAGAATGCTCTCCTCAATCAGGTATGACTTGGGCTAAAGTATTAGAGTCCAAATGTTAATACGAATGAAGGAATAATAACAAACCATTTTCCAATGAAATCTGAATAGGAGATCATCTCTGTTGGTTTAATAATGGATATGTTAAATGGTCTTATAAGGAGACTAAATGCCATTTACGAACACATTTCTATCTGTCTGAGCTCTGCTGCATTTGACTGGTGTGTTATGAAGGAGACCTGTCATATCTATCTAAAATGTGAGCCAGAGAGAGTTAGTCCATTTTCCCACCATCTTGCATTATTAAATCAATTCCACATGCCCCTCATCATAAGATACGGCA
Source organism: Colossoma macropomum (assembly GCF_904425465.1). Taxonomy (NCBI): domain Eukaryota; kingdom Metazoa; phylum Chordata; class Actinopteri; order Characiformes; family Serrasalmidae; genus Colossoma; species Colossoma macropomum. The sequence goes on from NW_023494791.1 coordinate 35,117,108, forward strand.
TTAACTGGGTGTAGGCACCTGCAGCGCAGGGGAAGCTCAGTCGGTGGCGTGTAATGACCATCATTATCAAGAGGCGTATGTAAAAATACCGCTTCCGAACGACAATCTCTGTTATTAGCTGTCATCGCGGTGGTGAATCTATGTTCAAATAAGAGCTTGGTAATAACCATGTGGGAAAGTGATATCTCCCTCTTGGGGGAATGTAGAGGGGGCATTTGGCAGCAGGGAGGTGGGAGGGTGAAAAATAGTCAAGGCAACCCAATGCAGATATTACACTGCCCGAGTGTCGCCCCGCTATTCGTCAATGTCGCACGGCCGGTCCCTCATTAAGTGGCCACTGTGCAGGCCGTGACTTAATTTCCTTAAGAAGAGCAGACACCTGATTCAATTGAGCCTACAGACACTGCCGAAGGGAGGGGCAACGTATCCACTGGAGCCGGGAATGAATGATCACGTGCCGTGCTGTAACGCAAGTAGCAATTCGCTCTATTAAATGTTGTGGGCATAATTTCCCAATGTGTGATTCATGGCGGGCTCCATTGGCAACCCTGACTCCCCCTTATCCCCCTCGCACTCCCCCAGGGCTGTGGTGGAGTTAGCGCTGTTAAACTCTAGGCACCCACTGCTCCCCTCATCTTCAGTCTCATTCTGCAGCGTTCAGCCTGTCTCCACGGGGATGGATGAGAGATGCCTGCGGAGAACAGGGGTGATCCATTCTCTCAGAGAGTCCATGGAGACTTCTATTGTCCTGGCTGCTATTAGTGTCCACACGCACTCACTATTACACAGACATAAGCACCTAAAAGCATACAGTGCTGCCGTGCCTTTATGGATGCCTACTGCTTTCCTAGACCATTTACAAAGACATTCCCACCTTCCCAAATCCAGTTCAAGTGGGATTACATAATATATAATACATTCAAAAGCAGTTGAATTCAGGTCCCCACTGGGGGACAGTTTCATTTTTAGGTATATGCTTCACAAATTAATAAATAAAAACATTTTGTTGTTAACAAATAAAAACATTACCAAGTCTAGACCTATTGCTGTTACTTTTCTATACTTTCGAAATGTAATTACACATTTAAATAGTTAATTACATAGTTATATATGGAATGATGTTCTACATTGCTTATTGTGTCTCTTATAACTGTGTAGTTACACAATAACAATGCAATTGACAATGTAACTAATTGTGATGTATTCACTGTTACAGATGGATTACAGTAGCACAGGTTATGTAAACACTTTTTACTCAAGCATAACAGCACACATATTTGTAACAGCACATATTATTTTATGTAATAACACATGTGTAATGGGGCCAACAAGACATTTGAGATTGTAACAGGAGGTGTGTTAATTATCTACATTATGATACACTTCAAGATACACTTCTGTAATTACATAAACTGTACCACCATAATCCATCTGTAACAGTGAATACATCACTGTTAGTTACATTGTTGTTGCATGCATTATTAATGTGTAAGTACACAGTTACAAGAGAAACAACATATAATGAGGATCGCAATTATATTTACAATCAACTTCCATTTTTGAGTCTGCACTCCTAACATTTTCCAATTGTTTTAATGTCAAAAAAAGAAAAAAACGGCAAAATTGTAAAGAAAAAGGATGTGACAAATATGGAAGTTTACAATCCATGCTTTTAACCAATTGTATCTGCTTGTGTCAGTGAGCTATGAGTGAGAAATAATATAAAATTACAACATGATTTTGTTATCACCAGCTATAGCACTGACTTTAAATCTAAACCAAGTGGCTTGTCAGTGACAGTTTGGGCATGGCCTCTTAAACTTATTCAAGTCTGCTGCCAGAGGAGTGACAAAAGTATGTCCACATTGGTCACTATAAAATGTATCAGCGAGAAGAATCTGAGCTTCCCAGATGCTGCTGTATTTTCATCACTGTGTAAAAGATGCACAAGGCTTCTTTTAGTGCTGGATGTACTGTGATTTTTTTTCCCTAAAGTAGCACAGTTCAGATAAGTAAGCACTTTTTTATTGACTGGGTTTATTGAGATAATAACATGTGTCTGAAGTGTGACATAAATTCCTATTCATGTGTTTGCTTTTTCAAAAATGTAGTCTGTAACACTAAAAACAAATTAAAATATAAAATTTCAGCTATGTTAGTTCATGTTATTTGTACAACAAATAAATGCAAGAATAGCACTGAGAACTCTTTATTAACAAAGAACAGCAGACTGTACAACAGAAATAGCCATGTTTTTGCAGTTAGAATTTTTGGATGGGTTAACTCTGTCAGTATTGATCTGCATGCAGATCAGTGATGATGATGATGATGATAAAATTGATGATAATGTTACTGTGTAAATACGTGCATAAAATCAAGCCTACACCAGAATCTATCCTTTCAAACATGAACACAACAAATCAGCAGAAAAAACAACATCCCTCTGATGGGATGCATGTAATTGCTGTCATGGCTTTCATCTGTATTCTAGAAGCCTGTTTAACACAGATACTCATAAAAAATATATATACAAAGAAGTATGTGGTCATTTATTTATGCTTTTGTGGGCTCTTGTTTTCAGTGAGCATCATATCAATTACCTAAAAAGTTATCTATTGTGAGTTTGATGTCTTCAGTTGAACTAGACTGCCCATATATATATTTTTTTGAATGAAGTACAATACAGGACAGCCAATGAGAAGAGAGGACATGGACATACATCAGTCTTAAAAGGCATAGCAACCCAAATAGCCTGTTAAGTTAAAAAAGATAAAGAAAGGATACAAAATGGTCACGTAAAATTTATTATGGCTGTTTTTGGTATTATAAGTGGACCTCAGGGAAAAAAAGAAAAAAAACATGTAAGAAACAAAGTGAATTGGTGCAAATGTCCCAACACTTTTTGAGGCCACTGTATATACATAATGCAATTTTGACATTTGTCAGATGGAAGCTTATAATTTCTCAATCTCTCCTCACTTACTCTCATAAGCTCTCTCTGTCTCTTTCTCTCTCTCTCTCTCTCTCTCTCTCTCTCTCTCTCTCTCCCTCTCTCTCTCTCTCTCTCTCTCTGTCTCTCTCTCTCTCTCTCTCTCAAACAACTTCATTTACATTGTCAAAAGGTCAGCTCCCCTCCCAAACAGCCTTACATACACAAACACACACACACACACACACACACACACACACATGCACAAACACACACACACACACACACACACACACACACACACACACACACACACTGATATACAACTGATCCACCTCTCCATCCCGCCTAGCAACCTCACCATCTTCAGGGGATCAAACAGAAGAGGAGCACATTCAGACACACACAAACACAAACAGACAAACACACACACACACAATCCAAACACACCATCTTTTTGAAGAGCCCGGTGAGCCCACCCCATGGGTGGGTTACTGGCACTCACTCAAACAGTCGACTACAGCATGGGCGGAGCATGTCTCCTTTGGGTTGGTATGTGCCTGTCAATCACCCACAATCACCAATGCATTCTGCCCCTGTCCCAAAAACGTGCCTGTCCCACACCGGCAGTGGTGACAGTTTCCTAGATTAGTGACACTCTGGGAATTATACTGTGCTCTGCATTTGGGGCAGCAGAGTTTTGGCAGAATATATGGGTCGCAGATTGTGCCTCGCTTTCAATACCATTAAACCTTTGCAGGATTGTGTGGTGGTGTGCTGACTGTGCCATTTATGCTACACTGTGAACTTGTGTTATTTTATCCAAAGTGTCAAAATTATGTGCATGCATAGACGACAGCTGCCTTAACCCTCAGAAATCTCAGTTATTGCACAAAACTCAACATAGACAAGCAAGGTATAATCTTTCACATATAACTCATTGAAACAAGTAGACAAATTCTGTGGAAAGTGTGGATTGTAAACTTTTAATCCATGTGTGTTTGCAAGTAGAAAAGTAGGTATTTTACTATGACTTAAATATGATGAAAAGTTATTGAGCATTACTGTGCCAGTAAAAATTATTTTTTGCGAAATAATTTGAACAATATATCAGCAAGTTTAAAATGTTTATACTACGTCACTGCTACTATACTACATTTTAAAGCTTATGTCACGCCCCTGTCATTTGTAAACAATTCAGCTAAAAGAGTGCAAATGTTGCAATTTACCCCATAGATGGGTTTAATGGTAACAGACTGAAGGGGCTGGTTGTAACACTCACTAGAAAAATGTGGTACACTGATGCAAACAAAACTGATTCAAAACAGTTCTATGTTGTTCGAACTATACAAGCTTAAATATATACATACATATACACCAGAGCACATGATCTATAGTATGTCATGAGTCTGTGAATAAAAAGTTTCAAAAAATGAACTGGGTAACACTTCCTATGAAACCTGTATTTATAATGCATTATAAATGCATTTATGAGGTGTTACGTAGCACACGAGAGCATATAATACCTGGCATAAGCTTGTATAATGTCTCTTAAGTACTTATAAATACATGCATAACACTTTATAAAGCAAGAGAATGTGACTAAAATCAGGTTTCATAAAACATTACGAAATCTTTTCATAAGAACATTGTAAACATTATTGTTGTAATGCACTATAACACTGTAGAGCCTTTTGCCAGACGGGGCTTAACGCAATCTTTTAAATCATAATGAAGTCATTTCAGTATATTAAACCTCACAGAGCATTATAAATGCTCTTCATGAGCTCATGAAGTGAGGTCATCAAATCTAACTAGTAGTACAGGTTATGAAATGTGAATCTGTTGATCTGCTTTATGTTCCAAACTTAGGAATTGTGTAAGGCTTGAATTAGTGAAGCTAGTTTAAAGCCATAGTTAATGCTAGTTATATTCCTAAACAAGGCAGCTGTCATTTACTGTTGTTATGTACTGGCTGACATCAAGCAGCAACAATTTAGTTCACTGCTATAGTCTTGCACCTGTAGACAACTAGCCTAGCATTACAGTTTCCAGTCAGTCAAAAATAAACAAACTATGACATTTACAATACATATAAAAAGACACATTCAAAGCAGTGCCAGGTCCACCGAAATCAGCCATTGTTGTCTCACTCCATGTCTTATCTAGTCATATGCCTCCCGTAGATGTTGAGGGCAGAAATTATTACAGAATCTTGTAATAGTGTGTTAGAGTACAGTATGGCATTCAGGTTTACAGTATTCTCATGAACAGAAATTGTGAAATCTGACATTTTAAAGTTATATTCCCTAGTTTTATGAAATGTTATGCATGTAAGCAATTATACAAGCTTATGCCTGGCATTATATGGCATTAAGTATGCCATATATTGCTTTATAAATGCATTATATAAGGCATATAAGGCATTTATGAGGGATTATAAATGGAAATGTTATCATGAACAACCTTAATATTTTTATATAGGGATGATACAGACTTCTCTCATTATTTATTTGGAGAAGGCTTAGTTGTAACACCATGTTAAAACTAATCTCACCGTGTGGAGGCAGTACTCAGCACTCAGCACTCACTGTGAGTTGATTATATGCTTAAAGACAGTGCTGTATTACAGCCACCAAGAGGGTGAAAACAGACATCTGTCACCTAAACATGTTGACATACAGAGTCTATAGTAGGTTTTGCCCCACACTTATCAGGTCAGTATGATTTGAATAGGGCTTTTTATAATGGACATTGTCAGCTTCATAGAAACACGGGTCAAGACCCCTGATGAGCAAGTCCGACAATCTCCTTGAGATGGCATGATGGAAGAACTTTGAGAGAAGCCAAAGAGAATACTCCAATACTCTGGGCAGCCCCAGACAGTGAACTCTCAGGGCAACTGCAGAGCATATTGTAGACTATACTTTCATCCCATTCTCTTTCTACTACGTTCAGTCCTAACACAATTCAGCACCGAATCAAAGCAGGAGAAGATGGTTTTGGTTTGTTTTACAGTACTAGCTGCAGTCATTTCCCGTTAGCATGCACGCCTTCAAGAAAGCTTGTTGCACAAAAGAATGAGATATAAATGAGTAAAAGAATGAGTCATAAAAATGCATAAAAGCGAAAAATGGCAGTTTGTCACTCAAACTGAGTCATTTGTTATGACCTGTTTACTTCATGATTCGTGGCTCCTCCATTAACAGTAACTGTGAAAGCTTAAAATGATCTTTAAAAATAAAAAAAGCACAGCAGTGCCGGACGGTAATTTCAACGATGCTTCAGTTTGAGGGCCTCTCAGAAAACAATATGGGTTGGGCGTGATTGACATCGTCAAATATTGTGCGTGCCAGGGTGTGAGGGAAAAGCCAAATCATGACTGACACTTGAAAGCAATTGTGTTTGTGTTGCTCTCTCTATGTATATTTCGAGCTTGGCAGCGTCAATAACACTGCAGTGCTCTGGCACATCGCAAAGAAAGCCTTTACCTACATTTTACGAGGTGGGTTAGTGAATGCAAACATATGAACTGCGTGTGCTACTTCAAAATCAGCCTTTAGCCTCTACTTACATGTGTACGCGCTTGGGCATGTGTGTGTCTTGCATCTTGCTCCCTCATTTGATCCCTTGATCTCGTAATCAAGCTCGGGAGGGGTTGAGGGGCCGGCTTGGTGAGCAGAAGCCGGTCTCTACACATGTAATCCTTGTCATTACATTTAAACAATCTTCTTTTTATTAATGAATATTTCAGGAGGTTATTGCAAGGCAGCTTCTCATTTGATTTTTTTTAATCCCTTCCCTCACAAGTGAATAATTGTCCTAATGATTTAATTAATAGAATTGTATCCACAGATGAAAGGCTTCTATTTAATAAGCCAAAATGGCTTGAATTAAGAATAGGCCCTGCCTGTCAATTACATCTATTGTAGGTTCTCTTTCTACTCCCCGAGCTAACATGCAGCCATAAGACTTCTATTCTTAATTGAGACTTAATAAATAAACGCGATTTGGGTAATCCCACAGCTTGGTCGTTGAAAGCTAGCAGGAAGGATCGCTTGGCTGGTTGGCTGATGGTGTGTGTGTGCGTGTGTGTGTGTGTGTGTGTGTGTGTGTGTGTGTGTGTGTGTGTGTATGTGTTTCTTTTGCCCTGGCTGGGTTCCCTGCGCTCTTGCTCCTGTGCCAGATGAAAACTCTCTTCAGTATTTGCCAGGTTGTGTTTTATTTACCTGAAGCATCGTTTCATTTCTACGACTGCCATATGCTGGATTCCTGTGTGCCTGCTTTTCCACAGCACAACAACTGGCACCCTGTGTGATTCGTGTCACTCTGAGTGCGCTCAAAAACTTGAGCACAGGTCACTAGTGTAGGGCTGGTTAGATTTATTTAATCATTATTCAACATTGTAAAAAAAAATAAATAAATAAGCCTTCTAAGTTGCTCTTAGCTTGGATGTATGATTCTAGGAGGTTCTCCAAAACCTTAAAAAGTTTCTTCACACTCATTTCATTTGTACTACTGTTCAAAAGTTTGGAATCACTATTCAAAAGTTTGGATTCAATGTTTTCAATCATTTAAAACCAATATGACTGCAAACAATGGTAATGATTACAATATGTTAGTCCTGTGCAACATGGTAGGTAATCAATTGTAGCACAAAAGGAAGCTGTAAACTTCTAAATGTGGCCAGAATGATGAATGTAGCTGTAGAAGATTATAAAATGTCTGAAAAAGCTGTATAATATTAATTGATTTATATAATATGTGTAACATAAATGAATTAGTTTAGAATAAAATTGATTTTCAGAATTCATCAAAATTTGTGAGTGGTGATCAAACCTCAAGGCAATCAATGACCAAATATTGAGTGTACACGATCCAAAATAGAGGTGCCAGTAAGAACCATGTTTAACCCCTTAACAATCCAGGGTTATATAATACAAAGGTTCATAATTCAGTATCAGGGACTTCAATGCAAACTAATGGAGCTATTCTTAGATTATAGAAGTGTGTCATAAAACTTTGGGCCTATGGCTTGTTAAGGGGTTGAAAAAATGACATGTAAGAACCTTTTAAAGATATAAAAACCTTCACATAATGTAAAGGTTCTATACCAATTAAAGGGTTCTTCCTTAAAGGTTTATACTATGTGGAGGTCCTTTAACCTCTTAAATGGTCAGGGCCCAGTGGCAGGGCCAATCGAAGTCCCTATAGTTAGAATAAAAAGCCACAGTATGTAATAAGCCTGAGGGTTTTGACTTTGAAGAGGTGCTTCACACCCAGAGATCTCTTTTACAAAAATGGTTCTTTTAAAAACCATGTACTGAAAAGTTCTTTAGGGAACCAAAACTTGTTCTTGTTTGGTATCATGCAAATAACCATTTTGGCAACTTTAATAGATAATTACAGTGTATTATTTATCAATTCTAACTTCTTGTTGAGAGAATTCTTATTCTTGAAATTTTGAGTACATCTAAATCTAAAAATACTCCTTGGTGAGTAGAATGTGATACTTAAACCTACAGTGCACAGTTAGTGTTGTATATAAAATGACAAAACATTGTTAATATGACAATTGGATGGTTCTTTAAGAAACCATGCTGTTATACATTTCTCTCCAAAGAAACCTTTTTGATATCTTTTTGAATTTTGAGAACCCAGTCCAATGTTGGCTTATAATGTATAATGAAAAGGTAAAATACAAACAAAAAGCAATGTTTGAATATTTTCAATCATGTTTATTAGGCTACTTTCTGCAGCATAATTTTGTTAGACAGCGTAAGTTGAATACAACCCTCTACACTAGCAAACAGAGCAGGTTAGTATCAATATCTTCAGACCAAACACTTATATCTTCAAAAAAGTAACTATTCTAAGTCATTTTGAATTTCTCTTTGTCCGATAATCATGAAAATTTGACTCAACTTAAATGGTAGCTTGCACATTCAGATTATCTAAAAAATTAAAATTGCCAAAAGTTCAAAGATTCAAAGTTTTGTTCAGACAGTGACAATATGTATGTGTGCCTATATTTACATATATAATGTTCTTTCATGTTTTGCTACCTGTGAGCATGTGTACTCACAGATATACAGATACACACATTCACACACACACAAAGCACCATTCCAGGGACCAAGCCCATCTTTTATTGATAAGAGAAAGGGGGGGACGTGGCAATGTAATGAAATTATCAACGTTGCTGAATTAATGATGAACGAGAATAAGAAAAGCCACGGCTCTCTGGAGCCGGCGAGCTCATTAGGCATGCAGTCTCATCATGTCCTCTTTTGGAGCGGGCTAACTCTTCCTCTAGCGCAGGACCTTGCTTTGGACTCTGCACAAAACTTCCCTCAAAAAACTTCCCAGCCCTATCTCACCTGAGACTCCACCTTTCCATGCTCCGCTCACTTCTGTTTTTCCTCACCTTCCTCTTGACAAGACAGGAAGTCTTGGGTGGCTAATTTTTCTTTTATTTTCTTTCCTTTTTTTTTGCGTCCTCCGCACTCCTTTCCTTCTGTACCTCCATTGAGGCTGACCTGATTTGGAGAGCCTCTGCGGTCTCTGGTCTGAAAGAATGCACCTTCTGTACTCCCTCCTCATGCTGCTTCTTCTTGTTCTCTTCGTTTATTTATTTATTTATTTTTGCTCCCTCTATCTTCTTTTTTCCTTTGGCCGGACTCTCTGCGGATAATGTTACGGATTCAGCGAATGCAAATGAATGGGGGGCCGCTCTTCACTTGCTTCTGGAGCTGGATGACTGAGAGAACTGGAACATCATGGGGTTTCATTAGCTAAACCCAGACTGAGGCCAAGGACCACACAGCCAGGTAACGTACCAAATCATTTTAATGGCAGATTCAATAGAGTTTTAGCCTTTTGTAAAATTTCATCAGTTTACGTCAGACCACCTCTTCTACTGGTTGTTCTTCTGTGCAAATAATTGCATGTTGTTGACGTTCTCAGACTTTGAGGTGTCCAGAACGGTCAAATCCTAGGTCTACTTAGACACTAGCATGTCCTTTTAATTTTTTTCCTTTTGCTTTTTAAACTTTGCCATATTACACTTGTACTGAAAACTAAAAAATGTTACATTTGAAGCATCGCCAAGTTGCAAAATCTAACGAATATTTGATATCTGCCTTTGTTTTAAAACTGACGCAACTCAGTTGTTGCACTTAACGGAGCTTCAGCATCATACGGAGTGAAATGTTAACTTCAACTTCTCTCTCTGTCTATGTGTAGGCTGCTGCAGTATTGATGCCTCCCGTTTCGAGATTCTCTGGTGAGTCTCCTCTTCACAGGCCTTATTTATTTAATCAAAGCCTAGATTACATCATTGAGTCACTCAACGGTTCATGATTCGCTTCGCAAGTGGGCCTGTTAGCATCGAGCCCAGCGTTTAAGTGTTTAAATTTTATCCAGCCAAAATCCTTCATTCAACGTAATTCTTATAATGACGATTTTAAAATCGAATTGTTTTCTCTTTCTTTCATTATCTTATTTACTGGCTACACTGATCCTTTTCATTTGGGCTGTCACCATGTCATTTTATTCCAATTTCCGCATACGAATATTGAAGCATTCAAGATGCAAATGTGCAGGCGAAAATACAAGGATGATGAAGCGCTTCCACGATGCACAGACACATAATAGACTTGGCAATTCAATCTCCATGTAGGTAATCTGATTCTGAGGGATTGGATTATTTAATAAAAATGCATCACACTATCATGAAAACAGATCGTCTCTGTCAACTCCGTTCACGGCGTGGGCCGCGAGGTCACAGGTGTAATGCTATCACCCGAGTCCCTATTCTGCCTCCTTATGGTCACTTCCTATGAATTGAGTGGATTGATCCACATACAAATTAGGTTTGTCCTCAAAGGGCTCCCATCAATACATTGACTCCTTTTATGAGGGCCATCAAACAGCCATTATGGGGATCAGGGGGGCGGCCCCTTGGGGAGGTTGCCGCCAGTGACGGATGGGAGAGGCGTGGTTAGTGTCTGAAGCTGCAGACTCATGGGGCTCAGCAATCAGTTAAGATGTGTGAACAAACCTGATTTTTGTTTCAGCAACATTACGTTATTGTCTTTATTAATTATTTGATAACATTTCTTAATGCACTTGCAACACATAAAATGCATCTTGGTGAGGTCTATTAATGATTGTTCATATGCTTATAGTATATCTTACAATAATCTTTGAATCATTTAGATTTTATTGGTGAGGTTTTTTAAAGAATTTCATTATAAAATTGAATAATATACACTTTGTATTGGGTAAATAACTGAGATGTAAACAGTCATTCGGCCCCTCTACTCTAATAACTGTGTAGTTACACATGAACAATTCATGCCCCAACAGTGTAACTACTTGTGATGTATTCACTGTTACAGATTATAGAAAAAGTGTATGTAAATACACAAATGTATCAACTTCTGTTTTTACTCATGCAGTTACACAAGTGTATCTTATGTTATTACACATATGTATTAGAGTGGGGGTAATTCAAATCCAAATAAACTGTTATTTCTCAACAAGACTTTTCTGATTGTAACAGGAGGTGTGTAATTATCTACATTATGAGAGTACACATACTTGGCTTGTAATATGAGCATAGCCTTATGCAGTATGTTTGTGTTGTGACATGGTAAATAAACCACAGTTGTGGCTTTAAACCATTCTGTAATGTTGCAATATTTGCAAAGGATAGAATGTTTAAAGCCAGAACTTTGGTTAGTGTACATGTCACAACACAAGTATACTAATACAGCTAGCTTAGTGTTAGTAAAGTTAGCAGTTCCTGTGCAGATATAGGTAAATAGATGCCTCCAGTTGTAGCTCTTCCTGCTACTTGTGTAATTCCATAACAGAAAATATGCTGCTAGAACTATCAAGATACACTTGTGTAATTACAAAAGTAAAAATGGAATTTCATACTTATGTGTATTTACACAAGCTATACTTCTGTGATCCATATTTAACAGTGAATACATCACCAATAGTTATGTTGTTGTTGCATGCATTGTTAATATGTTACTACACAGTTATTAGTTACATATTATAAAGTGGGACCAGTCATTCAGAGTGGTTTAATGTGAAATGCTCCATTCTAGAGAAACTTTCCAAGTCAGAATTGTTCATGGAGGTGGTGATAGGAACCAAACCAAAAAGTCCTTTTAACCCTTTGTCGCTGATGCAAATCCTGGATGTTTTTGCTGTTTAGCATCAATGTTGGTGCTGCATTTATCTGAAATGTAAATAAAGTGATGTATCAAAGTTTAATATTCATAGATTTTTAGTTATATATTAATTGAACAAGAACAAGAAAACACATGCATAGAAAAATAAGTCAAGCATCAGTACTGCTTTATTTGTTACTCTGATTAAACAAAATTTCTTATCAGAAGCTCTTATCAATATGGACTGTGCTCTGAATGAGCTTGCACAATAATTTTGAATAATTACAGTACATCCAATAATAAAGGAAGCCTAGTTCATCTTATATACAGTGATAGAAAACACAGTAAAACACAAAAAGTGCCAATTCTACATATTTCAGTCTGGTCAGCATGCATATATGCCATACCTAGCAGGACGTTTAAGAGAGTTTAAGGGGCCTTCAGCATATTCTCAGAATGGATTGCTCACAAGACAATTGGTTCAATCAGGTTAAAGCTACCTCACGGAAAGTTACACAAAATGCGTAGTTTTCATAGTTTTGTTAAAAGATTTTTTATTTTTAAATCCATTCATGGCAAAGTATAATCAGGTCATTAAAAGTAGAAGTAGTGCCCAAAAAGCATTTTACTGCTTCTACTGCTATTTTACCATTATCAACATTGCATACATATTACATATAAAAACCGAAAAGATGTGTAGCTTCACTGGTCATTCTGGATAGTCAATAAAATGGCTGTATTTTATTGTTCCCGTCTCAACCATTGTAAAGGAATCCAAGTTGGTAACTTTCTTTACTATGACCCATTTCACAAAGCTTGTAAGCCATTATTTAAGCTACAAGATAAAGTGCATGTTGATGGCAGACCCTTTGAGATGTGAAGGCCTTCAGAATGTAAACAAGTCTACTGTCGCACATCCTCCTCTCTTCAAGTGTCAAAAGTTCAGTCTTTTCAATTACACCACTTTAATATTCATGCTCCCTTTCCCTGGGCTAATAAATATGCACCATTTTAAGTCTAATTGTTCAAGAAAACTCTGTTTTATGTTGCCGTAATGGTAATAACAAATGATAGATGCATAAAATTAGCATACATTTTCCAAGACCAAGAGAATGTCTGATTGTTGTGCCACAGAGAATTGCTACAAGTTAGGAAGTTAATTTCATTATCTCCTCCTCCTCATTTAAGCCTGCACTCTACAATAATTGAAAAACAGAATAAGAGATTAGCTTTTAGCGTGTGATGGCAGCTAATGGCAGCTGATGTAATGTTAGTGTTACAAGAGGAAGAACAATTACAGAGGAGCATTTCTGTGATGCCACCCGTAATCAGGTGCTGCTATTTGAAACTGATGCAGCTCATCTTCACTGGCTGGCATGAAGGCTTAAGCTGTCACTGAAACAAAAATGAGACATTCTGATGTGAAAACAGGCCAGAAAGGTAATAAAGGGCAAGATTTTTCAGGCTAGCTCATGTAATGTGCCTTCATTGTACCTGGAGCTATCCATGAATACTCATTAGTGAATGGTTTTAAATGCAAATGAATTCAATACTTCTGTGTGGTCACATGGGGGGTGTTTAGATTATTTCTAAATCTAATCATATGTACATACATTTTTTTGTACATACATTATAACATCTAATTATGGCAATCAGTGGGGAACCCTCAGGCCTTCTAGGCCTTTAGAGAAGGTCTAAAGATTTGTGGGAATGAAATGCATGCCTTTTTTGTCATTTTTATTTAATGGAATCATCATGAGTGTTTTATTTAAGCTCTGCAGGTATTATAACAGTACGCTTATTTCATTCTTCAGCTTTGGTTGGATACAAAACTGAAAACTCTGAACCTTTTTCTCTATGGTATCTGGTTTATATAGTAAGTAAGTGCTCACATTTGTTAGGACTTCAGGAGTGGACAGAAGTCCTAACATGTCAGATTGACTACCAACATAATAGTGAAATCACCCAGTCACCTTTAAATTCACAAAGAGTGGAAAAAAACAATAGTGTAGACCTTCTGGAAGACCTAAATACGTCACAATGTATGTGACTACAAATATGTGGTAGTCTAGCCAGGTTTCAGTCAGTTTTTATGTCAGCTCCATGTCAGGGCTTTTTCTGAAGGAGTCACTGTAAAGCTGCAAGGTAAATTTACAAGAAAAGGAAACAAATATTCTTAATGTTAAATGGAAGTTAATGGACCAAGACTTTATACTTATATTTATTTGTCCATTCATCTTAACACAATGCAAAGGGTAATTGGAGATTTCAAATTGTTAAGAAAAATGGTACAAAACTGTAAAAATGGAGATACAAGGTTTTTGCGCAGCAGTGACAATATGTTAATTTCTGGTATGTGCTTAAAATAAAACATGCAATGTCTTTTACAAGCACCAAACGTCTGTGTTTGATCTTCAATGGCAAAAAAACGGTGCACCAATATTAGCTTAGTGCTAACATACTGTTGAAAATCCCATAGGGACACTAACGGAAGTTACTGGTATCACAGCCGATGGCATACCTCTTATTTCTCACTGATGACTAATAGTGATCCACATATTTCTATCTTGATCATTTAGTTACCTTTTACGTGAAGCGATTAAATCATCAAAATATGATTTAAACCAAATCAAGGCCTCAAACTCTCAAAAGTGTGCTGAAAAAGATTATTGATAAATGTCAAGTAACCACAATCCGTGGCAAAATAAATAAATAAATAAATAAATTCTCACAAACTGCCTTTTCCAGGGGCTTCTCTTTCTCTAATAATTGTTTCACAGGCCTCCCCAACACCCTTAGTAAACACTTATTGGAGGAAATCACAAATGCGGAGCATTCTAGGAGCCGCTCCGTTCTGTCTGGCATCCCTTGTTGTTACCGTGGCGCCGCTGCTCTGTCGCTTCTTCAAAAAGAGAAAACACTGGGAAGAGAGAAAGAAAACAGAGCAGCTTTGTTGTTGAGTTCTTCACACACATATCGCATATTCATGTGGATGTGTTTAAGTGTTTTTCTGCTGGCATAAGCAGGCGTCACTGCTGAGCTCAAGTGTCTCTTTCTCTCTCTCTCTCTTTACAGTAGGCATCTTTGCCTACTCCACCATACAACATCTGAGTAGATGGTGCTAAAATGATTGTAGTTATTGATGCTCTTCCTTCACATTAGCCACTTTCCCCTCTGCTGTGTAAAGGTAGGTGTGATAGCGTCTGCGAGGGCGAGAGAGGCAGCATGCTTTTGCCAGAGCCTCTGTTTCAGCTGATGTAATTTCAGTACAGGCCGAACAGAATTGCTTTTGAATTAGTTGCTATTGTCTGAGAGTGTGTGAGACTGCTGGGCCTCTGATCCAATAAGCCACAAATTTCCCTCTTATCTGTACGTTTGACAAAACATGCACAGCTCTTATGCTGTAAGCTTACTGCTGGTTTACATGAGCACAATTACTAATTACAATTACTGCGCTAATCAGGAACTGCTGAAACAACATCGACTCCACCCCAGGACTAACTCTGAGTTTATTAACATGAGAACTTGGTAAACATATCTATATATGCTTTAGTAAGTAGATAACCACCATTTGAAAGTCTCTGCTGTTGCAGAAGCAGACAATGATTGGCCAGTCACAATAGTTCCTCACTGCGGCTTTCCACAGATTTTTCAGTTTCTGTTTAATTCAATAATTGTGATGTAAACAAACTCATTCAGAGTGATTTGATGTAAAATGATGCACTGTAGAGCCGCTTACCAACTAAGATTTCTTTACAGTGGTGGTGATGGAAACCAGAGGTCACAATGTCTGCAATGCAAATGTAGCAATTTCATTAACTGTCAAAAATGATACTGTTGTTAATGGTGAAGTAGTGGCAAATCTGAAGAAAACAGTTTTCTTGGGCACTATTTTGCCTTACAGCCCAGCGTGTACTTTTCCACCATGAATGGGTTTAAAAAAAGTACATTTTTACACCAAATTGTCTCAAAACTATCATAAAGCAATAAAAGCATTAGGCAGTACATTCTTATCCATTTCTTGTAACCATGTATGAGGAAACATTTAGGGGAATTAACAGGCTTTATAGCAATCAAGAATAGATGGAAGCTTCTTTAAGTGAGGAAACAAGAAAAAAGAGGTTAAATCACGTAAAAAGATGCTATTAGTTTATTATTATGCATCCTGATTCAATATACTGATAAAATCCTAACAAAATGTCATATTTCCAAAATGGAAACTTTAGAAGAGAAGGAAAAAATGTGCATTTGGTGCATTTTGGCCTTTAGCTTTAAGGAAGCTCAGCTTTAACCAATTAAGAAAAAAATAGATAGATTTATTAATTAACTTTAATGTATCAAGATTTTGTTCAGAATAATTTTTGACTATTTTAGTTCGTTCATTCAACATTAATTACACACACAATGTAAAGGGCAGCTGTCATTTTCAAATAGAGTTATGAGGCTTGAATATGACAGCAATCATAAAATATATCACATCATACCCATATTTACGAATAATAATGGCATGGAAATCTCATAATTCATATTTTTATACAAGTCAAACATGATTAATCAGTTTACTTGCTGTGGCGCTATACGGTAACACTATGAACCCTGATTATTGGTGATGGTGCTGTATAATGTCAGTATCTTTTTTACATACCATCCTTTCCTTATACAAACAACACGCAGCTAACTCATCACATCTCCATGGAAATATCCAGTGGAAATATCCTTTCAAGCTTCATTGATCTGAGACTGGCTCAAGCTGGAGAATTTCCCTAGCTAATTGCATCTTTGTCTAGGCTGTCAATAGAGCTGTGACTGTTCGAGATGCAGTGTTACTGACCCTGTGGGGAATAGGGTCCTAACCCTTGGCTCTCTGCTTTGCTGTCATACTAACAGATGCTTATGCAACTGGTTAAACCCCAGGCTCTGTAATGTACACACAGATCTAAAATATACACAAGTCTCACTGACTAAAGGTCCTACAACTGTAAAAGACTTGTATTCTAGGTCTACAGTCTTTTTAAAATGTGATCTATATTAATCAGGTTAGACTCAGATACAATGAAACAAAATGAAAAATATAGAGAACACTGGCTGGTTGATTTTCTAGTTGAGGGCAAGTAAATTTCCGGAGGTTCATTTGTAATGCATTCCAAGTGCACTAACTTCATAAATTACCGTAATTAACAACACCACCTGGAGCTGTTTTCTATTGATCAACCAGAAAACACTAAATCAAAACTACTATCGGCCAGTCACGCAAGCAACATGCAACTTAATTCACCCGCAGTGCTATTTTCAAACCGCTCCAATGAGCAAATTTCACACTTTTATAAAGTGTCTTGTTTTTCCAAGTCGCTGCGTTTTTGTATTTTTAATTCTCAGCTCTTTTTGATGGCTTGTTGCTCTTCATGTGATGCCAATAGGCTGTGGGTTTTAAAAGCAACCATATCCTTTCAGGGAACGGCGAGTATAAATATTTTGCCATTGATTAATATGATAGGGCCCAAACGTCCCACTCTGTGCTTTGATAGTTGACTACCATGCCCCACGTGATGCTATAATGGTAACACTCGGGCCCTGGGTGAAAGAGCTCTATCCTCACTTGAGCGGGACGAGCCAGCCTCCTGATCACTCTCTCTCTCTCTGTTCAATTTTACATCACTGTTTATACTTCATTCCACACACACTGCGTCTGTGGAGTGTGTACGCAGTTTGTTTGAGGTCATGCCACATCGAGTTGATCAACTTCTTTCCGTGTTTGAGTTTCTTCGTTCTTTGTCATTAATGCTTCTTTCATTAATCCCACATTAAGAATTAAGAACTAAGTTGTTACACAGTGTTTGATGTGTAAGTTGGTTTCTTTGGAATGCAAAACTTCCAATTGGACATTTCAAATATGCAGTGACTTGCTGGCAACTTCTTGTAAATATTTGCTGAAAGAACTTGCAATATCTTAGTGGGTTCAAACCTTCAGTATATCCCGCTGCACTTCACAAAGGGTTATTAAGCTTTAGTAGTGGCCAGTGATGACCAAAGCATTGAGTAATTTTGTTTAAAAAACTTCTGACTCATTGTAAAAAATCTTGTTTTGCAGTAAGAAAATCCATCCTTTACATTTTTGCCACATTTTAGGCATTTCTTGACATTGAATGGACCAGAAAAAGTTAGGAGGGCAAGCTGTATTGTAACCTGTCAATACAGAATGTAAATCAAATATAAATGTAATTATTATGTAACTATATAATCACAATACTGTTGGAAAGATTAAATCATTTATCATATAATAATTGCTTTAATGTTATTCAGTAATTGCTTATTTAGAATAGATCAAAATTCTACAAGCTTGATACTAGATGCCACTTGTATACAAACACACATTATATAAGCTGCTTATCCCTCTGGGTCACAAGGGGAGCTGGAGCCTACCTCAGTGGTCATTGGTTGGAAGGCAGGAAACACCCTGGATAGGTCACCAGTCCATCACAGGGCAGACAGACAGACATGTATATTCACACACACATTCACCCTGGTGGCCCACCCTGGTGGGAATTGAACTCAGGCCAGGGAATCAAACCTATGGTGACAGCAGCTGTCCTTTAAGCTGTCCTATTAAGTGAAATTTTGCATGATGAACGGACCAGGGGAAATGCTCCAAAATCACTTGGAAAAAACCTCTTTATATTAACTTACATTAAAAGCTTAGAAAGTTTTTTTTTTACCTTCTCCTGTAAGGTTGCTTTTTTGGAGATGCATAGTTTTCTTTGTACAGCAATGATATACTGTAATTATCTATTTATATTTTATTTTCAGCCTCGAGATTTGATCTGTACTTTACAAATGCGAAGCATTATGAGTGCTAATTTTATTATAATATCACTCCAAAAAAGTACATTTTAGTTTGAATATTAATAGCTTTCTCATTCATTACGAAAGCATCTACAGCTCAGTTTATAACTCTGGACTCATCTAAAGTTTTTTTTTATATAGTTTTTTTCTGACATTTTTTATATTTTTTTATAAATTCCCACAGATTAGTTGATATCTACAAAGTTGTAGTGCAGTACCATCATAATAGAATCATAAATAGGAAACTCATTTATACATGTATCATCTTCAATATTGGTTTTATATTAATAAAAACAATGATTACAAAGTTTTGAATGGTGATGTATACCAAAATTATGTATAAATGATGTATAGCTAATAATTCTAGACTCCTGAGGATTAAAGGAGACATTACACAGCCTTGTGAAGCTTTTAATGCTCTGTTAAAGTCATAAAATGGAAATCATAATGCATTTTCTTTCCATTTGCAAGTGATATAGGGAATCAAGGAGGGTCTCTGAGCTAGCTGAGGGTCTTCTCTTGATGAAAGGTGGGGGTGGTGGGAGGAGGAGGTGAAACATATCATTACTGGTTAATGTTATTTCTCCCTGCCCACTGGTGTACAGTGACGTAATCCAAATTCCAAAGACATTTTCGAGGACAGCTTGGATTTTGTCATTTAAATGAAGTGATATGATGAATCGTGCTCAATAGAAGCAGAGACAAGGTAAAAAAAGTTTAATTTTAATTTGAGATCGACTTTAAATGCTGATAACTTCACAGTCTTTCATTCACATACCGCTGCTGTCTGAACAAAACCTTGTATCTCCATTTTTACCAATTTTCAGTTTGACATAATTTGAAAATGCCTGTTGGTCTTTAAATTGTGTGTAAATTTCATGAGGGACAGCCCAAAATGACTTGGAAAAAAAGTCAGGTTCCATTGACTTACATTAAAGTATGTTTTTTCCATCTCCTGTAAAGTTATCATTTTGGAGATACGAGGTTTTGTTCCGACAGCAGTGATATAGGATCTGTCCATCCTGACCAAATAGAGCATTAGCACACTACCTTAAGATAGCCAACATGGCAATGCCTTCATACGGCCTACAATTCAGTTTTTAATTCAGCTCTTTTAATGCATACAGAATAACATGACAACTTTCAGCTTTATTCTGAGACCCGCTCAGGATGAGAGCAGCATAAAGTGGTAAAGGAGTATAAAGATTTCTCCTGGCTGTGTTGATTTTTTGCCCTATTGTTTCACCTTTTTCAGACGAGCTGTCGTGACTTTAGAACAAAAAAAATATTTCAGATGTTGACGCGATCTGACAAAGGTTACGAGTAGCATGGAGTGAAGAAGAGAGCGAGAGAAAGAAAGGGAGTGAGGGAGGGAGAGGGGAGAGAAAGAGTGAGCCGAGCGATCAAGCCTGTGTCCTGGTTTCCTTGATAGATAATGATGTTTTGAAACAGTGTGGTGGTAGGATTTTTAGCCCACACTGTATGATTTTTTTTAGTTGGATTTTTTTTCTCTTTTTTTCAGCAGAAAGAGTGTGGAGATGAAAGCAGGTTCCAGGCTCTGCCTCCACTGCACATCTGACTGAGGCAGGTGTTAGATATGCTGATGACTAGCCGAGACTAAAGACAATACAAATTTGAAGTGAAAATGCTACTGGCACGCCTCCTCTGTTCTTAACACACGAAGCCCCTACCACGATCAATTATTCATCCTATTGTGCATGCCTGAGTGTGTGTGTGTGTGTGTGTGTGTGTGTGTGTGTGTGTGTACGAACATACACAGGCCTATACAGTATATTGTTGACTTCTAAGTACAGTGTGTGTTTGACTCAATGAGGGAACATGACTGTTTGTGAGTGTGTGTGAAAGAGAGAGAAAGAGAGAGAGACAGAGAGAGAGAGAGAGAGAGAGAGAGAGAGAGAGAGAGAGAGAGAAAGAGAGAGAGAGAGATAGAGAGAGAGAGAGAGAGAGAGAGAGAGAGAGAGAGAGAGAGAGAGAGAGCATGTACAGTACTGTGCAAAAGTTTTTGGCACTTAGGAAAACTATATATATATTTAAAAAAAAAACAATCCAGGAAAAATACCAATATTATAAAAAATGTAACATTAATACAAGAAGTAATGATTTAACATATGTAAATATGTTCATTTACCTTTTTAATTTACAAACATCTCATTTTTGTCAGCCCAGTATTAATTTGTAGTTATCAGCAAATAGTTGCTTTAGCTCAAATGAGTTCAAAAGATATCAACTACTTTTATGAAACAAAAAAATAAATAAACAAATTCAGTAATACTGCCTATGAGGCTATATGGAAAATACATTATAAATACATTTATGAGGCATAATACCTTATAATGCCTGGCATAAGCTTGTACAATTACTTATAATGAGTTACAGTTGCATGTATAACACTTACAGCATACTTACAGGTTTGAAATATGAAATATAATTTGAAATATATCACTTCCTCCCTCAACAGCTATGAGAGACAAGGGAGAAGATACTATATAGAGTGAGAATGAGGTCTGCTTTTGGTGGACCTGGTGCCATTTGTGTTTGTTTGTTTGTTTTGCAGTGTGTATTTGATACAAGTGTTGGTTATTTTCAGCTAAATGGAAACTGTAATGCTAGGCTAGCTGGATACACTGTTAGTAATAAAGGTTCTGTGCGGGTACATTTTTTGTTCATCAAGGTACAAACAATGTAAATGTACCCCCCAAGGGACAACAGTGGTTTTAAGGTCCAATTGTGCACCTTAAATAAGTTTGAAAAGTAGGTGAAAAGTACATATTTTATCTTTTCAAAACCTAATAAAGAACAATAAAATTAAAAGCCTATAGGCTAAATCATTGGCAGCTCAGACAGCCAGTAGATATCGACAGTAAATGACAACTGCTTAGTTTAGGAACACTATTAACATTAACACTGGCTTTAAGATAACTGTGCTAATTCAAGCCTTAAACATTTCCTGCATTGGAGCAGATCAACATATCCACAACTGATGCTCAGTGTGTAAGATAGATCCCTCTATGGCATGAACTCCACACATTTCACACAGGATTATCTCATTTCACTTAAAGCCTGTGAAGAGTGTTTATAATGCTCTGTAAGGTATATG
The DNA here is from genome assembly GCF_904425465.1 of Colossoma macropomum. Lineage (NCBI taxonomy): Eukaryota > Metazoa > Chordata > Actinopteri > Characiformes > Serrasalmidae > Colossoma > Colossoma macropomum. The sequence goes on from NW_023494791.1 coordinate 35,139,183, forward strand.
TACTTAAAAGGAAATTTCCTTAACATTTAGAAGAGGTTTAAAACCTCACTTCACTTAAAGCCTGTAATAAAGCACTATAAAGTATTATGTAGTTATATTGCATTGCAGCATTAGTGTCTACAATGTCACTATGGACAGATATTATAGTGCATTATGAAACCTGCCTTTTAAGTCATATGTTCTTGCTTAATTAAGTGTTATGCATGTAATTCTAACAAATATATATAAAATAAGCATGACCATAAATTATTGATACCTTTTACTATATTTATGTTTACTTCTTGTATATTAGTAATATTTATGACATATAAAGATTAGTGTTGGGGGTAACACAGTATGAAGTAATATGTTAGAGTAAAATGATTACTTTTTCCTATAACAAAGCAGTGTAAACCATTATAGTTTAAATTCCTGCAATCACATTACAGTTACTGACTTTATTAGATACATGTGTCTTACTCAAATGTCTCTAAGAGGACAGTATCAATTAGAGACAAAGCATTTACATCATATGGTTACTCTGTATGTACTATGTGTGCCTGTCCTACCTGCAAAACTGTATTCATAATCTGAATTGAGAATTTGGCCAGCACAGCCTGAGCACAGGAAGGGCCATAAACTTGGCAAAAAATCTATCAAAGCATCTAATCACCCGAATATGAGGCTGATGAAATCAGCTTTTGTAATGATTTACTTTTTTTAACAAAAGTAACATTGACAGCGATCGATAAACAAATTCTTGCATGTACAGTTAAAGCCCGTGTACAGGTTTTACATATGAAATGTAATTTCTCTCTTGGGTACACTTCCCAACACAAACCATGTTGTTTACAGCATCCGGGATACATAATTAGTTGACACATTTTGAATAGTTGCCCTTTGTAAATATAATATATTAATAAAATAAAATAAACATATTCTCCTGCACAATATACACAGGCCTATACAGTATATTGTTTTTTTAATCAAAAATATTATGATTTTATCTGTGTACAACTGTTCAAAGCTATGTTTGATAGTCATGTACTAGCTAGTATTATGCTCAAAATTAGTTTAAATTGTCATTACTACCAAAACAATTAGCTTCAGTAGTAATAAATTGAAATGTTCAGTCATTAATAGACATTGGAATGTTTGGTCATAATCATAACTAAGATACAGGGTCACTCAAAGCAAAAGCATATTAGTTAAGTCCAAGTCATTTAAAAGTCCCAGCAGAATGATCCATATATGAAATATCATAAGATTTCCATAGGGAGAATACAGTTTCCAATGTTTATCACCAATGTTCAGTGACAGCAACAATGGCTGCATATTTAACCAATGAGTGTATACATCATATATTTCACAAATACAGTCAGTGGTTCCAACTCACCTGCTATTGTAGCCTCTTGCTCTCTGCTATGTTACGTCATGTTTTAAGGGCAGTTTCCCGCTGTTGATTTTGTTAGTTTGCTGTACATTGGTTTATCCATCTTCCTGTTAGTACTGTCCAGTGTAGACTGTTGAAGGTGTCCTCCAGTGCAACATTACTGATAAACTGGATATTGCTGCATCAGCAGTGTATTTTGTTTGTAATGATACTTCAGACTCAGTGTACTCTGATCAACAAATTCACAACACTGCAGTAGCTGTAAATAACTTTTTTTCGTGACAGCCATCAATAGAATTTCTTGCCATTTAAAAGCTGTATTTGATCGAACTACAATTGAGGGGTCATTGCAACATATAGCATTTGAGCATCAGATAACTCAAAGGGTCAAGCTAGTGAAATGCATTAATAGTGGCCCTAGTGGCATTAATAATTTTTTCAAATTGACATATTATTAACATAGTCTTTTTAACATTGATTAACATGTTAACTTTGACATTAATTTCCACATTGCTAAAGAATTTACAGAACATTCCTTATACTGTTATGATGACTGACATTACCAGAACTGTTGAAATTGTTGACAACTGTGGAAACTGAAACTTTGATACATCTATGGATATAGTAAAAATGAATAATGACTGCAGTAAACAAGACATGTGGTTTATTAAGAGTAAACTATTGTTGCCATGCCAGCCAAAGAAGATATAATTTTTAATTAATCATCAATTTATTGCAAATTTTGTCATCCAACAATGAAAATATGATAATTTAGCATTGCTTAATATAGATTCCTTCAGCTTATATGTAGTATTTTCTCTTCACAACAATAATGCTAATTTCCAGTAGCCCCTCTTTGAGATGTGATATGTTAACATCAAGCTAACAGTACCACACATTCATTTTCCCATTGGTTTATTACTACTTAAGGCAGATCTAGCCAAACACACAGATATATAAAGGGTGTAAAACATTGAAGTATATTCTTTACTTTTTATATAGCAGTTTGACAGTAAGTTATTCAGTAAATAGTTCAAATCAAAGCCTTGCACTCAATATTAATGAAGGAGCCTGTTTAGCTTGATATCTTTTAGTCTAGTTGTTAAGAAAATAAGTTGTCAGCCCTCCAGTTTGAACAAAAGCGGGTTATTACTTTGTTTACCAAGACATATAGTGGTCCATGTGAGCAGTACAACACTAGTGAGTCAACTAGAGAGTCAACTCCAGAATCAATTCTTTGTCTCTGACACTTTCTGGGAATGACGGGTTAACTCTTGGCCTACAACTCTGAGAGTTGAAGCTGTTGGAGTCGACTAATCATTGGACACAACCTGGTTACGCATTTTCATAATGTCCTACGATCTGTAGCAAAAAAGTGGGTAAAGTATGTTTAGATTGATCTAATTTCCACTATGTCGCTTTATCAATGGCTCCAGTGCTGTCTTGGTTAAAAGTTCAGTCAAGGAGTTGACCTCATAGTGTGCATAGTGTGCGTGAATCAATTATTTTACAACTGCTTCGAACCTGGCTCAACCAGATTTTAGGATCAGAACTATTCATTTTATAAGACTGCATATCTTTTTCCTAAGTGCATATGTATGCAAGCATGAGTGAACAATGCTACATTTCATTCCGTTCATTCGTGCAGGCCTGAATGTGTGTTCTCCAGCACAGTCCATGCATGAGCCTCTCTATGTGTGCTTTGCATATGCATGTGTTTCTCTGTGTGTGTGCATGTGCGTTAAAGTCATTAGTTCCTCTCCAGCACAGGAAAAGGTGTGTGTTCAGCACTGTGCATGTCTTTTGTTCGGAGTGGTCCTGGCAGCTCGTGAGCAGAGCCCCCACACTCGCTCAGCTTTAATGGCAGGATCAGGGGAGCTGGTTTTGGTGGCTGAAGCTCAGCTCATGTTATTGGAGAGAAAACGTGAAGACGCTGGGGTTGGTACGTGAATGCGTGGGGGGAGTGGGGAGGGCGGTGGGGTTCCAGCCTTTGTACACTGGGGGTGTTTTTCAAAGCAGCGCAGACTGGAAGCCATTGGGAGGCTCCTTTGACTTTAATCTTTTGCGTGCCTTTGAAAATTATGGCCGAGGACTGCGCCTTGCTTCATTAAAAGACATGTTCTCTCGTTTCTTGTGTAGTTTCAGCCAGGATTTTTTGCACTCTGTGCTGGTTTCAGCGCCCCCACCCCCTCTTACCACCACCACCACCTCTCCACCCCAACATACGCACACACACCACCCTTCCCATTGCCCCCTCTTTAGCCTGTAATGATATCATTACACCTCTTGTTAAGGGCCACTCACTTACAGTGAGGTGTATGAAAGCATGTCCACTGAAACAAACTGGATTTATGCATTCATTTAATGCTATATCAGTCTCTGACCTCACAACATTCTACACAACCATTTAATACAGGCCAGAAGTTTCAAAATCCAAAATTCAAAACCTAATTCATTATGTAGGAGCCACTTTTTAAGCTCGTAAACTGCAAGTTTTTTATTCAGTTATTGATCTTGTGACATATAATTTAGTAACTACTACAAAGAATTCTGTTATGGCTGTAAAAGTAAAACATAATGAAGTAATAACAATGAGGAACTGATGTGAGCCCATATATGGCTTTTGCTTTTTGCTGAGAGATTCTACAGATTTTTCAAAATTTCAGCTGAATTGTTGTCATGTAAACAATGTCATTCAGAATAGTTTGGTCCAAAATGACTAGTGAACCTACACATGTCTTCTGAGTTTTTATATTTAATGTTCATAACTGTAAAATAGTAATAAATCTGAAAAAAAAGTCTTCAGACGTCTGGTTCCTATCACCTCCACTGAGCAATTCTGACTTGGTAAGTTCTATAGAACTGAGCATTTCACATCAAACTACTCTGAATGGCTTTGTTTACATCTTAATGATTAAATTATCTTGAATTTGTAGTGGAAATCGTAAAGGCCTTTTAACTCCCACCTTGATATATATGGTGTCCATGTTGTTTGCTTCTACTATAGGAAAGACTATCACCACTGCCATTGCCCCTTTCACAAGCACAATTTTGGAAAATTCTTTTAACCCTTGGTGAGATAATGGACCATGATCTTCTGTAACCCTTTAAACTCCCAGGCTTATTACATTCAAAGCTTATTTTGCATTATTTAAGTGGAAAATGGTTCAAGCTGCCTGAGTTATTCTTAAGATTCTTAAGCAGACTGAAAGTGACCCCAGGTTTTGGACAGGTTAACAAGTGAAGAACCCTGTAAACACAGAGCTAGACCACAACTGTCCAAAGATCCTAAGACAAGTATGCCTTTTAAAACCAAAGTTGCCAAAGCTTATTTGATACAATGACATACAATAACCACTTTTAGTTCTCTAAACAAGCTTTTTTACAAGAACCATTTATTGAGAGAATTCTGTAGGGAACTAAAAGTGTTTTTTTTTCTGTGGCATCGCTCCAAAAAACAATTTTGGAACCTTTAGTTTTGAAAGTGTAAAGTCTTTGTAGGTCCTCCAGCTTGGGATATCTTGGGACAGTTGTGGTCTAGCTCTGTTTTTGAAGTAATTTATTCACATATAAATCATTCTTGAATGGTTTTAAATTAAATTGGTAGCACTTGCAGTAACAGAGAATAGTTGTGACATTGCGTAGGGCTACTTCCAGTCTATTAAACCTGTGAATGTTGAACTTTATGACAGTTATTGTTGATGATGGATCCAAAAAGATAGCATATCAGAAAGAAAAACAAAAATCACAGTTTTTCATGAGAGTGATACCACAAATTGTAACAAAGAGGCAGAAAAAGAAATGCCTGTCCCTAAAGTGCCTGCACTCATGCCTACCTATAGGTAGAGAGAGAGAGAGTGAGAAAGAGAGAGAGAGAGAGAGAGAGAGAGAAAGAGAGAGAGTGAGGGAGAGAGAGGGAGGGGGTGGTTTTGTCTAAAGTTACAACAGTGTTTCAGAGTGTCTGCATGAAATTCCCCATAAACTTCACTTTAAAAACATATCATGGCCATGACGCTGTCTCCTTAAAAGTATATGTGTGTTTCTGAGCGTGTGTGTTTCTGTGTGTGTGTGTGGGTGTTTCTGTGTGTGTGAGTGTATGTAGTGAGAGAGATGTCTCACCTCAGCCTGGTTTGAGCCTGAGAGCACCAAATGAGTGGTGACAGAAGCAAGGCGGGCGAGAGTGGATCTCTCATGAGGGATTTCTCGCTCCCCTGTCTCTCTCTCTCTGAAACACACGTCACCGGTTTGCCAGCCGAGCCCAGCAGCCCTCAAAACGTGAGAGACAAAAAGCGGAAAAGTGCTGCAGCACAGAGCGAGGGAGCAGAACAACTAGCGACCAAAAACACACCAAAACACTGAGCTCAGCTTCAGCGGGCAGAGAGAGAGAGAGAGAGAGAGAGAAAGAGAGAGATTTAGTGCTACTGTCACACGTGCCATCAGTACTATATTCTCAATTACAATACAGCGAATGTGGGATCTTAAACTAAGCAGATTTCATTGAAGGGCCTTATAGTTATTGCCAGTGATAATAACAAAAGTATGGTATATAAAATTAATTATTTATCATGGTTCACTGAAACAAAGAGATATAGCAAAACAGAAGAAAGACAGAAAATGATTTCAATTTGATAAAAAGCTATTCTGCCATGTTTTTGTCATTTTTTGACATGAAAACAACAGAAACTCGGAAGTGAAGACTGAAACCTGTCAAAACAGAATGCTATTCATTATGTAACTTTGTTATTATGCAATTACACTGTAACAATTATGTAATATAGACTAAATGCAAAGCTAAGCATTCTTTTTGTACAGGTTAATTTTAAAATATATACATTGACATTTTTGCCATGTTTTGTCATTGAAATAAACAGAAGAAAAGTCAACAGAGCAGATTGGAACCTGCTAGTCCTGAGTGTCAATTGCATGTAAATGCAATTAAAGAACTGGGTGCCCCCCACCTCCCCTCCATTTACCAAACCTGCACCAACTCATTACCTAATTAACAAGCTACTCCGGTGCTGGGTCAGATGTTAGATGGTGAATGTGTATAACTATGTAATTACTTCTATAATTACATTTCAATAGTGCAGTGTTAAATCTAGGTATTAAGCACTTATATGTGAGTGAGTCATTCTATGGAAACGTCCATTTTGTTGCACTTGAAAAACAGGTTTACAATTTATATTATATTTACATTTTAAAATAAAACAAGTTATTTTAACAGTTAGACTTTCTTAACTACAATTTTGCTATATTGGTTTTCAAATCAATTATATAGAAGTCCAAGCACCACAGAAGTGCTCATCCTCACAGTCATGTGTAAAGGGTGAGTGCCATATTTTGAGGTAAAAAAAAACATGTTTTTCTACAATTTTAACTGCAATAATCTATACATGACTATGAAATATTTGGTTTGAATAACTCAAAGAAAACAAATGGGAAATAAATATTATCAAATATATAATGAAAGTTGTGGTCCCCAGAAGTCAGGTTACTGGTGTTACTGCGTAACAAAACATCTCTTATTTGGAAATAAAAATCACACTGATGACATCACTTGACTTCCTTTTACCTATTTTCTAAGGATCTATGAAAAAAGCACATGGTAAGTCCACTGTGTCTTTTCATGTTGTCTTTTAGCTCATGATTTCATATGAAGCTTTCAGTTGAAGTCACTGGTATGACCTACTTTATCCTTAGGCATTTATAAAAAAATAGAATACAAATGGATTAAATTACATATTTTACTGGATATTCCATGATTGACAACATGTGGTTTGATGCTCTGTTACCTTATCTTATATGTAACACCAGTGATGATCAGCAACACCAGTTACTCCTAGGGATAGATAAAAAAGTGGATGTTTCTGTAGAACGACCCAATTACATTTTATTGTTTCTACTGCTTTCTTCTCGAGCAAAACAATAGAAACTTACAACGTACTTTTCCAAACCTGGAAAAATCACTGTGAAGGTGTGTTTTAATTATTCGGACTTCGGCCTTTGAAGACATTACTCTACCGCACTGAGCTCTGTGGCAGATTGCACGGCATTGCACTGCATTGTTTTTGCATTTGAACCATCAGTTGGACAAAGTCCCAGTCATTTTCAACTTTCACATGAAAAGCCCTGCATCAAAGAGAGTGAGAGAACGAGTGAGAGTCAGACAGAGAGAGAAAGAGAAAGAGAGAGAGAGAAAAAGAGGGAACAAGAGAGTAAGTAGAGTTTCACTGGAATGATGAGGAATTGTGGACAACAGTGCAACTCATTAGAGGAATTATTCAGAGCTGATAGATGGAGTAGTAAGGAAGCATTCATAGAGCACTACACTCTAGCAGAAAAAAAGCTTTTTATGTTTGTGAAGAAGGAATGACACAGTGACGGCACTTCATCTAAAGTGACCCTTAATGAAGCACAAGCTGCTTATCAGAGAAAGAACTCGTCTGGAAATTAGAGACAATGCTCTTCAAAGTGGGAAGAAATAGCAACAAGGAAGTCTTTTGTGGAAAGGCTGCTAATTGTTAGCAAAACAGGTGCTAAAAGGGGGGGTGTTTTAGTTAGGCATGCAACATGCAAAGTGTGGGCGTCTCTTTGATCACTCAATCTCTAACTTAATCTCGGCTGGCGAGTTGTGCTGCGCTGATGGATCCATACAGAATGAGGCTCCATCGCGGCCTCCAAACACAAAAACCTTCACTCGCGCAAACCCAATCTGACAGGCTTCATTCTCAATCCCGCTGCCAATTAGAATGGAGTAAAAGTAGGGTAAAAAATATGATGGTATTGACTCCCAGCGGAGTGCGGAGCTCTAAGCATCTCCCTTCTGTTATGGACCTGCTTCGAGAAAATACATATGTCTCACTGAGCTCCATATTGATTGTGAATTATTGAGTATGAATGTTTCAAGAAGTGTATTTTCAGAAAGAGGCGAATCGTCGGCAACCGAACCATGATCACATTAGCTACATCTCCAGGTTGTCGATGAGGAGGCCGCTTGAGGGTTTCATTTGAATGCATTCGTAATCTTATTTATTTAATCGTCTCAGAATTGATGCTTCTTGTTTTTTCTTCCCCTGTCGCAAAACAACCTATAATGTTAAAGAATATTTGCACACCAAGAAGTTCAAATATGTCTTTCAACCATGCTGGAAGAAGAGTATGGAATCAGTAGCAGTATCCTATTTTTCCCACCCCCCTCCAAAAAAAGCTTGATTTAAATCAGAGCTGCTAGGATTCCTTCTGCTATGTTGGTCTTGAAAGAATGTGCCCAGCGCTCCCACATTCCAAAGCGTGTCATTGGTGTATTAATAATTGAATGCAAATAATCATTGTGCATGCAGTTTGTGAGAGAATTTGACCTGAAAGATGGAAGTAAGGAGGAGGGGGAATGTCGTAATACAAAAAAATGAAATCAGAAGTTGCACGAGCCTTTTGCGATATTCTTGTGGGAATATACAAACAAGCCAAAAAGCCAGCCATTTCGAGCACACGCTAACACCTCTTTTTCCGCTTTCTCATTAACGTGAATATAATTGTCAGATTCTGTGAATAATTGCACAACATCATTGTGCCACTTGTATACACTACACAGTACCTTTCTTATAGGGATATTAGACTTATTATCCTGTACATGGCCTATAGGAGGATGTGATTTTAGGGTCATGCTTAGCGCTGCTGGTAAGTGTTTGTGCACAGAAATAGATCCTATTAAACATTCCCCTAGTCACTGTTCCTCTCCTGCTTTCTCCCCTCCGATAGCGAGGTCCCCTACGGCCTTCAATAATTAATGGCAGGAATTTCAGGGGATTCAGCAGATATTTTTCTCCCCCTTATTTGGTGGCAAAATTCTTTTATTTACTACATGTATAATGGAAATATGAAACCGCACACAACTCCATGCCTTGTCTTTAGGCTAATTTGTAAATGGGTACGAAAGGTTCTTTTCTTTTGTTGCAGTAAGGACCCCCAAGCTCAGTCTGTCAAGCTGTCTATCAGTTGGGCTAAGCACAGGAAATTTGTGAAGTTACAATGTCTTTGCCTTGTAGCTAATACTATAGTAATTTGCTAGCATGGCAAGCTAGTTTGAAGGCTAGGTTCAGCCAAAAATCTAATGTACAGAAAGTTCCTAGCTGATCAACCAAGATAAAGGTGTGCAAAGTTTGATCCTATAATTTTGCACTAGAGTAACAGGGTTAATGTAGCTAATGCGTAAAGGAAACAGCAACCATCTATTTGAGATTACTTAACAATTCTACACAGATTAAAGTAGTATGAAAATGTATGCATACAGTTTGCACAAAGCTATTGGTCAGCTATAAGTCTCCAGTAACACTTTCTATGAATACCACATCTATAAGAACCTATGACCACATTCTTAACATATTATTGTGTATTCATAAACATGGCTATAAATATTTATAAAAATGCATTACACTTCATAGACATGCTTGTGATGAATTATAAATTGTTAACATAATGCATTATAAGTAGTGTTCATAACACGTTATAAGAGCTTGTATGTATTTGTCAGCTCTAAATAAAGTGAGGTATACTATCCTGAGGCTTCAAGTTGAGGTATATACTGAAGGATTTACTGAAACATTGCAACATACAAAGTAAAGCACATTACAAGCTTAAAATGTCAGAGTTTAAACTGTTGATGTCATTAGTAGTGCATAGCCCAGTGTGGGAAAGTCAATGTAACCCACTGTTAGGTTGATGCTAACTTACCACTGCATATCCAGTAACTGTTAGCAGAAATTGGCATTACTGTAGTGATGATAATTGGACAAACAAAGTGAAGGTTTCTAGTGGTTAATGTTAGAACCGGTGAAGGAAAAAATTACAACAATAGCATGCTACTAACTTGCCTTTCACATTCCAAACCTTCACTCAACAGTATACTTCATTCTTAGTGTGATGTCAGAGGGGGTTTCATTAGCCTCATAGCTCTAGAAGCAAACTTTAGACACCAAACATGTCTTGGCTGATCAACTACATTTGCTGTTAGTGGAAAATTGCATGCAATTGATTTTTGGCCCTGGCATCGAGAGGATTTCACTAGATGCTAGTACAAGCTGGGGTGAGTGACTTGAGTCAAGGGACCTGACTGGAGTCAGAACCAAGAACCAAATGTGCTGGCAAGATGGCTCCATTGGAAACTGACAGGCCATGTATAGACATTATAGACTGTATTGCATCAAGATCTCTGAGTTTCCTGAATGTGTTTCTGACCTACCAAAGTTAAGGATAACCTCCTCAGCATATTTAACTCATGTAATGTTGAGGAATCAAAGCTTGTTCTCTCATAAAACATTTCAACCACAGCGATGTTCAAACATAATACTCCCAAGTCCCTCGTGGCGTAAACGCCATCAAATGCCTCTTCTTACATCACTGGTAGCTCACTGAAACAAGTGGAAAAATTCTGTTAAAGTGTGGATCCTGTGTTTTAGATTTTTTTATAATATAAACATTTAATACAAATATATTCACAAAAAGAAAGTGGAAATTGTAATTTTCGGTCCATTTGTGTTTTGTAGGTACACTCTTTAAAAAGATATTTTAAAGGTCTTTCAGGAAAGAAAACTGGTCTATATAGAGCCATGAACACTGCATTATTGCATGAGTTAAGGGTTCTTTGCATAATCAAAGGCTCCTTCAGATTGATGGAGAATGTGCTGTATATGGTTCTAAATAGATCAATTTACAACACTTTTTCCATCAATCTGAAGAACCATTTCACCATGAACAAAATCATGTTCATGGTGCTAGGTAGAACATTTCTTTCCTAAGGAACCCTTGAAGAACCATCTTTTTTAAGAGTGTAGTAGAAGAAATATTTTGGTAATAACTCTCACAAATCTTGTATTCATAATCCATTATAAATGCATTTATACAGTTATATGGCATATATAACACCTTATAACACTGGCCATAAGCTTGTATAATTGTTCTTAAGTGGTTACTATTACAAGAATAAGACTTTATAAAGCAAGAGTGTATGACTTTATAAGGTCAGGTTCCATGTCTCCCACAGCTGTTGGAGGTGTATGTGATTATACGCAACAAATATTTACCTGGATGATGGTCTTGTTATTGTGTGTTATATAACAAGCATTTATGTTTACAATCTTCTTGTGAATGCAGATACTGTATCCTGAAACCTGATCGTTATTTATAAAGATTATAAAGTTATATTCCCTTGTTTTATGCATGTTATGCACATAACTGTAACTACTTATAAGCAACTTATAAGTGTATGCCAGGCATTATAGTGTTATGAATACCATGTAACAACTTATGAATTTGTTTCTGAAGTATAATGAACACAGTATTCATAGGAAGTGTTACCAATATTTTATTATGATTTGAATTTCATGAAAAGCTATTGTTTTATGTACAGTCTTGTTTTGAGGACAGATGCAACAACCTTTGCGTTTACATGTGCTAATGGTCTTTGTTTCAGCCTGACCCTTGTCACCATTTAGGAGGTCTCTCTACACTGGCTGTGTAATGTGGTTTTATTTAAGACCAGCCATCTGGATGTTGAGCGACATTCTAATAAAGCTGAAAACATGCCATTACTCAAACTTCTCTGTGCTTCAGGTAGCTGTGGTGTTCTGAATCTGCACTGGACTGACAGTGAGGGATCCAGACTGAAAGACATACAAAACACAAGGTAACGATCATACAGGATCAGTTAAATAAATGCATGAAAGACTGCATAGGATCATTAGAGCACACTGAGGAGAATGGATCAATGAGAATTAATCAATGCCTGTGGATATAAACAGTGAAAATGTATATGTCTGTGTGTGTGTGTGTCAGAGAGAGGGAGAGAGAGAGAGAGAGAGAGAGAGAGAAAGAGAGAGAGACAGAGAGTGTGTGCATGTGTGTGTGAGTGTGTGTGACAGAGAAGCAGTTCCAGTAATGAGCCCTTTTATAGGCTTTAATTTGTTGGCCTCCCCTGGGAGAGACTGATGGATGAATGCTCTTTATGCTCTCTCTCTCTCTCTCTCTCTGTTTCTATCTTGTTCTCGCTCTTTCTCTCACTATTACACTCTCTATCATTCTCTTGTTCTCCCCCTTTTTGTTTTCCTCTCTTTCTCTCTTTCTGTTTGTCTTGTTCTTTCTCTTTTGTTCTTTCTCTGTCTCTCCTTTCTATATTTCACTCTCTCTATCCTCTCTCTCTCTCTCTGTTTCTCTTTTTTCTTCTCTTTCTCTCACTCTCTCTCCCATTCTCTTTCTTTCATTCTTTCTTTTTCTCTCTCTATTACACTCTCTATCGCTCTCTTTCTCTTGTTCTCCCACTTTTTGTTTCCCTCTCTTTCTCTTTCTCTTCATCTTATTCTCTCTCTTTTGTTCTTCCTCTGTCTCTCTCTATCACTCTCTCTTATTCTCTCTCTTTCTCTCTCTCTTTCTTTGCCATTCTTTCTTTCTCTGGGTTTCTTCTTCTTTCTCTTGTTCTTCTTTTTGTTTTCATTTCTTTCTTTCCCTCTCAGAGTTTAGTTTCACTCGCATTCCCTCTGTCTGTTTCTTTCTCTGCCTCTTTCTCTTTCTCTCTCACCTTCTTAGTATTACTTGTTCTCTCTGTCTGTCTTTGTTTGTCATTCTCTGTCTGTCTATCTCTGTCTTACTGCATCTCTCTTCTATCCCATCTCTCTCTTCTATCCCATCTCTCTTCTCTCTCTCTCTCTCCCTCTCTTCTTCTCTCCTCTCTCTTTCTTTAAGACAGTAGTCTTTAATATCTGCTGCTATCACACTGACACTTTGCACTTCATATTATCAAAACAAATAAGCCACGTTATACTTTATATTGATGATAAGATGCTAAATCCATTAAACAATATGTGATAGCTTCTTATATTTTCAGAAATATTAAATATCAATAAATAAATGGTAACTTCATTGGAAAATGAAAAAAATTCTTAATTTTAATTTATGATAATGTGATGTAATTTTACCGTAAGCCGCAATTTTCCATCAGTCCAGTGATCATGAAATTTGCTCATACTGTAGAAGGTAGATGGTGTGTTCTGAGTTCGGATGTTTTGATATGACAGCAGTGATATGCCATCACGTAGCTGCTCCAGTTTCCGCCTTGATGCCATAAGAAGTTTTCATGAGGCAAAACATAACAGGGCCAGTATTTCGCCTATAGGCGTCTCATTGTGAATTCTGGCCAACTCCTGTTACACGTTTCCTCAGGGGGGAATGAAATTTAGAAACTAACTTTAAACTTTTTTTTCACCAGTTGGCAGTTTTGGCGAGTGATAAAAATGACCCATCCGCAAGGATAACGCTGACTGACAGCGCGGTGTGAATGGAAATAGCTCGGTGTTACACACTGTTACCTACACCAGTTCAAAGCACAGGCTTCTCCCAGCATTTCAAAGCTTGTTGTGCTGCGCTTCCTTGATGTTTTGCTTCCAGTTCGACCCTGTTGGAATAGAAAAGTTGTGTTTGGTCATAATGCTTCTCAGGGCAATACACAGAGCATTTGAAGTTTTAGGATATGTAAGGGATCATTATAGAAACTAAGTTGGCAATGCATTTCGTAGAAAGTCGTGAAATAGCATAAGCTTCAGCTACGGCCTTTCACTGTCTAATATCTGCCTCAACAGATACAATTTTTCCAGTGCAACTAATCAGCATGAGTTAATTTGCATAAAACAGATACCTCTATTTTAAGGAATTTTCATAAATCATGTTTTGATTAACTAAAAATAACTAAAATAAAATAATAACTAAAAATAAAATACAAGTAGCTTACAAAATTAAACTTTTTTTAGTTTTTTTTTGTGGCAAAAGCAGATAACGATCCAATGTCATTTTATGTTTCAGTTAAACAAAGCAATTCAATGAATGCAAGTTTCTTTTCAGAGCAATATTTCACATTATTAAGCATAAAACAAGCAGGTAAAGTGCTGAAAATTGCAAAAAAAAAAACATAAAAAAAACCCCATTAATGGTCAATATTACATCGATAAGATCATACTTTGGAAAATCCTAAGGCTGAATCTTAAATGTCTGACTGCTCCCTATATAGTGCACTATGTGAGTTATGAAATTTTGCTTTTTACACCAAAATCTTGCACTTTATATCCAGTATGAATTCTACACACATGGCTGAATCCAAAGTTGCTCCTTGTTAAACACACTGTGCTCTGTTTAGATACAGTAGCCATTATTTTAAGACCTACATGCTGCACTTTGTAGGAAGAAGGGAGCCATTTGAGATGGAGAAGAACCACTGAGAGGGTAAACAAAGGGAAAATGTCCCTAAGAGCATGACGAAGAGCCACAGGCACTTGGATCGTGCAAAAGGATTGAACCGAGAGATACACCTGTGATGGTGATGATAAAGACTGTAAAACATGTGGAGCATCTACCGGTTGTGTGGGACTTGAGGGTTTCAGGTTATAGCCGAGAGGTTCAGAAGCATTCTGGAGGCTTAAGGCACAGAACGCTGTGGCAGTTCAGCTGCATTAACACCCCTGATCCGACTCATTCAGCTGGACTGAGCCTTTGGTAGTGTGATGCTGTGCTTCATATAGCACTCCAGAGGAGCTGCAGATTACTCTATTGACACACTACCCATCAAAAATTACAGAAGCTTAGATATTTGTAATGCAAGTAAGAATGAATTTGCAATAACTTATATCAAACAAGATCATATATATCAGCAAAACCTCGTATCTCCAAAATGGTAACTTGGCACAAGAGAGGGAAAAAACGTCCTTAACTTGTAATGGAAGTTAATATAATCAGATTTTCCTCAAGTAATTTTGGACAGTTTCTTGCTGGTCTGTTCATCCTAAAAGTTTAACACAATGTAAACGGTAGTTATGCAAAAAAAGGAAAATTGGACATACAAGTATACAAGCATGTGTGTGTATGTATATATATATATATATATATATATATATATATATATATATATATATATATATATATATATATATATATTTGTATGGCCATACAGCCATTAAATTGGCATACTGCTGATGGGATTTAACAAATCTATCAAGCAATCGCTAAAATCCACTGGAAAAAACCATACATTAAAAAAAACTTGCTGTATTTTACTGTATTTATGTACTTTTGTATTTATGCTAATGCTATATAGTGATTTTACTGACAAAACAGTTACTGTCACAATTTTTATAAGTTTTATTGCTACCTATGACAGTATTATACAGCAAGGTTAGTGTAAATATTTATGACAGTATTTGTGACAGTCCTATCATATGAATAATACCAAAGTACATGCATTTTATTGTTATGATGTCTGCAATTTCCCTTCGGGATCGATAAAGTTCTATCTATCTATCTATCTATCTATCTATCTATCTATCTATCTATCTATCAATTTATCTATCTATGTCAGCACTCAAATGTTTCAGGACTGAGTGACACTGGTTTTACATAAGTTTGTACTTAAGTGTGCATTGACACCACAAACGTGTGTTTGCTAGTAACAACTAACTAGTGCATACATTGCTGTAACAAGACAATAAATACTAGCAATGCTAATGAACAATGAAAGCCACTCAGAGCCAGAGAGTTATGCAAAGGTAATCAAAGATAACATGGCTAATACTTTCATTCATCAACATCATTTCGCCATCCTTTTTTTCTTGGTGGTGCTCCTTTAAAGTTTGTTAAACGCATGTCTTGAATTCACAACCAGAAATGTGAAAGTCAGGCGGAGAAAACTGCAGCAGGCTGGGGAAGCGAAGTGTGCTGGAGTGCGTTCGTGCTTTCCCTATCTCTGCTCTCTTCCATTTCAGGCAGCGCATCTGGGACGAGATGAAAAGATGCTTTACTCTGTTCATCACCTGTTTTCCTCCCTCCCTCGTCTCCCCGCACCCCTGCTCTGCTTCGCATTGATGCAAACGCCAGAGAAGCAATGAGAGAGCCATGAGTGAGTAGAAAAATATTGGTTTGGCTTTTTGCCTCCGGTTATGTTTTGCCTATTCTGTTTTCCTTTTTTTCAGCTCTGTGTTCTTTTTTTTCTTTCTGATGGCTGCACGTCACTTGTAAATCGCACCTCCAAGTGAATTCCAGTGTGCTTTAGCTCAAGGCGCCCTTACATAAGCGTAGCATGTGTTGCAAAGAGCGGGATCGTCAGGGTATGGGTTAGAGGAGAACACTGAGGCCTAAAGTTCACAGCAGAGAGTCAAAGATTGACTGACTGCACAAAAACAATGTAATGAAAAATATCCTAGTTTTCATCACTCGACTTCACATTATGAAATAATCCGAAATATAGTGTTTGAATTGATTCGCAGTACTATTGCAGCTATTGTAAAGGGCCAGCTGTGAAAAATAGCTTAAAAAATATTTGTCACAAACTTATTGTGTGGTATCTAATCTAACAAACAGCAAACTATACCCATTCTATTAGAAACACCTATCTTGTATTTCCACTCAGGGCCAGAGTGGGCCTTGTTTCAGACCGTGTGTATGCCGACCAGCCCACCTTAAACTCTATCTCTTGCCATACACACTCACAGCATTGCCTTTGTGCAAAATAACTTTTTCTAAAATCTTCCTTATTTCATCTCCTTCATTTCTTTCTCATGTTTATTATTTATATGCTACACTGAGTTAACCAAGGTGGCTAGTGATGAAATGAAAAGTGGCAAAAGCTTTTTATCTTAAGTGTAACATAATCATTACTGTCAACAGGCTACAAACTAATGCTAGCCAAGTAAGTTAAGGTCAGCATTTCTCACTGCCCACATGTTGGGACATGACCTCTGTAGAGTCCAGTCTGTTGTGTCAGCCAGTTCCAGATTCACACCACTGCACTGAATTTGATACGCCAATCTCTCTAAGCTGATGGTAACTTCTTATTCATATTTCCATTCCATTTTAAGCAATGCAGCAATTACATGCTAGTGCCAATACAGGCATCTGTATGTAACTGCTACAACATTCAAGCTAGAACAGAAAATAATAATCTAATTAGTTTCATCTAGTCTCTAAGACTGGTACAGTGTACTGCTTGAGGTGGGGTCCACTGGTTCCACCCCTAAATCATTAGAGATATACACTTGAATAGAATGTTTAAAGTTTGTTTGAGCGTTCTTGTGCTTATATGCATGTGTTTATACATTAGCT
>NW_023494791.1:35161685-35169185 GCF_904425465.1 Colossoma macropomum
CCACCACAGAGCAGGTATTATGTAGGCAAAAGGAATGAAGGTCTAGAGGATGACTAACACAAACTGTGCAGGAATAGATGAGCTGCTGTCCCTGACTTTACATCTACAAGGTGGACAAACAGGGTGAGTGTATCTAATAGAGTGGACAGTGAGTGGACACAGTGTTTAAAAACTCTAGTTATACTGCTGTGTCTGATCCACTCGTACCAACACAACACGTCACTGCAGTGATGAGAATGATCCCTAATAATACCTGCTCTGTGGTGGTCCTGTGCGGAGACCATTGGGGCACAGGGTAAACAAAGTATGTAGAGAAACAGATGGACTACAGTCTGTAACTGTAGAACTACAAAGTGCACCTATATGATGTGTATATATATATATATATATATATATATATATATATATATATATATATATATATTTATATATATATATATATATATATATATATATATATATATATTAAAAGTTAAGAATGTTACGCTTTTATACGTCTCCTGTAAAATAACAACAAAAACAACAATATATAATATATACTTTTTGTATAAATATTTACATATACATAATAAAATTTCACCACATTATTGCATTACTTAATGCATGGGATGGATTTCATATATATATATATATATACACATATACATCATACATATGGGACATGTCATACACATGTATTTAGATATATATATATAAGTACATATACATAGTGCATGTGGGACATACTATTACTACCTACTACCTACATCTTATATATATATAAGACATTGGACTTTATATTACACATGGGACATATTATTACATATATGCGCTTACATACACATAAGTATAGGATATATATATATATATATATTATATATATATATATATATATATATATATATGTATGTGTGTCAGCCCACTTCTTGACATTGTGCAAGAGCAAGCGTGTATGTGTGTGATTCTCACTTTGAGCTTGTTTGCTATGAGGCGTCGCCATGCTCATTTTCATCTTGGGCCTTTTTACCAGCTGTCTACCTCTTAAAGGCATGCTGTTTGGCCAGGAGAAAATCCTACTAATCATCTTTTTGTGTTTGAGGGCACAATATGCTGAAGCAGGCGGGGTGCATGCACAACAAACGCACACACATACACTCATACACACTCATACACACACACAGAGGGTGGGTGAGCGAGGAGAGAGTGTCTCATGCACACATGCCATTTTTTCCTCACACACACTAGCAAACACACAGCACATACACATAACATTCTGTCCTTACTGTTACACACATACACACACACACTCCCCACCAAGCCTCCGCTCTCACGTCCTCCGTGCCCTGAGGGAGTGAACGAGGGGGGGTGCTTTAGTATAATCACTTGTTAGGGGTCTAGTTCGGATAGAGTACAGTAGATTGGCTTCAGTGAGACACACACACACTCCTCTAGCTACCTCTCTCTCTCTCTCTCTTTCTCTCTCTCTCTCTCTTACTCACTCTCTCTCCTCCCCCCCACTGCAGGGAGAAGCCCTTCCATTCGTTCATCAAAGCAATCCTTTACTCCCACTGCCAGAGGATGACAGGGGGACAAGTTCTTTTGTTTCTCCTTCCCTTAAAGCAGGAGCCTCATGCAGGCCCCCATTGCCTGCAGTTAAGACACAGTAGAACATTTGATATCTAATGCCGAGCATCTGTGATCCACTTTTGTATGGGGGTTTTGTGAGCACCAAGCCAAACGTGTGATTCCTTCTAGTGAACATGCTTGGAATTCTGAGCTTCAGTGTAAAGTATTTGTTATCCTTTGTATGGAAATAAATAAGGTGTCACATGCTCATTAGGTTTGTGCAAAAGCAAATACTGTATTACTGTTTTAAACGCTCCAATCATGTCCTTGTATCACATACAGTTTAAAAAAGAAAGGTGCCAATAAAAGAGTATTGCCATACTTTCCCATGTTTGAGGGAATGTAACATTGTATTATGTGCCTTATAATAATAATTTAGCTTTACTGAGTCTTGTCCATTTATCAGGAATAATAACTAAATAATCAAAATAATTTAGTGTATATTATTTTTGTTATTCAGCTTAAGCCAGTCAGAACCATGTTGTTTTGGTACTCAAGCAATTTGACATCTCTGGATCATTTCTATTGGTATAAAAATAATAAATGTCTAAAGTTAAAGAAAAACAGAGTTACAAGGTTTAGATTTGACAGCAATGATATACATTTTGACGTATACAAAAGAAATGAGTGATGAGTTATAATGAGTAATAAGTAACGATGTCAAGGTTAATGTGTTAACATGATAAATTAATAATGCCATTCATTTTTGTTTTATTCTAGTTTGACCTTCTGAACCATCCATAGTTCCAGCCTGAATCCCAGCTGCTCACAATCTGTTGCTATGACTCGGCAACTGTAGTCCTCAGTCACATGATGAAAGTAACGTTATCGAATGCAATAATTTGAGCTATCATATGGCCATAACAAAATGCACTGCGTTTTGAACAGAAAAGTCTTTCTTTATAGGGTCAAATTTTTAGCAAATATGACAAATGCCGTTAATCGTGATTATCAATACAAAATAATGCAATTAATCATGATTCATTATCTTAATGTTTTAACATAAGCCACAATTGGTAGTAATAAGCTGCAACTTTGATGATTTGATGACCAAACCAAGGGCATTTTTCATTGGCACACAAGGCCCATCTTGTGCAAAAAGTGCTGGATTTAAAATTGTCACAAATATAGGGAAAAGTACCAGCGTACCTTGCTTTAAATGCTTGTGCTCAGGACAGTTTTAAGAGGACTTTTAAAGGAATGTGATTTGCTATTTTCAAAAATCAATCAGCGAAGGTTTTCCATGTGAAGGATGTACATCACATGCTAACTGTGTCCTAGCTGTCAAACTTTAAAAGCATAACTTAACGCTATTACTAATAGCACTAAAATATGAATGGTGGCTTGACATCATATTTACCAGTGCACTGAAAGGCGTCTGCTAAATGTGGTGAAGGGGACGATGGGGGTGGGGGGGAGAGAGTATAAAGGCAGCGGGGAAGATGGTGGTTGTGGGACCCATCTCTCGCCATTAGATGTTGTGTGTGAGCTGTCAGCAGAAGGCGCACTGGGCTGCCAGGCTGTGTGCGTGTGTGTGTCTGCGAGCTAGCCTACAGCGCGCCCCCAGCTCCTCTTTGACTCAAAGCCCTCATTTCACTGCTCCTCTCATTCTTATAAGCCACTAACGCCTTCTGCGGCTGCCTGGGACACACGCAGAGAGAGAGTATGTGTGTGTGTGTGTGTGTGTGTTTTACATGGCTGGTGTCTCTGATAGGCCTTGGAATATGCTGCTGCTTTTGTACTGAATCTGAATCTGTGTAATACTACAAAATAGGTGCACTGTAAATAACTAAAAACAAGTAAAAAAAAAGTGAGGTCAGCTAAAAAATGCTCCATTTAAAACTTCTAAATTAGGTCAATGAAAATTAGCCACTTTAGGTAAGCTTTGCAGTCATTAATCTCGACTAAACTCATTAAAAACTTGCAGATGTGACATTTAAAACAGACACTTTTTAGCTATTTTCCAAAAGTATCCAGACAGTCCTTTTAATTAGAGACTGCAGCTACTTTAAGGTGCACACTTTGCTGACACAGATGTTCAGTTGCGCACATAGAGCTTATATAATCTCTGTAGAAAAGCATTGCCAATAGAATGGGACGTTCAAGAGCAGCCATATATGAGTCTAAAGCCACCATGCCCAATGCCATACATCAGCTAGAGGATTTTTCACAGTTTTCAGTGTAAACAGTCATTGTGTTTTGAAGTGAAATGCTGCATTGTCGAGGAACTTGACTACTCTTTACAGTAGTGGTGACAGAAACCAGGGTTTGCAGTGTCTACAACATAAATAGGGCCATTTTATTATATTGCTGTGCAGTGAACCTACACATGTCTTTAGAGTTTTGGTATGTAATGTTTTAAATAGAAAAAAATAGCAAATCTGTAGTGATAGAAAATGAATCTGTTGTAATGAAAGTATCAGTAATTAGGTAACATATCTGTAACCATTTCATTGAGGTCTAATTTACAGTATATACACTTAACTCAACACTTGTATCTACACTCTTTGCCCATTTTATCAGGTTCATTTAACATATAGGTGCATTTACAGACTGCAGTCTGCTTCTGCTTCTCTGCATAACTTGTTAGCCTCCTTTCACAGGAGCACCGCAAAGCAGGTATCAGTTGAGTGGTGGATCATTCTCAGCACTACAGTGACGCTGACTTAGTGGTAGTCTGTTAGTATGTGTTATGGTGGGGTGAGTAGAAGTGCCACTGGAGTTTTTAAACACTGTGTCCACTTCCTGTCCACTCTATTACACACAACTACCTTGTCAGTCCACCTTGTAAATGTAAAGTAAGACACAATAGCTCATCTAACATACCACCACCACATCAGTGTCACTGCAGTACTGAGAATGATCCACCATCCAAATAATACCTGTTCTTTGGCGATCCTGCAGGGGTCCTAGCTATTGAAGAGCAGGGTGAAAGGGTGCAAAGTATGCAGAGAAAAAGATGGACTACAGTTTGTAATTGTAGAACTACAAAGGGCACCTATATAGTAAATGGGGCTGAAAAAATGGGCAATGAGTGAAGATACCTAATAAAAAGACCAGTTGGTGTATATAGTGCAGCATAGTTCAGATAATTTGGCACAGTACTTGTCCCAAATGTGAGCTATTTAGATGTGCTAATTTAAACCAGTTATCCACTAACTCAATTAACTAAGCATCAGACTAATATGTAAGTATATAAGATGGAAAAAATATCCTGACAAAAGTGATTCATTCGAATGTGTACACAATCCACATGAATAAAATCTATTACATCGGCACAATCAAATAACTTATTTTGAAAATGATCATGTATGATGTAATATAATTTATTCATGTGGAAACAATAGTATAGAATAGCATAGTATGCTATAGATTCATATAGTATAGATTTACATAGTATGGATTTGTATAGTATAGTATAGATTTGTGTAGTACAGTATAGTATATATTTGTTTAGGATATATTTGTTTAGTATAGTATAGTATATATTTGTATGGTACATATTTGTGTGGTATAGCATAGATTTGTGTAGTGTAGAGTAATATAGATTTGTATAGTATAGATTTGTGTAGTACAGTATAGTATAGATTTGTACAGCATAGATTTGTGTAGTACAGTATAGTATAGTACAGTAGAGTATATGTGTAGAGTACAGTAATGTCTGTCATAACATTTCAGAAAGTCAAAGTGAAGACCTTTATATTATTATTATGTTTATGGCAACTGAAAAAAAAACACTTTGACAGTAGTTTTTTGAATACTAGTTCTACCTTGTTACCTAGTTTCTGTGTTTGTTTGTCTTTGGTGCTGGCCACTGTCCTTTGAGCCCTGGCATCTCTGGCTGCCAGCCACAGGGTCAGCCCACTCAAGTGGAACTCAAAGGGGCCCTTTTGAACGTAATAGGTTTTGACTGGCATGTGTTACATGCCTCAGCGCACCATTGATTGAGCGCTTGTTTGCTAAATCACTGCTGGTTTCCTCTGTTTGGCAGGCTGGTGACACATGTGTGGTCACTTTAGCTCTGAAAGAGGCAGAGCGAGGGAGAGAAGGAGAGAGAGAGAAAGAGAGAGAGCAGGGAGGGAGTTTGAGTGGTTGGAGTGATATAGCACAAAATCTCAAATAGAAACAAGAAGAAAAAGAAGGGAATGGAGAACATCAACCAGAAACAGAGCGGTAGAGGACGAATCGCGACAAAAGACACAGATTCTGCTACAGGAGGAAAGCAGTCTGTGAAATGATTGACGTATAATGGAAAAGGCTTATTCCCATTGGATACAGTCCTATTCCAGGGAGGAGCTTTCCACCTGATCGCTGCCTCAGGGGCTTGTGGCCTTTGCCTTTGGCCGTCTCTCAGCCACTATGCTCTCAGACAGCTTTTTACAGCTCTAGAGAGACAGCAGAGGTCACCTCTATGGGTGAATGTCACTCAGGCCGCAGAGGGGACGGCCTCTCAGCATGACACACTCATCTAGCAAACAGACCTCATCATCAACTAGCCATTTTTTTCTAGCTTCAGTTACTGCAGCATTTGAAGCATTTATTCATTAAAAAATCTAATATACACAAATTTCCTCTCTTCCCAAGTGTGCTTGGTGAACCAGTTTGCTTGTTTACTTTTGCACTGAGGCATCATTCTATCATTACCTATGAGCGAAAGAATAGCTACAGCTAAAAAAAGTATTAGTGTAGAAGCCTAAATTTAGCCTATTTTTATAGATGTGTCGTAACAGTCTTAGAAACAACTATAAATCACGAGTCTATTTGCTATTACTTTACATGGTTTACGGCAAGTGATGAATTAGTGCAGTTGTAGTGCATGATGCTAATTGATAGATCATAAGCTTATTTTACTTCTTAGCTACACATGTATAGATACATAGCCTCACAGCTACAATACAAAACTAAAGAAGCACATTTCAGGCACCAAACAATCTTGACTGATTGACATTTAGGGTAAGGAGAAAATTGCATAAAACTGTTTTTTTTTTTCCCCTGATGTACCACTATTAAAGATTGGTGAATTATTTGAACACAATCTTAGTCTTTCTAGGTCTGAGCAAAGACAGGGCTGCGTATGCAACACATGGAGATGCCAATCAAAAGGAGCCACCAAGCCCTGGCTTCAAAGAAGTAATGTTAAATGAATAAACATAAAACACAGTCCACAAATAACCCTTAGCACACAGAGGACATGAATGAATAAAGGGGACATTATGTTGCTTTAATTTCATTTTTTGAATATTTTTTGATTGGTCACATAGACACCAAAAAACATCAACCAAAACAGAAATGATTCTTCAGTTAGAATGACAGCACACTTGAAAAGCAATTTTAGACTGCAGCTTTTATTTTGTAGCATGAACAACATGCTACTAGAACCTTGAACAGAATACATCTACAGAACGTTTTTCACTCATGCAATTTTTGTTAAAACAAAAACTTAATGGAAAGGTTGTACTTTACCATTTATGCGGAGAAGTTTCTGGCAAGCTGATTGGTGATCAGCTTTGAGCCTCAACTTTACGCATTTAACTTTCAGTGAAATCCTACATCGATGGTCTGGTGCAAAGGCAAGAAATATTGCAGTTATTGTGTGAAACACTGTAAGGAAAATCTAAACTAGTTTTCGGGGGGCTTTAGCCTCCCCAAATAAAGGCATATTAAAGTCATCAGTAGTTTTTCTCATTCATTCTTCATCGTTCAACCATGCCATTTAGCAGTGTGCTCTTTTAAGTGAACGTTGGAAGCTGATTCACATAGAGAAGCCAGTTTTTTAAATCAATTTATTTATTTATTTTTATTTATTTATTTATTTATTTAGTTATTTATTTATTTAATATTTTAGTTAGTTAGTTAGTTAGTTAGCTAGTAAATTAAGACCAAACTAATGGGTGG